>NW_026596143.1:6819484-6839830 GCF_907164565.1 Psammomys obesus | reverse complement strand
ATTATATTATATTATATTATATTATATTATATTATATTATATTATATAAAAATGTTTAAAGGCACAAGTGGCACATATTTTTCATTCAAAAAATGGAATTTGATATGTCATTATGCCATTAGTGTCATACAGTTCTTAGATGAATCAACAAACAAGTGTTTACTGAGTATAACCACAAAGTGGATGTATGACTGTTTGATGTAGTAAGTGGGAGAATTTATTTTCCCTGTCTACTGCTCCCTTGGTATCCTTCCATTTGTCAGAGCTGATGAGATTATGCCAAGCAGAAAAATGCCCTGTTGTCATTTTAGTCAGTAATTTTTACCTTAAAAATTTTAAGACATTTTATTAAGATACTATTATTACAGGCAGACACCACTGTGGTATGCAGACACCAGTTTTGTATGGAATATGGAAAACCATGAGTTTCAAAATCTTATGCACTTAGACTGGGCTCCCTGCTTCATGACTATATGATCTAAACATTAATTAAATCTTAGTAGAGCATACTTCCTCAACTAGGGTCAGATAAAATCTCAGTACAAAGTATTCACTTACCTCAAGAGGTCCTCTATGATAAGCCATAGAGCCTCTATGATCCATCCATCCATCCATCCATCCATCCATCCATCCATCCATCCATCCATCTACTGTGGCCCTCTAAAACAGCTCCACCTTTTCTGCCAGCCATTTACTTTCAGATCCTTCATTCCCTACTTTATCATCCGGGGAGGACCTGTCAGGTATGCTATGCCTATGCATTGTATTAACAAAAGAGCGAACAAAGGAAACAATCAGCAAAAGCCACCACAGTCTGCATCATTATGTGCTGCTGAATGGCTGCCTTCCAGAAGGGCTTGCTTGCTGGCTCCATGGAAGCCCTTATCTGGCTAGGTTCACACTATCAAGAGACCTCTTGCCGCAGCACTGAATGCCCTACCCTGCTAAGATTTCTCACAGAGATACTGAGGCACTGCCTCCATTTTTCAAGTGCAAGTTAAAACTGTTAAAACAGTGGACAACTGCAGTGGTGGCAGGCAAAGTCAGTGATGCATTTGCCACAAATCCTGGTGTCATGTTGCCTGTTTGAATGGAGCAAATTCTATCATGAATGATTATTTAAAGATGGAATAAAATACAAAAAGAGATTCTCAGACCCAGAACACAATGATTTGTCTCATAAATGTCTTCTTTTCATGGAATCTTCTAATGCTCAGAGTATAAATATTATTTGACAATATAAATGAGTCTGAAAACCAGTATGGTTTTGTTTGCTCTCATTTAAATCATGATTGTCGGTAATGTTGATGGATTTGAGGCAGTCTATGGACGTAACTCTATTTACTTCGGTAAATTTGGATTTCTGTCTGGGTGGATATGTTGTGTAAACTCCAGCATCTGCAGCAACAGGGATGAAGGACCATGTTATGCCAAATACTACATTCTCTAGTCTGTAAATATTTGATGCTTTGTTAGTGAAGGCTGACATAGCATTGCAATCAATTAAACAAACAAGGTACAAGGGTACTATTGACTGGAAGCACAATGCTTTGGCGAATATGGACACTGGAGTGCATGTGTAAATAAAGACTTATATCTCGCTCAGCCTCCACCATTTATGTATTCAAAACAAGAGCTTCATTTTCCCTATCTAGTGCTCTGCCATGTTCTATCTGCCAAAGAGACCTTTATTAAAAAAAGAAAAAACATTTCCAACATTGAATTGTGGCAAATATTTGGCCTTACATTGTGTAATAAATTCTTATTTAGTGAATAATCTGTCTTCTCTTAAAATATGAACACCTGTTTTATTTATAGCTTCCATTATTTTGTCATATTTATAAATTGATTTTTTTCCTCTAGCCAAGGGCATTGCTTTTGATAACTTCTTCAGTCATGGGTCCTGAATGTTTCCTTAGACATGATCACTCCATCAGTGACATCATCCTGCATGGGGAAAAATCGTTATGGATGAATGACAGAAGGAAGGATTTTCTTTATTCTGCTGCTTCTGTCTGCAGTCTACTCTCTGGACTAGCAGTTTGATGATATTTCACAGAGATATTTGATGTAATAACTGTATTAATTTTTATGAATTTTATATGTGCACACAATACATTTTGGTCACAATTATTGTCTGTTTTTCTGACTAACTCGCTCCAGATCCAGTATATACCACCCCATCCCAACCTCAAGTCCTCTTCATTTTATAATCCATTGATTCCCATTTTCCTTGTCCATACATATACTCATGAGTATAGTGCCACTCACAGTATATATCACAGAAGTTTTAAAACATATTGTTTATAATTTAATTATAATTAATTGCCAAGTGTCCTGTAAAATGTCATGTGAAAGGCCCTTAAGTCTGGAGAAAAGATGCAAATGGTGTATTTTATTGTTAGTCTTGTCACTTTGACCAACAGAGACATTCATTCTTTCATTCATTTCAAGAGGATCTTGTGGGAATGAATCTTGCTATTGGTCAGCCATGGAGCGAGGGTACATGTGAGATCCTAGTCTTCAATGTCAGTTTAGTCAGCAGCCAAATTTCAGCATCAGTTGGAAGTTTCCAGTATCAAATGTTATTGATAGAAACGAGTCATCTGAGATGGCCAGCTCCATCAAATATTCAGATGATTGCACCAGCAGTGTCACAGTGACCAAAATACCTGGCATATTCAATTTAAGGGAGAAAGAACTTATTATAGCTCATGGTACATGTCACTTGGTTCCATGAGCTTGGACAGAAATGGTGGTAGAAGGAGTATATGACAGAGGAGATCTATTTATTCCACGGTGAACAAAAAGCAGAAAGTGAAAGGAATAATAACTAGGCTTAATCATAAAAGTTGTGTCCCTCTGGCCAACTTCTTGTGTCTAGGCCTCACATCTGAAAGTTTTTAGAACCAAAATAACACCATTATCCAGGGACCAAAGGATCAACACAAGAGCCTATGGAATGTCACTTCATATTCTGGTTATAGCAGTATTTGATTACAAGTCACAAGGGACCACTATAAAGAATATACTTTTGAGTCCAGTCAACAAAGTCTATTATTGTAGGTGAGATATATATATATATAAACTTCTCAATGTCCTATATAAGAATAGATCAAAACCTCTATTTTAATTAATGCAGTTTGATCATGTTGCTTCTATGGTGGAAGTTACATTATTTTTGGATTATAATTTTTCTTCATTATTATAATTTATTCACATTGTATCCCATCTGTAGCCCCCTCCCTCATCTTCTCCTGGTCCCACCCTCCTCTTCCGCCCCCTCCATGTCCCTCAACTATTTTACTAATAGGGGAGGACCTCCTCCCCTACTATCTAACCCTAGCCTATAGGGTCTCATCAGGACTGGCTGGATCTGATTTCTCTGGCCTAGTTAGGCCACCTCACTGAGGGATGTGATCAAAGTGTCGGCCACTGAGTCCATGTCGGAGATAAGCCCTGTCCCCCTTTCTAGGGAGCCCACATGGAGACTGAGTTGCCCAAGAGCTACATCTGAGCAGGGGGTCTAAGTCCTCTCCATGACTGGTCCTTGGTTGATTCAACAGTCTCTGCAGGACCCTCTGAGCCCAGATTTTTTGGTTCTGTTACTCTCCTTGTGGAGCAAAATGTCCTCTCCAGGTCTTTCTATCTCTCCCTTCTTCTATAAGATTCCCTGCACTCTTCCCAAAATTAAATTTAATCTGAATATTTCTAAAGATAAAGAAAAAAACTACATATGTTATCAGAATTCTGTAGGTATTTTTTTTCCTTTACTCTACAGCTAGCCATATGATATACCCCACACTGACCTGGATCTTCTGCAGGTCACTTATGACCTCCTAATTGCCAATCACAACCTTACAGAGAAATGTTCAAATTCTCTTCCACGCCTGACCTCTGTGGCTTCTTTATAGCTTTTGGCATGATTTCAGCCTTGAAGCTCTATTCTTTGATTTCCCAGTGAGCCATTTTTTTTTCAGTGTAGTCTCTTCAAACTAGAAGAAATATAGAGAACGACATCTTTTACCCACTGAAGAAATGTCTCCGAGCCTGAAAAATGATAATAAGATCAAATGAAGAAATTTGGACAGAAAAGAAATATAGAAAAGACAGGTAAAAGGGCAATGAGAGATTTAACCCTTTTCATTGATCCACAGTACACATGGTCCAATCATACCCTTGACAATATAAAATCCATTGTGTTTCACAGTGGAAGGCAATACAATGATGATAGGAGACAAACAAACAACAAAATACTTTTCTACCCTCTAATATGTAAAGCCAACATTTTTTTAGATCTTCTGATATTCTTTTTTTTTTTTTTTACAATTTATTCATTTTATATCCAGATTGTAACCCTCTCTATCATCTCCTCCTTGTCCCACCCTCCTTCCTTCTTCCTCCCCATCCCTTTCCTCTAGTCACTGAAAGGGGGAGGCCTCCTCCCCTGCCATCTGACCCTAGCTTATCAAGTCCCATCAGGACTTCCTGGATCTTCTTCCTCTGTGTTCCAGCAAGGCCACATCACAGGGGAGAGTGATCAAAGAGGAGGCAAATGAGGTTATGTCAGAGACAGCCCCTCCTTCTCTTATTCAGGAGCCCAGTTGGAGACTGAACTGTTTATCAGCTACATCTGAGCAGGGGTCTAGGTCAGCATTTTCAAAGACACTTTAGATGATCACAAAAGTTGGATTGTCTTATCAGTTATCCTCAAAATTCTTAATAGATTCATAATAGATATTTAAATACCACGTTTCCATAGTTTTACCACTCAAAAATCTGTTTAATATTTATTTTATGAATATGAATATTTTGCCTATTAGTATTTTTGTGCATCACATGTGGCCCGGTGCTCACAGAGGTCAGAAGATGTCATATTCCGTAGAACTAGAGCTACCGATGTTTGTGACCCACTACATGAGTGTTCGGACTTAAACCAGAGTACTCTGCAACAGTAAGTACTCCTATACCCTGAGTCATCTCTCTGGCCTACACACTTTGTATGTTTAATTCAATGTATGTTATCAGATCTGTTTTAAGGAAATATTGTGTCCTTTTCACTCATGATTTGAGTCTGAGGGGTAGTAACGAACTTGGATCAGGAAGTGAAGATTAATTTTTTAATTCTTTCATGTAAGGTCACTTTGGTTAGAATCTTTACCGTGCTCTTTTTTTTTTTTTTTCTTTTTATCTCACCGTGAACATCACTTCTCTTCTCATCTGTGCTATTTAAAACTGTCATTAGTTCAGGAAAATATGAGATGGATTTGTTTTGACACTGATGATATGAATTAGCAAAATGCAAGATAGCATGCACCTGTGGATAAACAGCAAAAAGACCCAATAGGAAACTGGACACATCTTAGGCATGATTCAGGAGCACAGACAATGAGGCATTCTCATGTTGCAGTACCACCAGGGTTTCTCTGCCAAATGGGTATCTCCACGAGTTATCACCAGATAGTTGCTATCTCTGTGAACTTAGTTCCTTAAACACCTCAATTTCAATTATATTCATGGTCCATACAGGCACTTAGTGTCTACCCACAAGACTCTAGAACTTCAGTTAAGGAACACAATTTCAGCAAAAGAAAGAATAGACATGGGAACTGAAAGTTTTCATTATTCATTTTTTTAATTTATTTTTTATATTAATTACAGTTTATTTACTTTGTATCCCAGCTGTAGCCCTCTTCCTCATTCCCTCCCAATCCCACCCTCCATCCCTCATCTCCTCCTGCATGTCCCTAAGTCCACTGATCCAGGAGGTCCTCCTCCCCGTCCATATGATCCTAGTTTATCAGGTCTCATCAGGACTGGCTGCATTGTTCTCCTCTATGATCTGGCAAGGCTGCTCCTCCCTTATGGGGGGGGGGGGTTAAAGAGCCCGCCACTGAGTTCAAGTCAGAGACAGTTCCTGTTCCCCTTACTAGGGAACCCATTTGGATACTGAGCTGCCATGGGCTACGTCTGAGCAGGGGTTCTAGGTTATATCCATGTGTGGTCCTTGGTTGGTGAATCAGTCTCAGAAAAGACCCCTGTCATTCTTCATTCTAACATTCAGTGAATTTTAGATAAGTAAATAATTTACTACTCTGGGTTATTATTTATTTGTATAATATAAAAATGGTGTAAATAGAATGCATATGTTAACTGTTAAGTATAACCATTAAACACCAAGAATTTATATTGGAAATACACATTTTTTTGTTTTTTGTTTTTCATTTTATTCTCTTCTTTTTCTTTTCTTTTTTCTTCTTCTTCCTTTTCTGCTTTTCCTCCTCCTTCTTCTAGTTTTACAGTAACTTACACACCAGTGAGTTTATTTTCATTATGTAAGAAAATGGCTCATGATAGATTGTTTTATAAAATGCAACCTATACTGGTCCATACTGATTTCCAAGAAGTGTGATAGCTGCTACAGCTCAGGACATTATACATATACAGCACCAGAAGGGAAGGAAAAATGCACAGTACAACTTCTTCATAAGGCTTGTTACCTAGAATATAATCTCAGCTTTCAAATGACAACAAGTAATACAGATCTACAATGAAACAAATCACGTTTATCCATTGCCTCCTCAAACTATCCTCATAAACCCCTTAATAATATTCCCTCCTCAATTCTTGTCCTTCGTTGTTGGTGTTGATACCCCACTAAGCCCAGTTGGTACTATCCGTATGTGCACGAGTGTGGGCTAACCCTCTTGAAAATGGGCAATCTATCATTGGCCACCCCCACCCCAAAGGAATGATTTTCTTTCTCCTAGCAACCATTAACTCTAATAGATCATTAGTAAGAGGTATTTTCTGGGTATTACCCGCTGCCTATGCTAGAATTCTGACTGCTTTGATCTTGAGCAGGTCTTGAGAAGGTACTGGCAGCTAATATAAGCTCATATGTGCATTAGCTATGTTAGGTCCAGAAGAATTTCACAGCAGCCCCACACTCCAACCCTGTCTTCTGGGTCTTACATGGTTTCTGCCTCTTCATCCTTAATGGTCTTTGATGCTCCCTCATACTAGGTGCTGAGGATTGGCTGACAAGGTGACCCATTTAGACCTGATCTTTTACTCTCAGCAGCTTGACCTCTTATGCATCTTTCCATTAACTACTTCCTACTTAAAAAAAAAATAATAACATCGCTCACCCAAGTTGATGTGCATAAACATAAATGTAGATGTAGTGGTTTGAATGAGATTTTGTTCATAGTCTCGGACATCAGAACACTTGCTCTGCAGTTGCTGGCACAGTTTTGGGTACTTTAGGAGGTGTGGTCCTGTTGGAGGAAGTGTGTCACCACAGGCCGTTTTTGAGAATTTAAAGACTCTTGCCATTTCAAGTTTGCTTTTTCTACTTCCTTCTTGAGGTTTCTGATATGTACTCCCAGCTGTTGCTGCTGCCATGCCTGCCAATGACTTTCTCATTTCCTTGCCATAATGAATACTTCCACCTCTGTTATTTAACCCAAAAAAAACCCTTCCTTTAAAAGTCATCTTAGTCATTGCTTTTTATCACTGGAATAAACAAGTAACCAATACAGATGGTCACTGTGTGACTAATTACGATCATATGATCAATTAGTAAAGTAACAATGCAAGTTTTACTCAGGGCCTGTGACTTCCTAATGAGATTTTTGTCAACAATCACAGTATGAGTCAGGACCTTCTCTTTTACACAGCAGGCCTCAATTTCAATCATGAAGTACTTAGTACCCCAGGGTTACCTGATTTTTCAATATTTTATATCCAAGATCTAACACTGGATAATATCAGTTATTTTTCCTCTCCAGCAGCCTACACAAGATCTTCCTGTGCTAGGAAAGCTAGGAAACAAAGCAAGGAAATTTCCCAGTCAGTTTGAGACCCATTTCTCTATGTCCTGTAGCCCAAGTGTGGTTTCTTCAGCAATAGGGTCTTATCCGTATTTGTGGGTAGCCAGCTGCAATGAAAATAGCCTGGTTGCTTTGAAGACATTTGGGGACTCCTAACCCAATAACTTATAGGTATCACAGGCCCTGTACTGATAGCTGCCTTTAACAATGCATATCTTCTGAAGCAACATGGTCTATTCACGCATGGTAATCTCATTTTAACCCCAACATCCCCCCCTGTTTATTTTTTTTTTCAAGACAGGGTTTCTCTGTGCAGCCCTGTCTGTCCTATAATTCCTTCTGTAGTCCAGGCTGACTTTAAACCACCAGAAATCTATCTGCTTCTGCCTTCCTGAGTGCTGGGATTAAGGGCCTCAGCCACCATTGCCCAGCTGATCCCCCTTATTTTTAAGATGTAATTTGAAAAAAAAACTTACTAATTGGTTTCCACAGGCATTTTTTGTGTCCCTTAATTTTTATTAATCTACTCAGTATTCATTTTCCATGTATCTTACTACCCCTGCTATGATTCTATTTATTTCTTTATTCATTTATTATTATTTTCTTTACTTTACATTCCCATTGTATTCTCCTCCGAGTCCCACCCTCTTTCCCTCTTCCTCCTGTGCGCCCTCCTATCATTTTTTTTAACTGGGTTGTGAGACAGTGAGTTTCCTTCCATTTGGCCTCTCAAACATTCTTCCTTTGAGGTAACCTCTCATGTATTCCCAAATTTCCTCAAACCTTCACGTGCATCTTGTTGACATTATTTTGTATCAATATTCCACCTTTAATACTTTGTTTTACTGATAATTTAATATTTCCATTCTCTTAAGACACCCCAAAGCACACTTTGTAGTTTTGTAGCTACACTTGTGCTCCAAGTATGTCAAACATACAAAACAAACATTTGAGGCTAGGACCTGCATTTAAGAGAGAATAAATGCATCTGCATTTTTGGACTTAGTTTTCTTATTCAGTGAACATTTTTTTCAGCCTATCCATTTCCTTGAGTATTTCATTATTTCATTTTTATTAACAATGTAGTAACATTTCGCTGTGTACATGTACCAAATCTTTTTTTTTTAAATCCATTCATCTGTGTATGGTCATCTAGGTTGATTCCCTTACCTAGCTATTATGAATAGAGCAGCTCTGATACAGCAGCGTCTTACAAGTGTCACTAGTGGAAAATTCATATCAGGTCATCTTATCTCTCTTTACCTATCAGGAAATTGTATACATAACATTTTATATTATTGCCTCATATACAAATGTACAACTTCAAATAAAATAAAAAGGAAGAACAGTGATGATGGAAAGCAAAAATACTAATGTAAAAAGTCATGGCATAGATAGCTGTGTCTCTGAAAGTCTCTAATACTTCTTCCTGTAGGTTTTAGGTTTTTACAAAGAATGGAGGAATTTGTTTCTTACGAATGAACAGTGAGTGCTGTGAATCTCAAAGCATAGCATTAACATAGACTTTTCTTTTGCTAGGTCCTTGGCTCTCTGCATGTCTCATAAGCTGTTGTTATTCTAAAACACTAAATTATTTCTCCTGTATCTTAACTTCTTTATGCAAGCACAGGAAGCACTTCTTGATCTTCTTCTTACCTAGAATGTGATCTACCATTTTTTTTAATTTATTGATTGATTATATATACAATGTTCTATCTGCATGTATGCCTGCAGGCCAGAAGAGGACATCAGATCTCATTATAGATGGCCATGAGCCACCATGTAGTTGCTGGGAATTGAACTCAGGACCTTTGGAAGAGCAGACAGTGCTCTTAACCTCTGAGCCATCTCTCCAGCTCCTACCATTTATTTTTATAGTCATAAAAATAAAACAGAAGTATCCTTCTCTTTTAAACCCTATTCTGGATGGGGGTTGGGGTTGCTTATCCCGAGGCCTCCTAGTTTTCTGGGATTGCTGTTCACTTTGTCTTCTGATTTGCTGTTTCTTTTCTCTCTGTGTCTCTCTCTCTCTCTTTAATGATCAGTCTTCATTTTCATGGCTTTCTTAACCACTTATTAACATTGCTGAGACATAGTCAATCTATGTGCCAATGCTTGGCAAAAGCTCTAATCAATCAAAGTTGCCGTGCCCCGTACAACATTTTTTGTTAATTGAAAAGAAAGACAGGACAATGTGTTGTTGTGGGTTTGATTTATTCTCAATGAAGTTAATTCATTACTATTCAGCAAAGCGATGGTAGTTAGTGTGGTGTTCAGGTGAGGACACATGGTGAGTTTCCTATTTGGTAAGTTGGTGAAGCAGGAAAACCAGAAATGTAAGCAAAGTCTATGTGAGGAGAATCGGTGGTTTGGCTCTGCTCCTCATCCTTACAGCTCAAGCCTGATATTTACCATACAAACTTTCCTTGAGACAGCACAGTGTTCTTGAGAAGTGGGGGATTTTACACACATGCACATACAATATACTTATACATACAAATACAAATATACCTCATATACATATACAACATATACACTTAAACACATACAAAGCAAGAAATAAAAAGAAATTACCATGTTTGCAACGGTTGGCAACAGGAGTAAATAGCCCAACATACTCCCAAGGTTGACATAGGGTTTTTTGGTGCTTTTTTTATTTTAAAATTAACAAATAATAATGTTTTATATTGCTTATGGTGATTTGAGTCACCACCACTGTTCCGCTTTCCTGATCTTTCTGATGGGAAGCAAATGATTTCTCTTAGGTTCCCTTACATATGATTTATGATTAGCCAGTGTGATGTATTTCTGAGTTGGGAGAGCAGAGTAAAATATAGATCCATTGTACTTTTTCTGAGCTTCTGCTTCTCATGTTAAGTTTGCTTTCATTCACATTAGTACAAATGTTGCTATCATCTTGTCACACACTTCCTAGGTTTCTAGAAGAAAGATGCAGTGTATACTATCTGTAGGTCTGACTTGGAAGAAGGATAGCCTGGTTAATAGACTTTCTAGAAAACTTTCAATACTGAATACCTCCTTATCAGTGTGTTTCCCAGCCAATTATAGCTTCCTCAGAGTGGTAATAATATAGTGAATTGGTGACCAGGTTCTGTGGTGTGTGTTTTAGTATCTGTCTTGAATGCTTAATAAGCAATCAGAATCCATTCCTTCAGTCCTACCTACTTTCATGAATTCTGAAAAAAATATACATGGCTCAAACTAGTTAAAGTCTTTTTTCTCAAACCAAAGCTTGATTGACATTATAATTAAAACCAGCAGGGCTTATACATAGAAGAACCATAGGAAATGGCAAATTGATTTTGGTGATTCAAACCATTAGGTGCAGATTGAAAAGAAAATAGTTAACATCATGATCCATGTGATCCACCTCAGGTGCTATATCTACTTCAAAAAGAGTAACTGAAAACAAAGAAATAGTGGAAAAATAACCGTTTGCTTCTGAGGCTCACCATTGGTCAAATTCAGAATATACGGGAAGTGTGAATATGATGGACAGCTCAAACAAAAGAATGGATAGCTTGTGGTTTTCAATTATCAACAGAAGCCAAGTAATTTCTCTTCTCATCTCAGTCTAGATCAGGCTTATATTTAAGTTGTAACCTGAGCTAAATTCTTACTGTTACTCAGTCCAAATGAATTTAAATATAATGGCAGCCTGTTCTTTTCTGTAAAAAAAAGTTAGGGATCCTTAGGAAAGAAATAGACTACTGCAAGAAATCATCTAAGAACTTTCAAATCATTCTGAATGCTGCCAACCCCCTGGTGTTGATATGTTGCTGTCAGTAGAAGCAGCCCTTCTTCCTTTAGGGAGGCTATTTTATCCTTGCTTGAACCCTAAAAGGAAGTTCCCTGACAATTTATTCATGAAAGGATTCCATTTTTTCTAATACCTCACATTGAACGCTGCTTTTCCTACTGGTAGGTCAGCACACTCCAGAGGAACAAGAAGAACATTTGACCTTCAATGATAGCTACACACCATAAAATCTGCAAGACTTTGCTCGTTTACAGTGACAGAAGCCTAAGGAAAATGTGTGAAAATTGATTCTGTTGGTAAGATAGTAGAGTAGAAAGGACCTAATTTTATATTGAGCCAAGTATAGAAAAACTTAAGCAGCTATTCTGTAGTCAGAGGACCCATTAATGTTACTGAAAGGGGATCAGATAAGTACTCACTAGGTGAAATGCAATGTAGATGCAGGGGGTCATTGTGCTAAATAAAGTCTAAGTATTGCACAAGAAATGAAAATATACTCATGCCACATCACCTATGCATTAACTCAGTAGTATACTCATTGGAGTATTAAACTAATTTTAGTGAAGACAAAACCGGTAATATTAAAGGAGCGGGGGGACATAGTTGTTCTCTAGGAAGTTAGGAGAAGGTGATTCCATTGTGTCCCCTACTTGGGTGCAGATGACCACATCTGAGTGGCAGAAGATGCATGGAATAGAGAAACACACTCACTAGTTTTGAGTGGGTTCACAAAACAGGAGCCCTGTGCTTGAAGGAGAGCCTGGAAAATTTCCAGCGGCAGTCAGCTATGGCAAAAACTAGCATCTACATCTTCCTCATGTCCTTCTCCAAAGAGGGCTATGAACATGAAAAAACCTATGCAAAAAAAAAAAAAAAAAAAAAAAAAAAAAAAAAAAAAAAAAAAAAAAAGAAAAGAAAAGAAAAGAAAGAAAGAAAATATTTTTAAATATTTTGCTTCTCTGAGCAAGTAATACTCCACAGATTAAGAACAGAGCTTTGGCTCATTTGTCATAGCAACAGTGAAGGGGCTTGGGTGAACAGCAACCCAGTGTTCAGCGATAAAATAACTGTAGGTCCATAGAGTCTACAAAACCTAGCTCATCTTATTTCTTTCTTTTTTTTTTTTTTAAGGGCGGAGGAAAAAAAAGTTTATTTGGGCTTACAGTTCCAGAGGGATATGAGTCCACCATGCCTGGCACAACTGTAGTTTTGTAACTAACATTTTTTTGTATTTCTTTGCTTAATACACACTTGGAATAACCTACGGGCAAATGTTCCATACGGCTTCTTAACCACAGTAGAAGAGGGACTATATATTACAGAAGAGCACACAGAGGCTTCGACAGAATAAATAAAGATCAAGCAAGAATTGCTAGCATGTTTCTAGTGTATGAAGAATGTGAAAGTCATGATCTTTTTTTTTTTAATTTTTTTTTTGTTTTGGACCTCCAGGATACGTATGCTTTAAAACTTCATGTTGTATGATATTTACAGATTTCTCCATTTAAAGTGAAATAAATTTTATGGCAAAGAGAATTCTCATACACTGTCTTTCCTTCCCCAGGCCATGAAGAAAATTCACATCCTAGTGTTTCCCTATTCTTTACATCATGCTTTAAAGTGATGAATGCGTTATCTTTGATAAGCCAATATTGACACATAAACGGAAACCTATAGATCACATTAGGGCTATTCTTTCACCTCCGTTCTTTAGAATACTGGATTAATGGAGCTATCTGTTGGTTTCAGCCAGCATCCAAGCTGGATCCACCATGTTAGTACGATACAGAAGAGTTTGAGAGTTCAAAGAAACACCATGTGCTCCATGTATTCGCCCTTCCTTCCCACCCAATTTTGAGGGTGACACAGCCTTTTACTTCCTCTATAGTTTTATATTTCAGTGAGTAGTATGTGAATAGAGTCATACAAAATGTAGCTTTTGCAGCTATTTTTTCCCACTGCAGCAATCTGTATTCAAGGTTCCTTTATGTCTTTATGGCTGATAGCTCTTTTCATTGTTAAAAAATGTTCAGTATAAAGTGTTTCTTCATTCATTGATTGATGAACATCTTAGCAACTTCTAGGTTTGGGTAATCATCAATAAACCTGTTGTAAGAATTCACATGAACATTCTTGTGTAAACATAAATTCTTAAACATTTTATTACATATGTATGCATGTATTGTAGTATGTATGTATGTAGGCATGTATGTATGTATGTATATGTGTATGTATATGTGTGTGTGTGTGTGTGTGTGTACGTAGCACCACAGGGTCTGACTTTCTGCTCTAGGCTGGCTTAGAACTCACTATGTAAATGAGGCTATTCTCAAACTTGTAGCAATCCTCTTGCTGCAATCTTATAGTTCTAGAATTATAAGTCATCATCTGGACACCCAGTACAAATGATTTTTGTAAATATGAAATATCACTTTTTCCTGTCCACTAGTCTTTTTTCTTCAGGCACACTCTTGCATGCAGACCCTCACCTATCAGCCCACCTCCATTGCCCAGAGACTTAGCTTCACTGTCCAGATCCAGCGACCCCGTAATTTTTTTCTGGCCCATATAGGACCAGTGCATATATGAACTCACACAGTCTGAGCCAGCATTCACAAGACCTGCACAGGTTCAAAATAAACAAAATCATAACACTGAAAAGGGGAAATAGACAAAGTCCCATCCCTAACTAAGAAGTGATTTGCAATTGATACCTACTGGGAAAAGAAAAATGTTTTCTCTAACAGAGTGTCACTGCGTATATTAACAACAATCCAGGCAGGCCTCATGCCCAGGAGTACGTGGCCAACACAAAACATGTAAATTGTGCTCTATTTGCTTTTCTTTTTGTTTGGTTACTATCTGTCTATCTATCTATCTATCTATCTATCTATCTATCTATCTATCTATCTATCATCTATCTTTCTATCTATCTATGTATCTTTCTATCTTTCTGTCTGCCTGCTTGATTTTCTTTCATTCTTTTGTTTGTTTTGATCTTCATTTTTGCATTTATCGTTTTCTTTTTTAGGGATATTGAGAGAATGGGCATGATGGGCAGGAAGCTGGTGAAGATCTGAGAGGAGTTGGGGGAGGAGAAAAGTATGATCAAAATATAGTGTATGAAAACTGTTAACTTTTTAAAGTACACTTTTGACTCACTTGCTTCTAGGATGTGATTGTTCTCTTGGGAAGATGTTTGCTGGACACCCATCAAAGGACAGGAGCACACCTATCCCATCAACAGTTACTGAATATGTCTGCTTCTCCTGAATAGTGCCATCACTTGGTAGACTTTAGCTTTTATAACCTGTGTGCCATGACATCTCATTATATTTCCATGAAAGATGGTGATATCTGCTTTTTAAATTAGATGTATTTTTCTTGCTGTAATAAGATGCCAAGGCAACTTATAAAAGCTTATTGGGGGTCCTCAGATTTCAGAGGAGGAGTCTATGACATCATGGCAGATAGCATGGCAAGAGGCAAGCATGAATGGCTCTATAGGAGTAGCTAAGAGGTTCGTCTTGAGCCACAAGCATGACGCAGGAAGAGATAACTTGGACTGAAGTAGACTTTTGAAACTTCATAGGCTATTCCCACTGACACCCTTCCTCGAACAGAGCCTCACTTCCTAATCTTTCCCAAAAGGTCCACTAATACGGAACCAATCAGCACTTCAATCTGTGAGTCTCTGGGGGCAACTATCACTCAAACCACCTTTTTAAAAAAGGACAGTGTATTTCAGACATTTTCTCGGGTGACAAATAAATTACACAGCTGTTCCAGTTGTTGCCTTTTTATTTCACTTAACACACATCTCCTGAAGGCAGGTGTTAAACTGACTTCCCTCTTCCCATCTGCTTCACTCTTTGCAGAGACAGAGGAATGCTGCTGCTCTCATGCCATAAAACTATCAATTTTCTCATATCCCTCATAATGTAATCCTCTAGGACATCCCACTGGTCTGCTGTATTGATGGTATTATGTCAGTGGTCAAAAATAAGTGTTTCTCAAAATGTAAAATTAAGCCTTTATCAGGATGTTTTTATTATTTACACTGGTGCTATCACTGGTGTGGGAGGACAGAAGCATATAGCACACATTGCAAGATGTCATGTGCTAGAGTGACAAAACTCTGCTATATGGTATCATGTTTACTACTACAGAGCACAGGCAAAACCCCATGGAGTTTCACTGTGATCTTGCTTTTGTTTATATTTTGAAACACTGAAGGAAAAAGTTTCACATTCATCTACTGAAAAGATAAATTTTATTATTGTTGGTGTTGTGTAATTATGCAAACACATGACCTATAAATATAACTTGCTGAGTCCATTTAGTGTTTCTTATAAGCACAAGATTTCAAGACTGACACTTTTTATTAGACAACAAAGTAGGGGTTCCATCCATTAAGAAGTCTTTCTTTCTGAACAGCAAAAATGGCCACAAATGTGAGATTTATGGGGACGGGGGAAGTTAGAAATGCTGAAGGATAGTGCATGAAATGCAGAAAGGAAAGGAAAGAGAAATAATGTAATTATATTTTAACTACAATTTAAAGACGTTTCGGGAGTAAATTATAAATCCATGGGCAAGAGCCCTGCCTTGGTTTTGGATGGGCCTGTGGACTGAGCTAAAGAGAAAACCTCATTACCATTTGACCCATTGCATGGAAAAGAATGTGTAGTTTAACATAACATACTGGGATGTTAAATACAGAGACTTGTTAAAGAACAGCAGCCAAACTAGCCCGGTTTTAGGGTAGAGCACCTCAGACTCCTTGGAAAGCAATGCTTCCATCTTTGGGAATCAACTGGTTTTTGTTTGTTTGTTTTTGTTTTTTGTTTTGTTTTTGTTTTTGTTTTTAGTTTTTAATAGATGGAAAAACAAACACAGGAAAGTCAAACATTTCAGGTAAAGAGATTACCAGGAGTGGAAATAAAAGCTCAAAGGAAAAAGAAAAAAAAAAAAGAACTTGCAATGTTTGGGAGGAAGCTACAAACCATATCACCCTGGGCGGTGATGTATCTGTGTATGAGTGGATTTATTAACTGGGGCAAATTCCTCCAGGCTTAATGTATTCTGCAGACTGTGTCCAAATGAATTCAAACTAGTCTGACTCACTCAAGGTTTTAAAATTCTATAGCCAAGATATTTTCACTCTGTGCAGGACAAACTGTTCTATTGCAAGCCAGGCTTGGTACTAAGAGATTCAGTTCACAGCTTGACACAGCTGGAAGCAACTCTGGGCTGAAATCAACTCAGCGTCCAGCAGTGGCTTAGAAAACAATCTATAGCGTAGAACATTTAATGTCATCACAAGCTACAGTGCTCCTGAAAAAAGCTGTATGAAAAACAAAAACAAAAACAAAACAAACAAACCTCTTTCTTCCATTTACAGACAAGTAGACAGACATACAGACAAACATGTGTGTATGCACATACACAGAGACACACAACAATGACACGCCACTGAATATAAATGCTATTAAAAACTTTTAACAAAGTAGCAAATATACTACCACTTATCAAATAGTATATGACCATAATAACTATACTTAGTTATGCTATGTCATTTGAGATTTGAGTTCTTGGCAGGTGAAATATAAAATATTCATTTTCTTATTCAGTTCCTTTCTGGACCTAGAATTAAAATTTGCAGGAACGGATTTTTTTCCCCATCCACCAGTGTTTGTCAGCACTTGCAATGGATGAACTAAAGTAAACATGGGATATGGTGGCGAATGGTGGTTGTGTGGTCCTGGTGGCCATCTGTGCTTGTCCCCTTCTGTACTGAAGTCCCAGGAGAACACAAGTCACTTGAAGCTGGATAATAATGCATATATGCACATCTATGTACCCACAGCTGGAGTGTTTGTTTAACTGAAGTACGTGAGCCTAAAATATTTCAGATTTTGGACTTTCCGATTTTAGCATACTTGGCTGCATATAATGAGATATCTTGGGGATGGGACCTGAGACTAAGCATGCAATTCATACATACCTAGTCACATAGCCTGAAGTTATTTTATATAACTATCTTAAATAATTGAGTGTGTGGATGTAGCCTGCCACGTGAGGTCAGATGTGGAATTTTCTACATTTGACATCATGTGGATACTGAAAATGTTTAGTGTTTGTGAACCTTCATGAGTTTAAACTTTAAAATCCCCCATGTGTCTACCTTCTCTCTCACTTCCCCTTCTCTCCCTCCCTCCCTACCTATTTATCATCTACGTATCATTTTTTCTGTCATCTGCCTATCTACATAGCTAGTTATCATTTTTATTTCTCTATCTTCTATTATCTAGCTACCATGCATTTATATATCTATTATCTCTCTGCCATCTATCATCACAGCCACATATAAATATCTATTATATATATATATAATACTATGTATAACTATATAAGTGGGTATATATATATATATATATATGTATATATTATAAACATATTGGTATAAGTGTATATATCATAATAGATTTAATATCAATTGATATTAGCTTGTATCACAAAATCTTCAAAACCTTTTTAAGGAGGTAGTCTTAGTCTCATTTTTAAATTCATAAATTCTCCTCAACCTTTCTAAGATTTGTAACTTATTAATTGAAAAACCTGAACAGGAAATGTTCCTATCACTCCAAAAAAAAAAAAATGTAATCTTTCTCAGCATTTGGTCAGTGGTTGGTGATTCTGGAATGAGTAATTGGCTCTTCAGTTGGCAGTGCTGACTCTCCCTGTCCTTGAACAATCTAACGTGATTTTATAAAATCCTGAGGAATAAACATGCCTCTGTAAATCTCTGGATCAGCCACATGGAAAAGCAGCATACACTATACAGATACTCAGACTAATGTTTTCATTATTTTCACTATTTTTTAAAATGTATTTTCAAGTGTAAAAGAAGCAAAGCATTCATGGTTTTGCTTCTGGCTTAATATAAAAGACCCTGGAAGTAAAATATAATTAACAAAATATGTTTTTCTTCTTCTGGTGCCAGTTTTTCTTCCTGGTGTGTGGGTGAGAAGTGTTTTTTTTTTTTTTTTCCAGGAGCTTGGTACCCTCCACCAGACAAAAAGACCGGCACACAGTTGGAATTTTCCAGCCTTGCAAAGGTTAAACCTGGGCTCCAGCACTCCTCTCAGAGACATGCTAAATGTGTTTCCTCACAGCAATAGGACACTGACTAAGACAAATGGAGAGGAACCGAAACGGAGAAAATGTTATAATCAGATTACTTATAGGCAAGTCTATGGATGATGTCTCAATTACTAATTGATAGAGAACAACCCAGCCAGTGGGCATGGTGCTATGATTGGGCAGATGATTCTAAGTTGAATAAAAGTTATAGCTGAGCAAGTGGTCTCCTATGGGTTCTGTTTCAGTTCCTGCCTCCGGGTTTCTTTCTTGAGGTCCTGCACTGCCTTCTCTCAATGGACTATGTCTCTGGATGTATAAGCCAAATAAAGTCTTTTCTCTCCAAGTTGTTTTTTGTAACTGTTTTTTATCCCAGTGACAGAATCCAATAAAGACACATGAAGACTTGTTTGAATTATACCCCTAAAATGGAAGGGCACCCAATTCTTTGTAGAAAGGAAGAAGCTTAAATATGCTTTGGGTACTTGGTGGCAAAAGGAAGAAAAAAGATGACTATTGTTCTCCATACATCCTCAGGGTCAGGGAAAGTGATGCAGCATCCAAAAATGCTATTTCATAAGAACATATATAATGATTGCCAAACTCCCCCTTTGTAGCAACATGAACTAAAACTTAACAAACTACTGTTAGTTAATTAAATAACTTAACAATAAATATTAATGTCTTTTAATTGACATAAATAAATAAAAACTACAACTAGACATCAAATTTTCAACAAAGAAAGATGGAGGAGTAGCTAAGCAAGAGTCAGAATAACTCCAAATATGGTAACCAAAGGATGAGATTTCTAGACTAAAAAAGACATTGTTAAAAATACTATAAAGTACACTAAAGAAAGGAATTATTAGAACTAAGAGTCAAAGAAAACATGGAGATGGAAGAAACAAAAAATAAGAATGTGGGAAAAGGTGATATACCTGTCCACAAAGGAATCATGACAGACTTCTGAAAAGGTTTTATTTCAGGAAGCAATCTCAGGTAATCAAAGGCTCAGGTAGCCTCCTAAGCATTTGAGGTAAATGACCTCCAGAACATGTCAGGTAAATTCATATTATTTTAAAATAGGATGAAAAATATCCTCACATAGCATAGGGGTAAAGTTGTTAAAAAAAAAAAACAAAAACTGTTCTTCAAATTAGAAATGAAATAACGAATTGGAAAGAAATGTACTGAAGTGTAAAGTAAGTTTATTGACCCTGAAAGGTAATAAGTGTGAGATGAAACTTAACATTTTGGTTGTTTGTTTGAGATAAGGTCTCAATCATTTGCCCAGACTGATATGAAGCATGCCATACAGCCAAGGTTGGGCTCAGACTCCCATCAGTTCTCCTGCCTGAACCTCCCTAATTCTGGAATTACAAGCATGAGGTACCCACCTGGCTGAAAGAATACATTTTAAAGTTAAAAATAAGTAGGTGTTATGTATGAAGAAAAAAACTAAACTAATACATTTATTGACACTATGTAACTATACGACCTTTGTTATATGTCCAAATAAAACAATAGAGACCAAGTAAAAACATAAACTGTAGTATGTACAATAGCATAAAATAAAAGTGAAAAAAA
>NW_026596143.1:6746178-6819474 GCF_907164565.1 Psammomys obesus | reverse complement strand
AAAGAAAGAAAGAAAGAAAGAAAGAAAGAAAGAAAGAAAGAAAGAAATCATGAAAAATCATGAAATTTGCAGACAAGTGGATGGAACTAGAAAAGATCATCCTGAGTGAAGTAACAAAGACCCAGAAAGACACACATAGTAAGCACTCACTTATAAGGGGATTTTAGCCACACAGTACAGGATAAGTATACTATGAGGCACAGACCTAAAGAATATATATATAAAAAGGAGAATCCAAGGGAGGATGCATAGATATCACTTGGAAGAGGAGAGATAATAGACAGAGGAAGTGGCTGAAGATGGGGAACAAGGTAAATGAGGAGGTGCAGAGAGCTAAGAGGGTGGAGATCAGACCTGGGGAGAGTGAGTTTGAGAGGACAAAGGCCTGTAGAGAAAAGAGAAACAGCGGGTGGAGTTACCCCTGTGACAAGCTGAAGAAAGAAGTCAGGAGACCTAAGTCAGGGTAGGCATTTGGGAGGATATGAGGGGATTCAAGCACTGACTCCTAGCAGCAGAGGCCATAGAGACTGAAGAGGACATCCTCTAACTACATTAGCCTCCAACCACCCATAAAAACTTCAACCTCAAATTTACCTGCCTACAAGATGTGTCGGGATAAAGACAGAGCACATAAAGCAGAGATTGAGAGAATGCCAATCCAATGCCTGGTCCAACTATAGTCTACTTTTTTAATGAACAGAAATTAAAAATAATTTAAAAACCCATTCCACTTTGAAATAATAAACTCATATCTTTAATTTTGGGTCACAAAGAAATTCCATAACAGAACTTCAGAGTATCTTTAAAGAGTTATACTAAACATTACACAGAAATATTGCATACCAGTTTAGTGAGATACAATTAAATCAATGATAAAAAGTCAACACTCAGCTATTGAGTATTTAGGTTAATATATTTAAAATATAAAAACAAATGATGACCAATGTCTTTAATTATTTTAAAAACAAGAGGCAAGAAAATATTTCATATGATTTAAAATCATATGAAGAAAATGATAGCTATTTCTCAAACATTAGCTAATCAAATTCTGAAAAACAGTACATAGAATATACAGTAGGGAAATATATGAAAAACAAGTATGTACAAATCATCATGAAACAATTGTCATAACTTTATGCAAAGCAATTTAAAAACCTGCATATAACAGTGAATTATCCTGGCAAATATAAATTTCTAGAACTTCCCCTAGTAGCTAAAAAGTGTTTGATGTACCAATAATCAGAGGAGAATGAACAAAAGATTTTCAAATGATTGTTGGCAAGAATATCCAGGTTTTGATTCCTCTTATCAAAAGTCCTATCAGAACTTCAGAGACAAAATATGAACAATGCTTTCAGAGATAAATAAATAGCTTACTTTCTAAATAACCAATAAAGATTACAGCAAGATAACTTTCTACTCACCTTACCCATGAATATGGTTTCAAATGTCAATGAATGTAATTTTGCAACATACTTACAAAGAACATATTGTGACCAAATAGGACTTATTTGATAAATATAGTGATTGTTCAATTTAAGAAAATCTATTTATAATATTATTCCTATTGAGAAACATAAAGAAAACATTTCAATACCCGAAGCATCCATAATAAATTATTAATAATATTTATCTTCTTAAAAACAATAATATGTACAAATCCCATTGCTAATGGCAGTGTCCTATCCAGCATACACTAGAGGCCTGTCAGATAAGATCAAGAACAGGGCTAAAGTGGCCCTGCCCCTACTGTTCAGTAATACTGCCTTAAAGACATCAAACACAGCAGTTGTACAGAATGATATTTACAGTACCTCATGAGGGTGATATGATTTTATATCTGAATAGCCCAGAAGGTTTAGAGTTGAAATGCATTAAATTGATAAGAAAATTTTATTAATAGGATATAAAAATAATACCTAAATACCATTAATACTCGTATATACCAAACAATAACTACATAACAAATATATTAAAATGTCCCTGTTTATTAAAGCAGAAATAAAATCTTAGAAATAAACTTAATAAAACTTTTTTCTATTTATTCACTCATTATTCTTTTTTTGTCTTTTTTATTTTAAATTTTTATTAAATTACACTTTATTCACTTTGTATCCCCCCATAAACTCCTCTCTCCTCTCCTCCTAATCCCTCCTCCCCCCCCCCCTTCTCCACGCATGCCCCTCCCAAAGTCCACTGATAGGGGAGGTCTTCCTCTCCTTCCTTCTGATCCTACTCTATCAGATCTTATCAGGAGTAGCTACATTGTCTTTCTCTGTGGTCTGGTAAGGCTGCTCCCCCATAAGGGTGAGGTGATCAAAGAGCAGGCTAATTAGTTCATGTCAGAGGCAGTCCCTCTTCCCATTACATTGGAACCCACTTGGACACTGAACTGCCATGGGCTACATCCGTGCAAGGATCCTAGGTTATCTCCATGCATGGTACTTGGTTGGAGTATCAATCTCAGGAAAGACCCCTGTGCTCAGATTTTTTGGTTCTGTTGCTCTCCTTGTGGAGTTCCTGTCCCCTCCAGTTCTTACTATTTCCCACTTCTTTCATAAGATTCCATGCACTCTGCCCAACAGTTGGCCACAAATCTCAGCATCTTCTTTGATAGTGTGCAGGGAAGAGCCTTTCAGAGGCCCTCTGTGGAAGAGATGGCTTAACTGTTAAAGGCTGGGCTCATAACCATAAATATAATAAGACTTCTTAAAAAATCTTACATGAAGTAGACTTCCAAAAACTTCCAGAGGGCCTGGATAAATGTGTCAGCAATTAAGAACATTTGGTGCTCTTGAAGAGGACTGGGCTCTATATTCATCACCAACCATGGGCACACAGCAATGGTAATTCCAGTCCAGGAACTCTCACATCATCTTTTGACTTTGGGAGTACAGGGCACACATGCGGCATACATATATATGTCAAAAATTAATACATATGCAAAATGATATATATTATTTTTAAATTATGGAAAAAACAAAAGTCTTGAAAAAATACAAAGACCTTCAATTTGCAGAAAAAAAACAAAACAAAAACTTGTCACAATCAGAATGCTAATTTTGCCCAGTTAAAAATACAGATTTATCATACTAATAAATAACCTGAAAATGTTTTATTATGAAATTATCAAGTTCATAACAAAATTCACCTAGAAGGCAGAGCAACAATCATTCGGCCTCCAAAAATTAAGTGTAGTAGAGGGGAAGCAGCTGCACAGAGGATGCTCTGGTCGAGTCTGAGACACCACTTACATCAGTGCATGAGATGACAGATGCAACAAATAAGTGATTGTAGAGTGAAATATGTAGATGCACAAAGCAAGTGATGAAAGACTTTCTCAAATGACCTGGGAAGCAAAGATTAAAAAAATAAGATGAGTATTTGGAAAAAAAATTGTTTCATCATTTTTCTCGGACTCTTTATTCATTCCTTGCATACAGATCTTCCTGTTATTGCATAATGTCTCTCTATTGTTCCAGAGTGAAAAGAAATGGAGGTTAAAAACAAAATGTAAAATGTCAGCTCTCACAGTAAAAACAAATGTTAGGGTTACAACAGCACTATCGGTACACTTAGAAGTGGATAGTTCTTTTCTGACTGTGCTAGTCAAGTTGATTAGGGTTAGAGGAAGGATGTTGTTCTCTTGGATATAAGGAACAGGGTCTCAGGCAAATGGAACCCCTCTAAGAGGAGCAAACACAAGACACCATCCCCTTTACCTACTACAACCACCACTCTGTGAGTAATTGCACCTTCACTCACTGATGCCCAATGAAGTATATACTAAAGTGACCCAAGTTTACATGAGGACAGCTTCTAAGAAACAAGTCTCTGTACTTCATGCAGACAACACCTGACTGTATGTTGAGTATAGAAGAGGAGAAATGGCAAATTGAGACTTGTAAGTGCAAATACAGAGGCCCCTGGACTCCATCTGCCCTCACAATTCTGCTTTCTCCTCTACTGAAAAGATACTTTGGCTTTACTGGGTCTCCTGTGAATTCTCCAATAAGAGCATTGGAACAAAGACTGATGACATTGTTGGAATAGGAGGAAACTTGGGAAGGCTCTTAGGACTGAATTTCTATGAGGAAATAGAAAATCGATAAAGAATTCTTGAAATCATTTTAAATCTCCCAGGTGTGACAATAAGTTATTGTGCACAGAAAAAATGTACAGCTCTAATGTACATGCTGTCTACAATCTTTAACCAAGTGGCTTATTATGTTTATAGTCAAAAGTATAGGCGAGTTTTAGAAAGGAGTGTGCACATGCTGATTGTAGAATCTGTTAACATTTCTGCTTGCTTAGTGTTTTAAACACAAATATAATACCCCATTTATTATCTTTTAGTTCATTCCTAACTTACAGTGTTTACATAAACTTGTGTTTCATTTTTCTGTTCTCTATTCCATTCTGTTGACATACTTATACCCCAAAGAGATTAAAAATTAGCAGTCTTTAAAGGTTTGAGATTTGCTCATGAACAATAATATTTTTCTTTATTTAATTTTGGTATCTTCACAGTCTTTATTAAAGTATTTTCAGAAATTAATTACAGAACTTGGCCATGTAAAATACAATTATTATGTTAAAGATTCAGTAGTATAAAAATCACTCATGTGAAGCCCTTTGTGAGTTTTTTGTCCCTGTAAGCAGCTTTTGCTGTTCAACTGTTTTTCTTCTTTAATTTGTCTGGATATGTTTTTATTTTTATTTTTTATTTTTGGAAGGTGGAGGACTTTAAGACATTATCGGTACAGTGGAATAATGCTTTTATTTCTCCTTATGATATTGTATCTGTATGCAAGGGACTCTAGTCCAATTATTGAAAGAAAAAGGTGAGTCTATGTAGTTAACATAAGATTCATATATAGTTTTATTTCTGCGTTTGTTTTAGACCCTACCTTTTTTCCTAGATGTAAGCTACATCCTACTGTATTCTTATTATACAATTTCACAAACACTTGGGATGAGAAGAGAAAGATATCTGAATTAGGCCATGCATGTTCAATTAAAATTTTGAAACAATGGAGAAGTGGGATTTTGAAAAGCAAAATGTGTATATGTTGGGTATGTGTAGTATGTGTGTGAGTGTGTGTTGGGGGGTAAAGGAGGGGAGCATAGTCTGTATCATTTGGGGTAAATCTTCTGTGTCTTCTGGGGTGCAAACTTAATAAAATGTTATTTATGCATTAGAACTTTAAAGTAAAATTCTTCTCCTGAAGAAAAACTATTGCCTATTTTTACTATGGTGTTCTCTTTATCTGAATATTCCTGAGAAATTATACTGAGATTGCAACAGCTAAAGGGAATGTAAAACATTCAGAAACAATGAACACCCAAAGCTCTTTTCCTCTGTGCTTTCATTAACTCTGTAGAATGTACTCGGTAACTTGTATCTCATTTAAGATATCTAGTGAGACCTACTGATCTTTCTGCCTTCTAACGCAATCTGCAGCTGTTTTATTGAGGGCTCTGTTAATTAATAAGAGACCGAGATAAAACCCACAGATGTCTACTTTACCAATTAACCCATTAATATTTGCAGTTGTAATCACATGAATTATTTTAATGCTTCTTTTATACACTAATTCCTCAAATATTCTTACATCATCTATATTTAGATATTTTTCTGGCTCAAAGTTTTCAGTCTCCAATTACTCTTTACATGCCCAACATTTAGATGCTTTCTCTTTCTCTACTGACCCTAGGGACAATGTTATGTTCACTGGTTTCCCTTTCACAGCATCTTGTCAAAATTTAGACAAAGGTTGACAACAACAAAAAAAAAAAAACACCTTTTTCCTTGATCAGGGCAGCTGTTGATCCACAAGAATTTAGACTGGATTAGAAGAAACATATTTGGGGCTGGACTTAAAATGACATTAACATGAGCCAGAATTCAAAAGATCCTGACACCCTCTTTCTATTTTTGTGAATTGTTCATGGATCCTCAAAGTGGTAAAATTAAGTAAAATTCAGGAATGAATTTTGAAGCTCTTTAGCAAAATTTCTTCATTATAGAAATCCTGAGGTTTAGAAGTCCATACATTGCAGAACTTGCCAAGATTTTACAGCTGGCTGTGATGTAGCCTGACTTTCATATCCGACTGTATATTTTCAGGTGGATCTTCAACTTCGTTTCTTTAAGACATGGTTATCTGGTTATTAGTGTATTGAATGTCTACTTGAACAATTTAGTTGCACATTTCTTTCTCATGCTTTCTTTTTCTGTGAGAGTCATGACAAGATGCTTTAGTAATAGGAATTAGAGAAAATGTTCGTGTCATAAGATTTCTGATAAGAGTACTACAGCAGCTAAGCCTTCTGGACATTCAATATTATTTGCTAAGATTTCTATTGTGTTTTCTTTAGCCACACTGGATAATTTAAGAGCACCTCTTTAAAAAAATCATTAAAGCAGACTTAGCCCTCAAGTTATAATATAAAAATGGATTTCATCCAGATTTGTTCTACAGTAAACAAAATTTTCTGTCTCACAAATTGACCCTATATAGCATATACTAGTTTTGGAATTACTTTATAATGATGATGTCTGGTCTGCTTTTTGTTTTAACAGTGAGAACTAGAGCAGATTATCGATTTTGGCAGGTGACTGTCAAAACCTACATACCACATATTGGAAAATCAGGTAGAGAAGAAACAAAGATTTCTTATGGAATTTCTTTATGACATCAGGTGTATGGCAGACATAGGTGCTGAACTGTGAGTGTCTCATGGCACCACCATCTCTCTGCCAGGGTAGCAGGTTGAACTGAGTCTCAGGGGAACATTAAAGTTTTCTGTTATCAATGAATAAATGTTCTTCTCTCAGGGAAAAAAAATGAAGTGTGTAGCTTTAAAAGAAAAACAAGAAAAATAGAAAAGAAAATCAATTGAATTTGCAAATATGTACCTGTTTGCATTGACTTATTCTTGCAAAGAAAAACAAGGACCTTTAGTAAGCAAATATGCTCAAGCATGAAATCTTGGATTTACAAAGAAAACCTTCACACACACACACACACACACACACACACACACACACAAAGATAGAGATAGAGAGAGATAGTCTGAAACTCTGTATTCATGGTTCCTTCATTGTATACCACCTTCGTTTCTCTTGCCTTCTCAACAGCACCTCACATTGTAATTTGTCTAGTAGCCACTGGATAATGCCATGTTGCTCCTTCGTTTCCATAACTAAGTCAACTGTCTAAACCATCATGTTATGTTAGCATGGTTCACTAACATGCATCATAGTTCAGTTGCCTATATCTGAAGAGTGTGTTAACCTTTAAAACCTATTGGCAGTTTACTTTGTTCTGGATTTTAGAAATCATACAATGACCCATTATCTAAAATTTGCAAACAAAGAAATCCACTGAATACCACCTTGCTTCTATCATGTTTATAGAAAATATGTTTTAAAACTATATCTTTAATTTACCGTTATATACTTAGCTCCTAATACTATTTCGTAACCAGACATTAGCTATAAAGCAATTTATGGATTCCAAAGATGAAACTACATCTTTATAATTTACCGTCTCTCTCCTCCTAACACAACTCTCTGCTGCCTCTTCCTTTCTAGGTGATATCATATGAGGTCCTTGTAAAATGCCATTGTCATTTGAAATCCTCTGTTCCAAGAGACTAGGGAACCTGACTGTGACTGTGTAGAGTCAGAGATAATCTAAATTTAAATTGTTGTCCTTCCCTAAACTTCTCTTTATCTTTATTGTGCTCAATATGGCCAGAAAAATAAATATCTCTCTGAGAGTAGTAGAAGTGCCAGAGGAAGACCCTCAGTGGTGATTTACTTCAGTTTCTAACCGTGGTGATGTCCCACTACCTATCTGAAACCTTGTGATCACATTTATTTTGATTCCCCTTTGATGGCAAATAATGACTCTCATAGCACTACTGAGTGGCCCTGAAGCCAGGAAATCTTACTTTCAGTTTAGACTGTCTCCTCATCGTTGTAACTTCTGCCTTGATTTCTGGTTCTGTCTTTCAGAATATCACACAAGACATCCTACTGCTTAATTGGGATGAACAGAGGTAATCAGTTCTCAGGCACCAGGTCACTAGCAACACTGTTATGACTAGGGAAAAAGGAAATATCACACACTGCAGAGAGAAAATGCTGACAGTTATAGTTTCCAAAACTTTATTCATAAGTGGCATGAAAATGACTTGGTCATTTTCTTTTCTACTGTAAGAAAAAAATATAAATCCCTCGAAGAAAATATGTGCGTTCAGTGTGCACTTCACATTTTAGAATTCTTGTGGCGATCTCTGGTTGAGGGGGTTGGCACAGCTGTTTACATATATATTTATGTAATATTTTTTACAGAAATAAATTCTAATTTGAAATACTCTTTAGCACATCAAGGCTTCTAGAGTTTCTTTCCCAAATTTTTGCCTTCTCCCATTTATTTTCATTTTCTTTGCAACTTAACCTAGAAAGTGACCTACTTTCTTATTTAATACCTAAGAATTTACATTCTATGTCCTTAGAAAGAAAGTTATAAAATAATCTTTTTGTTGCTATACTTTGATGGGTTGATATAGGCTTTGAATAAAGTATAGTCACTGTTCATTTCCTGTCTTGAGAGATATGTGCTTAAATATGCTGATTTAGTAATATGATTAAAACCGATACGTTTTATGACTAAAATAAGCAGTTCTCTAAAGTGGCACATTATGAGTACAGTATGGCTTTCCTATGAGTGCGTGTCCTATTGTGGCTTGTGTAAAACAGTGGTCCTCAACACGTGAGTAACAGCCCCTTTGTTAAACCTCTATCTCCAAAATGTTCACTTTATAATTCATAACAGTAGCAAAATTAAAGTTATGAGGTAGCAACAAAAAGAATTTCATGGTTTGGTGTCACCACAACATGAGGATATGTATTGAAGAGTGGCAGCATTAGGAAAGGTGGAGAACAGCTGGTGAAAGGGAAGAGCATACTGATGTGTCCGTAAGCACCAGGGAGTTCACATGAAGGCAAACAGAAAAAATAGACACTGGGACCTAGGGCAAATGTCTTCATTACAATGAGACAGCCCTTTAAGAAAAATTAAGGTTTTTCTCATTCTGATTTTGTGTGGGCTCTGTCTATCTCATATTTTACATAAGAAAGACATCTAGGCCTTAAATTGACAGTTAATGTTCAAACAAAGAAAAATGACACACACACATAAATCTTACCCAAAGACAATGGAGGCAGAACATTTACAAAGGGCGTGGTTTCATTTAAAGATGTATCTTCCTTACATTTACAAGAGACCAAGAGCTCTAGAATGACTGTTGCCTACATTTTGCTAGATTGCTGTTAGTCATTTTGTATTGTTAATTTATTTCATATCTGTGAAAGTTTGTGGAAAGACAGAGAGTAGCAATGTTAGTTGACTGTTTCTCTTCCCAGAGCAAAATGAACAAAATCAAGATACAATGACAGGGCTAATACAATGCTCACACTCAGTGCTCCTTGTTCAGAGGTTAACCATCAGTGGAGCTAAAACTGAACCTGTATGTGAAAACTCATGAGGAGAGATCTGGCATTGTGTGAAACAAGATAAGCTTAGCAACAAAATGTAGAATGATGGATGTTGATATGGTAAACACAGAACAAAGACCTTGAGATATTCTTTCTGGTGGGTTCAAAGGGGTGTGCTTTTTGAAGAAAGAAGCAATGGCACTCAAGATACACTTTAGAGATTAAAACATATCAGGAGAGACAAGGGAAATTTCCATCCCCAAATCTGTTTTGGTGCTCAAAGAATATTCACTTTTCCAAAGCACACTTGGAACCTCAGTGAATAGAAAATACTTTCACTTTATGGCTATTGAATTGATATCTAAAACTAATACTAAAATGAAATCAATACATCCTATGAAAGCTAGCTGAAAGTGTGAAGTAAGCACCTATGAAATGTTTCAGAGAACAGCTGCATTTCTTAAAACAATTGCAACTCAGTTTATTTTCTGGAGTCGTTTGGAGGTTGCAAGCAGAGACATCCATAACCAATTCAACTATAATTTAAGTGGTAAAAATAGAAAGAATGAAAAAAAAATCTCAACAACCATAACAACAGCAGAAGCAGAAACTAATTAGCACTGAGTTGTACATTAATTGAAAACAGTTGTAATCTGTGCCACTAAGGTGAGGCTGGGTGAAAAAGAATGGCTTGTGACATGCTAGACTTGGCAGGAGGGATGGGTGCATTGAAGAATAACCTTCGAGACAGAGGCTCAAGGTTTGACTCAGAAGAAAAATAATATCCATGTAGTCCATTTGTCTTAGTCAACTGAGGCTGCTACAACAAAGCACCATGGGCTGGGTGGCTTAAAAGCAATACACACTTGATTCTCACAGTTCTAAAGGCTAAAATTCTGGAATCAGACTGCTTTCTGGCAAGGTTTTGGTGCATTTCTGTTCTAGGTCTTACATGGCTGATTTCTCATGCTGACGTGGAAGGGTACAAAGATGGGAAAAGTTAGATCTTTATCTTTATATGTGAAAATGAGATCTCCACCCTGCCCTAATATCTGCCAGGCACTACATATATGTTATGATTTGAGAAGCACAAAGACTTTCAATTAGCAGTACCCTTCCCAGATGCCCCACATGTATGTGTTTCTTACATATCAAATCCATCGATTGCATCCTTCCAAGTTTAACAACTTCAAAGTCTAAAGCCCAGTTGTGGAACAGGCACTGGATAGTTATTTCTAATAAAAAAAAAACAAAAACAACAACAACAACAACAACAACAAAACAAAGACAGGAAATAAGGAAGGCAGTATAGATTCTCACAAAATTCAAACCTCAGCGAAGAAAGCCTCATGAGAGTCAAGATCTGAGAGTACCCAATTTAGCTTAGTGGTTGGATAGCAGAGGATCTTGGGCTGTGTCCCATCCACCAGATCCACCAGGATAACAATCCTGAATCATCCGGCATGAGGAAGAGGACCCCATCCCTAAAACTAAAGACATCATCTGGCCTGTCAAAGGGAAGATTGTGCCTGTACCTGTGGAATAAAACAGAAGCCCTGATAATTTTTTCTATTTATTTATTTATTTATTTATTTATTTAATTCTCTATTAACTATACTCCATTCACCCTGTATCACCCCTGTGGCTCCCTCCTCCTCCTGTCCCAACCGCTCCCCTCCTCCACCCTCAACATGCATGGCACTCCCCAAGTCCATTGATAGGGGAGGTCTTCTTTTCCTTCCCTCCAATCCTAGTCAATTAGGTCTCATCAGGAGTGGCTGCATTGTCTTCTTCTGTGTCCTGGTAATGCTGCTTCCAGGACAGCATTACCTGGGAGGTAATTAAAGAGAAGATCAATCAGTTCATGTCAGAGATAGTCCCTGTTCCTATTACAATGGAACCCACTTGGATACTAAACTGCCATGGGCTACATCTGTGCAGGGATCCTAGGTTATCTCCATGCATAGTCCTTGGTTGGAGTATCAGTCTCAGGAAAGACCCCTGTGCTTAGATTTTTTGGTTCTGTTGATCTCCTTATGGAGTTCCAGTCCTCTCCAGATCTTACTGTTTCCTGCTTCTTTCATAAGATTCCCTGCACTCTGCCCAAAGGTTGTGGAGAAAGGGGAATCCTCCTCCACTGCTGGTGGGAATGTAAACTTGTACAACCACTCTGGAAAGCAATCTGGCGCTTTCTCAGACAACTAGGAATAGCGCTTCCTCAAGATCCAGCTATACAACTCCTAGGCATATACCCCAAAGAGTCTCAAGTACACAATAAGGACATTTGCTCAATCGTGTTTGTAGCAGCCTTATTTGTAATAGCCAGAAGCTGGAAACAGCCCAAATGCCCTTCAGTGGAGGAATGGATGCACAAATTGTGGTATATCTACACAAGGGAATATTACTCAGCAATAAAAAACGAGGAAATCATGAAATTTGCAGGTAAATGGTGGGATCTGGAAAAGATCATCCTGAGTGAGCAATCCCAGAAGTAGAAATATGCACATGGTATATACTCACTTATATACACATATAGTATGGGATAAACCTACTAAAATCTGTACACCTAAAGAAGCTGATCAAGATAGAGGACTCTTACTAAAATGCTCAATTCCTATACAGAGGGGCAAAGAGGATGGACATCAGAAGAAGGAGAGAGGAGGGAACAAGTCGGGAGTCTGACACAGAAGACCTCTGGAAGGCTCTGCCCTGCAGACTGTCAATGCAGATGTTGAAGCCCTGATAATTTAAAAGTGGGGTTTTTATTCTTTCTTCCCTTATCTTAAACAACATGAAGCAGATTCAAAGTTGAATTTCTATAGTTCCAAATAATCAAGTAAATTAATAAACACTCCATCATTCTTTGGTCTCTCCTTCTCTTCCAGTTAGAGGCTGTAGAAGCTCACTGGAGTACCTGAGTATGGAAACCACAACATTTCAGTGCCAAATTGTTCCATGGCCATGCACTTAATGTTCTTCTCTTCTAATCATACTTTCTGTTCTCTTCTTTAGAAGTGGGCTGAAGATTTTCAAAAATCTCTATATTTTAGTTACTCTGTGTTTAATAACTCTATGTGTTATCCAATAATAGATTTATTGTATTTTATGCTTTTCATAAAAATAACAAATCTCAGTAGAGGTTAAAATAGTTTCTGAGCCCAGCACTATTCTGTCTTCTATCTATTTCTTTACATTTACAGCATACTGTACTCAATCAGATGGTTCCAAGTCACCCTTCCATTATTTTACTTAGCTATCGCAGCTAATTGGAAATATTTAACATAGTCTCCTTTTTTATTTTTATATTTTATATTAATTACAGTTTACTTACTTTGTATCCCAGCTGTAGCCCCCTCCTTCTTTCCCTCCCAATTCCACCCTCCCTCCCTCATCTTCTCCCTACCCCTCTCTAAGTCCTCTGTAGGGGAGTTCCTCCTCCCCTTCCATCTGACTCTAGTTTATCAGGTCTCCTCAGGACTGGCTGAAATGTCCTTCTCTGTGCCTAGCAAGGTTGCTGCTCCCTCGGGGTGGGAGGGAAAAGGTTAAAGAGCCCGCCACTGAGTTCATGTCAGAGGCAGTCCCTGTTCCCCTTAATAGGGAACCCACTTGGATACTGAGCTGCCATGGGCAACGTCTGAGCAGGGGTTCTAGGTTATATCCATGCATGGTCCTTGGTTGGAGAATCAGTCTCAGAAAAGACACCCGTTACAAAATATAAGACATGAACACAATCTAGTCATGTCCTTGTTACCTTATAATCAAGATTGCCTTTTCTCCATTTCTACTCCCGAATTCATTAGAAAGTCTTTTATTATCCATCCATCCATCTGCCCTTGTTCTGTCTAGAATGATCAATGATCTATGCCTCCTCTGAGGAGAAGTGTCTGTGTGTCTTTCCTCCTTGCTTTCTGAGCTGTCGCTAGAATGTCCTTTCAAGATTATTTTTTGGAAATCTTTTCTCCTTCATCATGCATCATAAAATTACTGAAGCCTGTGCCTGTGAGTTTATTCTAAAGCTGTTTCTATGTTTTCAGATATTTGTTATACCAATGGCTCAATTTCTAATGGAACTAATGCTTACATTACCTTGCTCAGGATGCCATCAAAACACTTGGTGGCTTAAAAAACTCCCCCTTCAATGTTCTGAGAACACTGTAGAAGAGATGGCTGAAAGATGTGAAAGCCAGAAAATTAAGAGGGGAGCTGGTAGCCCCTATACTGTATAGTATACAGACATTATTATTGTAAACCATAAACAAATGTGAACTGTATAAGGACCATAAAGGAAATCGGTCCATTAACAACCAGTTATTAAGAGAAGAACCTGAAGGATGCATATCTCTCCCTGTAAGATTTGGTGGAAGGAATGTCACTGTGTTTACTGGTGAATGGCAATCTCCAATGAAGATTCAATCATCACATGGTCTGGTCTAAACTGAAGGTCCCAAAACAAAACCAAAATTCATGAATATTGGAAAGTAGAGTAAGTTTGCGGTGGTGGGGGTGGGAAGGAGTTGACAGTGTGGAGGAAGAGAGTAACCAAAATGTGTTCTATGCATGCATAAAGTTGTCAAACAATTAACCTAACAACAAAAAAGTAAGAAATCAATAAGAAATAGACTTGGAAACTGACAAAAACAAGCAATCAAACAAAAATAACACCCAAATAACTACCCACAGTTGAAAGATATTTCTAAAGGCTAAAGTTTGTGGTGAGGGTATCAGCTTAGTTACCTTATTACGAGAGACCACACTGCTTGATGGTTCAATTTTCAGTATGTCCTCATGTGTCAGAAAACAAGGATTAAAAAATGCAAAAACTCAAACTGTCTCAGTATATTTTCATTCTGAAAGGTACTGATTTCAATCATGAAAATCCATGTGATATGATTATTTTTCCAAGGCCCTACTTCCTATTATCATCATACTGGGACATGATTTCAATACATGAATTCATCAAGAGGAAAGGTATAAATGTTCACTCAATTACAGCAAGTAAGGAATGTGGATGAGCATAAAGTTCTTAGCTTTAGTTGGATAAAAACATATTCACAAATTCAAAGCAAAGCTTCAGAAAATCTAAATGGTAAGTAATTCATAGTATCAAACACAATCTAACTGATTCAAGGAAAACATTGCCTATTATGAACCATTGCAAAGAGAATAGAGTTGAACTTACTCTAATATTAAGAGGGATCTCAGTCTGAGAGTGGAACATTGAATTTCAGGTTTAGTGACTGGCCAGGCTAAAATAATCATTAAGCTTAATGGTCAATGGAGAAGTTCATGGATGCTTGAGGTCTAACTAACAAGATTCAATGTTTGACTGTTCGAAGTCAGAGAATATTACATGGGAGCAGAACAACCATTTATTTAAGATTTATTATAAACTAGTTGAGGGGATACTGAGTGAGAAGCTAATTCCCAAAAGCCAGAGAAGAGCATTTTATAGATTATCAGAAAATTACTCCAGAGATGAAAAAGAGCAGAGCTGAAAGAAATTAGAAATATATTAGATACATACTATATTTTCTTAATCCAATTAAAATATAAATATCCTATAAAATATAAAATATAAATTTCAGGGGGTGGTATCTCATTGATGGAGCCCTGAGCTAGAAAAACAGGGCATGAATTCACTTTTCAGCACCTCAAAATAGGTGAAAAAAAACCCACAAAATCCTGTTTGAAATTTTATATTTCACTAGAAAAAAGTTCCTTGACTATCATCCATACGTTAATACAGCCTTGTATACTCATGAGGTCATCCTTTCACACACCAGTATTTATTTGGAGACACTTCAGAAAATTGTAGTCACATTCATTGTTACTTAGGCACATACTTTTGGAATAATCCATTATATACATATATATATATATGTATATATATATATATATATACACATACACACATATATATATGTATATACATATGTCTATATATGTATGTACATATATGTATATGTACATATGTTTATATGTATATGTATATATATATGTGTATGTATACATATATATACATATAAATGTATGTATGTATGTATACATATATACAAACAGTTATGATGGCATGAATAAGACAAGAAACAGTCAAAGACTACTTTGGAAGGGATGCAATAAAAGAGATTTACATTTTGCCTTGTGACATTTTGTATTTTCTACTAGGTAAGAGTGAAAACCATTGAAGGTTTAAAGAAAAGCATGGTACCACTTCTATGGCTAAAAAAAAAAAAAAAAGGATTCTAAATTTTGTACAAAGAATAAACTTATGTGGGACTATTTAAAAATAAAGCAACAAATTAAAAACCACAAAATTCCGTTTGCTTTGACCTAGGTTATCAAGGTGCTAAGGAAAGGACAGGTCTGAGCACACTTCAACAGCAAATTGCAACAAAATACCTCATTACTTGGGTGTGGAGTATACAAAACAGAATGGCAATGATATCTCTCACATGTGTCCTTAGCAATGAGATGATGGTGGTGATATTTACTGTAATAAACCTCATTGTGTTGGAGTAATTTGATGGCAAATCCATATAAAGCTTCTGGCAAGCTACAGAGGAAACATTCTGAAGAAACCCACGCAACTGTATAAAACAGGACAGACAGAGGTAAAACAATGAACAAACAAAAAGCATGTCTGACACAACACTTACAAGTCTGAGAAAGAGCATCAATACATTAGTAGGTAAAACACAACAAAAACAGTGCTACTGCCAACGGGAAAATAAGTCCTGAAGAATTCTAGTTGCCTCTGTGTGCTATAAGTAAAATGGAGCATTCTCCGCCTTTACCAACAAATGAAAACTATGATAGCCTGTTTAAAATAATGCAGACATTTGAGAGTGGCGGTAAAGCCCACAAGGGAGGGGTGTGTGTGGAAACGGTAAGATCTTTTGATGACCCCAGGGAACTGGTTGATTAGGTTGTCAGCTCTAAGCGTAGACCACACGTAATGCCCTGGTCTGCTTGAAATGAGCAGAGAGATCTGATCCATGCTAAGTGATGTTAGTTAGAAATTTCAGGGAATACTGCCAAAGACGAGAAATGAAACGTCATAGATATTCCCTCACTCCGTATGAGATTTATCTCCACCAACATCCCGCTCCCAGGACTGCAGCAAATGTTATGTTATCACAGTGCTGGAAGGAAAACAAGCAGCAAGCAATAACAAAGTGGAAGAATAGCTCATAGGCCTTCTCCAGCGAGAAGTCATTTCCCTTTCCTCAGAATTACAGGCCATAATTTTACTGAATAATAATTTAAAGGACAACTAGTGATACATGGATCTGAGTGAAATTAGGCCATCCTGGAAAACCTTTACTTTAATGCTAGAAAATTTAAAATAATGATCAACTCCTTCACTATATTTCACTCAGGGTTAAAACAGCATTCAAGAAAACAAAATTTAAAAAATGAGGAAACACATCACAGGAACAACAGGTAAGACAGAAATAGCTCATGGAAAGAGTCAGACAAAATTTGACAAAATGGGACTAGTAAAATGACCACTATGCTCAAGATACTGAAGACAAGTATGTAGACACAGGGAAGATAAGTGGAAGATAAGGAAGAAGATATATGTGGAAAATATATTAACTGCAAGGAGATGGATTCCGAATGGGCTTAACATTAGATAGATATGAGCTAAATAAATAACAGGTATGTTTACAACAATAGAGAACTCAGCCAACAGAACATCAAAAAAAAAAAAAAAAGGGTAAGCATCAGAATTTTTGAGGAAAGAACTAAGCAGTATTATGTGCATGTAATGGAAGGCACACAGGAGGGTTAGCTGATGCCAAAAGCCTTCTGATGAGACAGAACTCAGGTTATTTAAATTTCTAAAAGTGTAAACATTTATATTCCAGGCACTCAACACACCCTAGGAAGAATTAAAATGAAACTACCAAAGCAAATCGTAATCAAATTGCTAAAAATCAGGTGACAAGTCTTAGAGGCAGTGAGAGAAAAAAATACTTTATGTCTGAGTAAAAAGTTTAAAATTACTGAAGAAAACTTGTAAAAATCTATGTCAAGAACAATAGAATAGATTGATATGTTTAAAATGTTAAGTGGAAAATATTCCACAGATTCTGATAGCATAGATTTACTACCCAGTAGCATACCTGTCAAAAATGGTAACGAAATACTTTTCAGAGAAGCAAAATGCACAGTAATTTATCATTGCTAGATTTGAACTAAAAATTAACAAATGCTCTGAAGGAATATGAAAAACATGACATGGGCTGGAAACTGATCCCAACAAGATATAACAAAAGCAAGGAAATTCTACATATGTACAAAATATAAAAATATTTTATTATAATTTTAACCACTTTAAAATACTCTTTGCAAGCTGTAGCTCACTTTGTCGAGTCTTTTGATAATGCATAAAACCCTGGGTTCATTCTTTTTTTATTTTTTTTAATTTTTATTTTTCTTTTTAGTTACAATTTGTTAACTCTGTGTCCCAACTGTATCCCGCTCCCTCATTCCCTCCCCTTCCCCAACTCCCTCCCTGGTCTCCTCCCTGCCCCTTTCCAAGTCCACTGATAGGGGAGGGCCTCCTCCCCTTTCATTTGATCCTGTTTTATCAGGTATCTTCAAGGCTGGCTGCAAAGTCCTCCTCTGTGGCCTAACAGGACTGCTTCTCCCCTGGGTTCATTCTAATGCACATGTAAACCCAACATGTTGGTAGGTGGCTGTGATCCCAGAACCATAGAAGTAGAGGTAGGAGGACAAAGTTCATGGCAATCCTCACCTACAAAATGAGTTTGAGGTGAGCTTAGATAACATGAGACTTTATCTCAGAAACTAATTAATTTAGTAAGAACATAAATAAATAAAAGACTCAAGGAAAGGAATGAGAAGGTGAACTTCATAGGAAAGAGAAATATAAAATGCAAAAATGTCAGACACAGGAAAGAAGTGAATGCATGTTCTGCTAAGACTGTTACACACCAAGTGTAAGATGATATAAAACTAATTTACAATAGTTCAAATATTTAAAACAAAAAAGATAGGTTGGCATTGATGAAGATATAGAATCATAGTAACTCAATACAAATCAAGTCATCAATAATGACATCAAATGGAATGTTTAAACACTCACAATATGGATCATCAACTCAAATAAAATTAAACATCTAACTTTAATGGAATCTCCAAGAAATCTATTAGAAAAGTTGGTAGATTAAAAAGAAAGGATGTAAAGGATATTTAGCATGAAAGGAGAAACTCATGTTCAATATTACTACCTCAGAAACCATTGTTAGGTGTGAAAGATAACAGCTTTAGAATGGCTTTGGGTAGATGTGCAGAGGAAGGAGGGACTAACTGGCTACAATATGAGTGTGAGTATTAGACCTGCAGTCTTGAGAAGTACATGTAAGTACTTACATGTGAGTACAAGCCTGATGTTCTAGGCTCTGAGGGGAGTGGAAATTCTTTTCTGGCTGTATCTTTGTTATAAGAATTGTGAAAGATAGGATATTATTAAAGCTATTTTACAGAGAAGAGAGCCGGCTGAAACAGAGAAAGGCACTTGAAATCTTGGATACAACATGGGACTGATACAGGCCCATGCATGGAGATAACCTAGAACCCTTGCAAAGATGTAGCCCATGGCAGCTCAGTCTCCAAGTGGGTTCCCTAGTAAGGGGAATAGGGGCTGTCTCTGACATGAACTTAGTAGCTGGCTCTTTGATCACCTCCCCCTAAGGGGGGCGCAGCCTTACCAGGCCACAGAGAAAGACAATGCAGCCACTCCTGGTGAGACCTGATAGACTAGGATCAGAAGGAAGGAGAGGAAGACCTCCCCTATCAGTGGACTTAGGGAGGGCCATGGGAGGAGATGAGGGAAGGAGGGTGGGATTAGCAGGGAATGAGGGAGAGGACTACAGCTGGGATACAAAGTGAATAAACTGTAATGAATATAAAAAATTAAAAAAAAAAAAAACATCCCCAAAGGATCGTGTTTTTGAATACTTGAGCCCTAGCTGCTGGTACTGTTTGGGAGGTTTGAGATGTATAGACTTGTGAGAGAAAGTATATTACTGGAGGCAAGTGTTGAAAGTCTTAAGCCTCATGTGTTTTTGAGTATGATCTCTCTGCCTCATGCTTAAAGTTCAAGATGTGATCTCTTAGCTTCAGCTCTGGTGACTATGCCACTTCCAGCCATGTCACTTTCTGTTGTACCTCCCAGTCATGATGGATACTTACCCATCTAGAACTGTAAGCTCAAATAAACTTTTTGTTCAGTAAACTACTTTGGTTATGGTGCATTATCACAGGAACAATTAAAGACTAATAGAAAAAGCAAAACAATGTCCTGTGCCAAGGAATTTCTGCTTGAAATGGGGGCAAAGATTTGCTTTAGGTTTTCCTTGCGCAGGGTGGTACATCTTTGATGATTCATGTTTCTGAGAAGAGGAAGCTTTGACTAGACTGGTTATCTTCCAGTGGTTTAAGTTGTCTATAACTGTGGCATGCAAAATGTCATAGTTGTAGGACAGGAACAAGGTCAACATCTAGCTAGACAAAAGAACAATTGTATGTTTATGGGATCATCTTAAAAATAAGTAAAAAAAGTATTGATCAGCACTACTGTGAACTAAAACAGCAAATTAACAGAAAAACTCCAGTACCTGGGAAACTTTTCAAAGAAGTAGCAGCCATGTCAAGTTTGTAATATTGTAATTAAGCCATCTGAACAGCTCCTAACTTGAGTGCTAGAATTCCAGCTTACCCACAACAAGCATTCTAAATGGACTTACCTTTGGAGATACCCTTAAAAATGCCTCTATTTAGAGAGAGATGAAAGCTACTGAATCAGCTTCCCACGCTAATTGCTTTCAGGATCACAGTAGAGATTTTACATATGTGATATGTTCATAAGAAGTTGTATTTTCAATGTCTCTTTGTTAGACAGGGTTTATCCATGTGAGTGGAGATGCCTGAAGAATCTAGAAACTGTTGCATCCCCTTGAGCTGGCACACAGACAGTTGTGTTCCAACTAATCTTGGTCCTAGAAAGGAAAATCTTCTTTTCTCTCATTTGTGGACATTAGCTTTGAATACGCAGATATATGTGTTTTGTGTGGAGTAACCACAGAAGTCAGAAATTTATTAAGGGGCTACGAGGAATGTCTTTAAGAGAGAAGAGACACAATGCGCTGTCATAAAAAGTTAGACTGGAGTAATAGAACAGGAAATGTTAAATTGGGTAAGAGTAATAGAACAGGAAATGAATAATAGGGTGAAAGGAGGGCAGGATGAGGGAGTGGCATACAGGGAGTAATGAATAACAAAAAGGCCTCTGGAAAATGTAATAAAAAAAAACTGCTAGCTTAGAAGCTTTCTAAAATACACATAAATATATACATAAAAATAATTAAAATACAGTTTCCCTATAATAATAGTGTCTCTACAGACACCACAGGTTAACAAATAAATAGCCCAACACAAGGAATGGGTTACCCCCTTTGGCAAGGGATCATCAAATATCCAACACTATCATTACTAGGTACCCTCCAGAGTTTGATGGACTACATTGCTGAAGACACCACATTCTTGATCCATAGAACATGGAGAAATCCAGCAAGTACTCATATTGAAGTTTTTCCCCTACTAACTTTTATGGCTAAATTTCATGGTGATGAAAGATGCTCTGTATATCACAATAAGAAAAAGTTACCATAATGACTGGCCTGGCAAGATATACACTCTGCCAGTACAATAGTGAAATGAACATTATGGGAATAACCCACCACTTTCTTATTGGATTTAATTTCTGCTCCACAGGAGGAAACTTACCTATAATACAATTATTAGAACAAGAACCTGTGGCTAAACAGGTCATAGGCTCAAAAAGATCGCCTACTGCTATTATTCTTCTGAAAGAATATATTAAATTAACTCTTTATGGGTTATTGCTATACCCATAAATAAATGCATTTCCTAACCCTCAGATAATTTCCTAATTGCAGTTGGTGTTGATTAACACAGAAAATGGCCAAGGTTCAAAGAATAGGAGCCTGAAGAATGTCCAGCCCTTAATGCAACATATAAAACACAAGCCCTTCTTCCTAGCCTTAGGGACCATTGTGTATATAAGGGGCCCAGAGAATTATAAGAGCCAGATGTGGTGTCTTCTACAAGTCATTGGTGTCTTCTACACATGTCAGCTGCATATACAGACTCACAGTGGTTGTGATGGCGTGCACAAAACCTGTGAAAGCCAAGACCAGACTAGAACAACATGGAGAGGGAAATTGTACCTGAGATCCGACTCTTAGCTGAGTAGCTAATGGCAAGTGTTAGCTGCTGGAAGAGGGTGATTTACTTTTTCTCTGATTGTAAGCAGTAGTAAAGAGACCTGGTTCCACTGGAGGCTAACACATTCAAGAATATTTGACCATCACAAGTTGGTCTTGATGGGTTTTTTGAAAAAGATACAAAATTAGCTGGGTAGTATAGGATCAGTAGATCTGGAAAGAATTGGGGCATGTGAATATAATAAAAACAGTGAACAAAATTCATGATGACCAAATAATTGTTTATCCTTTTATTTTTTTAACTTTTAATTTTATTTATTTAGTTGTTCACTTTAAATCCCAATCGTAGTACCCATCCTTCTCTCCTTCTGGACCCACCATTCTTCCTTCTTCCCTCCCCCATCTAACCTTCATAAAGGTGGTGGGGGTTGACTAATTCACCCCCACCTTCAAGTCACCTCAGGACTGGGCAACATTCTCTTCCAAGGTGCCTGGCAAGGCAGCTGCACCAGGAAGAGGTGATCTGAAAGCATGCAACACAGTCCATGCCAGAAACAGCCCCTGCTCCTTTACTAGGGCATCCACAAGAAGACAAGGTACCCAACAGGTATATATGTGTAGGGGTCCTAGATCCAGTCCATTCATGGTTCTTGGTTGGTGCTTCAGTCTCTGCAGTCCTCCCTGGGCCCAGATTAGTTGGCTTTACTGGTCTTCCTGCAAAGCTACTGTCCACTCTGTTTTTTTTTATCCTTCACCCAACTCTTCCACAAGGCTTCCTGTGCTCTGCCCAATATTTAGCTGTGAGTCTCAGCATCTAATTCAATCCTTTGCTGGGTGGAGTCTCTCAGAAGACAGTTATGCTTGGCTCCTGGCATAATTGTTAAACAAAGAACAATATTTACATTTAAACACTTAACCATCTCTCTATCCCTATTAAGATTTAATTTATTTACTTTGATGTGTGTCAGAAGACAACTTGCATAAGTTACAGTTCTATCCTTTCAACACATAAATCCCAGGAAGTGAATTCAGGTCATCAGGCTTGACAATGCATCTTCACCAATTGAGCTCTTTGTAGGCCCAGATTCTGCATCTACAAAACTTCACTGTGGTCCCTTCAGTGATTTAGCCAATGCCAAGTTGTTCTTTAGCTAATACATAAACACAGCCCAGGCTTGGTAATGAAAATACTAATATCAGTTGGCAAATTGGGGTGAAAACTAAAACCCATTATATAAGGCATGAAAAAAATAATTGTTTAAAAATACAGAATTGCAAGTAAAGTGTTAACATATCTGTAATGTCACTAGCTACTCCAGCATTCTCCGTGCAAAAAGTAATGAAGCAAATATTCACAAGCCAATAAAGATGCAGAGAAGTAAAAAACATCATTTATCAATGAAGTATAAAGCCAGTCACACTTGCTGCACTCTAAAACAGAATATGCATTATTCTCATGTGTACCCAGAACATTCTTTGAGACAATACTCAACACATCATACTAGATACTCTCATAATTAATAACATAAAGATTACTCAATTATATCAAAATAAAGATGATAAAATAGGAAACCCTCTGACTTCTCCATGAGAAGAAGATTGAAATATGTGTCTAACAGTGAGCCTTTTCAAGAATATCACAGAAAAATGTGCTTCAGTCTAGCCTGGGTCAATGATAATAGAGAAGATTCAGGATTGCGGCTCACTGAAAAGACAAATCGGTTTGCCCTAGAATACATTGAATCACTATTGCTTCTCTTAAGTAGAAAATGCAGGGGATGGGAGAAAATCCCTTTTAGTTTCTCCATGAAAACAAGAACTGGAAGAATATGTCTTTCAGCTTTTCATAGATTGGTAAGGGGATAATTTTATCAGAAATCTACACATTCTAAGTGCCATGGACCCACCAAGAAGAGAGAAGCACTATTAGTCAGAAGCAGGTGCAGAACTTACACTGAGCCAGGAATGTGTTTCTGAATGGGAAGGTAAGCACATCCTTTCTAATGAGATCTTACAATCACAAATCCAGTGAAAACAGAGCTATGTAATTTTTTTTGGAGGATTCCATATTGCTAATCAGGCTCATAAATGTTGTTATTGATCAGTAAAAGATAATACAAAAGCACCAGGACATATGGCTATTTTTTCAAATGCATAAAAATATAAAATATCAACAATTATCCCAAGTCTTTAAAGCATTTTATTTTTATCAATCATACTGGTATTTTTAATTGAAAATCAAATACAATTCTAAAGTGTATATAAACTAAAAAAAGACAGCAGTATCTTTAAAAGAACAGAGATATAGGCATCATGTTTCTTGGCTCCAAAACATTAAAAATCTATTACACTTGTAGCAGTATGCATAGCAACAGATACAGAACCCTGGAATAAGATAACACAGAAATAAAGCCATGAATGCATGCCTAACTAATCTATCAGAGTGTGAAGAATAAAAAACTGAGAAAAAAAAATCTCTTCAAGAAATAAAAGACCTGAATATTTATAAAAACAAACAAAGAAACAAACTGAAGCCTCAACTAGTCAGGAAATTAAGTTTCAGTAAAGGTACAAAAAACCCAAGTAAATAAATAAAAACAGCAAGTGAATCTGACCTGTCACATTTCTAGTAAATAAGCAGATTTACAGATAAAATCCATGAAAGGGTTAGGGTTAGGTTAGGCTTAGATGACATTAGTCAATTAACTTCTACCTAACAATGAAGAAAAAGGTAGTAGGTACCCTAAGGACTTGTTATCTTAAGAAATAGAAAATGAGGAAACATTTTTTTTCAGTATAAAAAATGTGGAACTAACATCACTTTTCAAGATGAGTGCTTCTATGTGAGTTCTCTAACAAAACCAAGGTGTTTTTATCTATAATAATTTTTCAGTATAAGTTCTGTTTGTTGTGATGGCAAGAACCAAACATGACAAAAGTATCAGGAAAGAATTAAAATTACATTTGAAATGGCTATGCGCCTATGTAAAAACTTCTATAGCCACTGAAGAATGACTTCTTAGGACTAGCAAGTCTGTTTAGAATATTTGATGGATATATTGGCTGCTCAGATTCTGAGTGGGTTCCCTAGTAAAGGGTACAGATGTTGTCTCTGACATGAACTCACTGGCCAGGTCTTTGATCACCTCCCCCTGGGGGGCGGGGAGGGTGGCCTTGCCAGGCCACAGAGGAAGATGATGCAGCCAGCCTTTATGAGACCTGATAGGCTAGAATCAGATAGTAGGGGAGGAGGACCTCCCTATCAGGGGACTAGGGAAAAGGTTTAGGGGGAGAAGAAGGAGGAGGGTAGAACTGTGAGGAGACAAGGGAGGGGGCTGCATCTTATATCTGGTAGATATAAGATTAATCAATTGTACATGCGTAGCCAGTACTAGCAACTAAAGATTGAAATGAAGACAATTAAGAATATTCATACCAAGAGCAAAACATAAAATTCCTAACATTAACTTAAAGTATGTCTAACCTTCATCATTAAAAATATAAAATGTCATTAAAGACATCAAAATGTATATTAGAAATAGACCCACCCCTCATCAAAGAAGCTTCTCCTTGCAACAGATGAGATTACAAAAAGCTACAACTGGTCAAAATGCAGACAATAATCGGTCATAAGATGCCTAGAAAATGGATATATCTATAACATAACCTCTGCATCTAAGGCTCAGGAAACATTGTGAAAGGTGCAGGCGTGTTGCAAGGGCCAGTCAACTACCATTGCCGATAAGACTTCAAAGAAGATGATGTCTAAACTAGGGAATTCATTAGTAGGCTTGATCATTTCTTTCATAAATAGGCTAAATATGAAATCCTATTTAAATGATTATTGAAGGAAAATTAACATCAAGCAACACTAGTTGTTGGCACTCCTGGCAAAGGGCCATTAGGGCTCACAGCCTGGGGCAGCTTCCCCGAAAGTGACTATGCAAATAGTCTGGTATATGATCTGAAATTGGAGAACCTGCCCAGAGACCGACATCCATTGGTTGGCTCAGAGATGGTGTGGAGGAACCTGATTGGTTGCCAAAGCCATATAACCTGCTCTCTCTTCCTGAATAAAGGATTCTGCAGCTGCTCACCCTTGGTTCATTTTGACTCCCAATGTATGTGTGGTGAGTCCATGCTGCTCACTTCCTGGGCCTGAAACCCCAGCTCTCACCCATGGACTGGACCCTCAGGAGGAAAAGCAACAACTAGTAAGTAAAGATCACTAAATAAATGGATTTTTCTGTGTCGAAAAGAGGAAAAATAAGGTGGTAACTGATAGAAGTGTGGTTTTAAGGCTTGGCATGACAAAGCACATTTATATATGGATAAATATGAGGCAGAGAAGAAACATGGCTAGACCAAGATAAACAATGGGCTGTGCAGACATTTTACCAAGAAATGTCAGTAAAATTAGACATAGAATGGGGTCACTGTCAAAACATAACAGGCTGAGTTTTAATGGAGCCAAAGCTGTGGGTGTTTCTGAGGAGTAGAGCAGAAGAGGCAAGTAAAAGAGAGAGCAAGGAAAAAGGCTGGGGCTTGTAGGAAGATTTCAGAAGTCATTTACTTATCTACATTGAAATTTTTACTCCTAGCATCTTCCCAGAGCCCTGAGTTGATTCTCATGGCTGCACTCAGGGTGGGCTAGAACTATGTTGAAAATAGAAGGACATGTTTTCTGCTCAAATGGAGCTTCTACTACGAGTGTGCAGCACAAAGTTATTAGTAAATAATCAACAGACATATAATGTTTCATGAGCTGAGAAATGCTATGCAGAAAATGAAGCAGTATGCTGAGCTCAGGAGTCTCTACAGGATATTGTAAGGATGAGTATAGATATGATACAGAGAAAGCTGTTTTCTTTGAGGAGGGCCTTGAATGAATAGCTAGGTTAATGGACCACCTGGGAATATAAATCATGAATTTAAGAAAAATAGCAAAGCAGATAATAAAGCAGTTAGAATTCTGTGCAAGCTGCACCTCATCCTTGGCCTGATATAATCTAATTCCCAAGCTGACCTTCGAATCTGCAGTGTCCGGACACTAGGTCCAGTACCGTTTTTCTGAGAGACTCTTACCCAGTGGGAAATGTACAATTTTAAATTCAGAAGAGAAAAATCACAGTGGTAAGGAAAACATAACAAGACACAGAGGCTGTGTTAATTTTCTTCCTCCCTGAGGGCCCAGGCCCTCATTCTGTTCCATTTCCTAACAGCTGACAGGCTTTTTGTTCTTTTCCTCTGTAACTGTTTCTCCAGCAGGTGAAGCTCCATTTGGCATCCAGGGCATAGATTGTTAGAAATGGAGGCCCCATGACATTTCATTAAGTTAGAATTTCCACACTTAGTACAAGACGACTGGAGCCTTGTTAAATGCACTTAATTGCAGCCTCTTTCGGAGGCTGTAGCTGTACATGGAGCTTCTGCTCGGTGTTAATTTCTTGCGCATTACTCCCAAGATCTTCCTGCTGATTAACACATTTAAGAGCTTTCTCCGACCTTTCCTTCTTTGTCTTTCTCTCCCCCCAAATCCCAATAGTATGGGATGTTTCTGTCAACCCTTATAGGGTATACTTCTTTGATGATGTGATAGCTTTGTGCCTCAATGTCAAGACCTTGTCGCTGTGTCTTCATGCGGTGTTGAAGTCAGGGATTCAAGGTGGCGGTGCTCACCCATACAACTGTCTAAGGAAATTGAAGCCTAGGACCGTCATTGATGAAAGAAACACTTGGAATACACTAGTTCTGGGTCTTCTAAAAACAGACTATTTTTAGAGATTATAACTTCTACCTTTAGCTGATCCTCCTGAAATCTCATGCCCACTGGATAAACAGTCTGATGCTGTGAGTGAAGAGAAGTGGGAATGGTTGTCAGTGTGTCTGTGCTGTAATTTTCATTGTTGCTAGCATTCAGATGTGCCAGCAGAGGTTTGCTACACGAATCTATTTTCCCCCTCTAATCCTCATGACAGAGTCACTTTTAAAGAGCCTTAGTGTTTTTCTCTTTTTATAGATCAGCAAGGGGAAGTACATACATTGTAACTGCCTTTCTCAAGCTCTCCAGCTGTGTTTAAATACAGAAAAAGATCCAAATCCATGTATCCAACGGAAGACCCCAGGGTTTCAGACTGCCCATGCCCAAAGAAGATGCACTGTCTCTTTCATACACTGAGATGCTCTTTCCCTGCAGCTTCCATGTGTGTTTCTTTTCACATTTTAAAGATACTTCTGTTGAATTATACATTTACCATCACAGACTGTCAAAGAGACTGGAGACATAAGCTCCTAAGCTGAATGAGAGACGTTTTTGTGTATCCAACTTCCTCACCCATCTTTTCTGTTCAGTGTCCTTAGGAAACCCAATGAACCACGTCAGTTCTCCTAACTCATTAAACTTCATTCCCCATGCCAGCTGACACACACCTATCAAATGATTTTCCTGAGCCCTTCCTAGGCTGACCATTGCACAGCTCTCTGTTTTTATCCTTGTTTATCTGAAAACTCAGGTGATTCTACCACCCAAGCCATACCTTGTGACAGTTCTCAGTCCTCATTACATTGCATGCAATATTTAGTCAAATTCAATGCTCTCCGACACACTTAAGCCATTGCTTGGAATATATTTCCCTATCTAGACAATTCCTTTGAAATTCAGCCCACAAATCATCCCTTGCAGGATGGTTTGGTGATTTCCTCTGTTTTTCTGAACACATTTTCTGAAGAAAATGTATTTCTTCTGTCTATGACCTTTTTCTTTCTTGAAGGCAACTACCATTTTTTTTCCATTTTATTCATTCAATCTTATTATCTATAATAGGTTATGGCTTCCACAAAATAAGGAATTTTATCCTTCACACATAGGTGCTGAGAAACTTATGTCTGATGAATTAATGCATAAATAAATAATATGTGTTATGTACTATAAAGCAGATAGATAATTCCAGCAAGCAGTGATTATATAGAACACAGGAATAGCAACTACTGAGAATTTGGTCTCCTCTGGGTTCATGCCTGTCTTTAAAGATATTTCTTCCCACAAGATCAGTTTTTCTGAATATAAAAATACAGCATATAACCCGGGGTATTATGATCAATCCTCACTTAAAAAGACAAATGGGTTGGACATTGGAAATAGAGAAAACAAGTAACAGGACAGGAACCTACCACAGAGGGTACCTGAAAGACTTTACCTAGCAGTGTATTAAAACAGATGCTGAGACTCATAACCAAACCTTGCTCACAGTGCAGGGAATCATATGAAAGAATGGGGGTGGGGGTTAGTATAATCTGGAGAGGACAGGAACTCCACAAGGACCAAATATATCTGGGCACAGGGGTCTTTTCTGAGACTGTTTCTCCAACCAAGGAACCTGAATGGATATAACCTAGAACCCCTGCTCAGATGTAGCTCATGGTAGCTCAGTATCCAAGTGGGTTCCCTACTTAGGGAAACAGAGACTGTCTCTGACATGAACACAATGGCTGGCTCTTTGACCCCCCCCCCAAATATATCTGGGCCCAGGGGTCTTTTCTGAGACTGTTTCTCCATCCAAGGACCATGAATGGATATAACCTAGAACCCCTGACCAGATATAGCTCATGGCAGCTCAGTATCCAAGTGGGTTCCCTAGTTAAAAGAACAGGGAATGTCTCAGACATGAACTCAAAGTCTGGTCTTTGACACACACACATACCCACCCCTGAGGAAGCAGCAGACATTTTAGGCCACAGAGGAGGACATTTTAGCCAGTCCTTAAGAGACCTGATAAGCTAGAATCAGATGGAAGAGGAGGAGGACCTCCCCATCAGTAGATTTAGAGAGGGGCAGGAAGGAGATGAGGGAGGGAGGGTGGGATTGGGAGGGAATGAGGGAGGAGGCTACAGATGGGATACAAAGTAAATAAACTGTAATTAATATAAAAATAATAAAAATTTAATTTAAAAATATATAAAAATACAGCATACAATATGTTTTATTAGATTCATTGATGAAAGAACAGATGTGAGTCATCAGAAGCAGAAGGCCAGTTGAGGACCTTATGTACCGAGTGAGTATTGCTATTGCCTCTTCTCCACATGATTGGTTTATCATCTTCTTAACTGAGATCATCTCCTCAAATATGGTGAATGGGTCACCATATTTGTCTTTCACACCTTCCTGAATATTTATCCCTACCCATGTCCACCACTATTTAAATCTTGGCTTCATCTCATCCTCTACCCTTTTCCTCCATCGCAATTAAGTCAGTTCCTGTGGTTTTACTCGGTTATTCTTTTAGCTGGTAGTCTAATTCCAGGGAGCTCTAACAATGAAAATACTAAAATAGCTTAGGCATTTTCTATAGAAATAGTCAATAAAATATACTGGCAAGGGAATAAAAAATTAAAAAAATAAGTATGATTTTTTTAACCATGCTTTCCACTTTTATGTTATATGTCCAGTAACCTCACAGAGAATCATTGTTTTTCTTTACATGTTAAAGGCTATATTTGTGTTTAAGAACTGATGGAAGGGGAGGAGGACTTCCCTTATCCGCAGACTTGGAGAGATGTAGATGAGGGAGAAAGGATGGGATTGGGAGGGGATTTGAGAGGGGCTACAGTTGGGATACAAAGTGAATAAACTGTAATTAATATAAAAAATAAAAATTTAATTAAAAAAGAAAAAAAGAACTGTGGGTGGAATTTTGAGAGTAAGACTAAAGCAAGGTACTCACCTCAGAAATATTTTTGAGTACTCATGACTGATCACTCTCGTTTTAGAAAACTATCTACATTAGAACAAATACCAGCAGTAAAATCTCCTAGAATATCCTGGACTCAAAGATTAGTCATTTTTTTTAAGTATATTCAAATGAAACACCTAGTTTCTTACTGAGTCATACTATACTGGTTTAGAAACTTTGATTTAATGATCACATAACAAAACTCAAATTTTAATTTTATCTCAGAGTTAATCACTGAAGCAGATATAATACAAAAATTACAAGAAAGCAATTATAGATATAGCTCATTTGGTGAAGCATACTATGGACCATGGTTTAGTCTCTAGCACGTAATAAACATGGTGCAGTAATGCATGCCTATAATCCTTGCAGTCTGGCAGAAGAGGCAGGTAGAGAATAAATTTAAGGTTATCCTTTTCTAGATGATGAGTTTGAAAACAGCCTTGGCTACAGGAACCCATGTCTCAAAAGCCTACATGCATAAATACATAAAGAGATTTTTAGTGCCTTATTAAATCTTGTGAGTTTCCACTGGTATGTGGATCTGGGAATGGTTAATCCTTCAAGCTTCCACGTAGGTAACAACAGATAGAAATACTTCATCATCCATCTTAGCTAGCTATCTCATTGGCCCAGGTATATGTAAGGAGCAAATCAGTATGCAAACACTATATTACATACCTTGTGCTACAGGAAGCCAACCAAATATATATCCTCTGAAGTAATACTGCTAACCAAAACATACTTTTACTCTCTCCAAAGAAATTGACTTAAATTGCTGCCCATTTGAACTTAATTTCTAGCTTACACTAAGTGAACTAAATCACATTGCAATCTTGTTATCTCATAAGGCCTCTATTAAAATGTACATCTAGGTATTAATTTCAATCTTTACCAGTTATTATGTTTGAATTTAACTACAGCTTTCTTGACCTAAATCAAAGTTGTACAAAGTACAACTCTGTTGCAAGTTCTGAACTTCCACATGCATCCAATTTCTACATTGATGTGACTCCTCCTCTTCTTAAATGAATACAACCAACACCGATAATATAATAAAAAAAAAAGATTTAATGAATGAATCTTCAAAGACATGTCATGGTACTTAGAACTTATTGTCTTCCCTAGTTAAATGGAAGCCATAAAGGACTTTTTCTGTTGAATATGAGTCCTTGGTGACTTGTTTTTGTGAAAAATCATGGCAGAGGAAGAATTAATTCTGAGGCCTCTTCCTGTAGTTCAAAACTATTGGGTTGGGAAGTTGCACTCTTTCTTAGAAGAAGGCTGATTAGAACGTGGGATTAGATCTGGGATTGCTAATGATGGCTAATTTCCAGGCCTATCAGTTTAAAGTGTAGCAAGCTTTCAGCTATGGTGATTTTAATGCTGTTTGGTGCAATTCTGTGTTGTTTTACACTTTCCTTGGGCATCTTATTATCTTTACACAATCTTAATTAATCCATTATGCTCTATAGTGAGAAAAATGCCAAGTAGCTGAATTCCCTTTCCTCATGCAAGGTCATGTCCATTGGCCATTAAATAGTCTGCATTCTAATGACAGTTGGACCCTCATCTGCATTAATGTTGTGGTGTCACCAATTAAGAGCAATATAGCAATATTCACTTAGTGTTTCAACAGTGCAGCTGCTTCCTTGGACTTGGCCCAAAGATGTGTGTGTTGAAGAGTTTGGGAGAGTCTTGGGTCCCCAAGTGATAGTTTTTACTACAGCTGTAGTTCTCAGTACTATCTGCTTCTTCCTCATTGTTGGAAAACCTATGAAGCTCTGCTATGGTGTGGGGTTGCCTTCTTCTAGTAAATCCCCAGTTCCTCATTGAAACCTCTCTGTTATGGACATTTTTTGGAGAGAAGATATCGATGGAGAAGCAGTTCGGTGTTGGAGAGGTCAATTTTCACACCCTTGTTCATCAGATCTGTAGGCAGAGATGTCTAGGCAACAGATCCTTTCTCTCCTCAAGAGATGTGAAGAGAAATGAGTCATAAAAATTTCATATGCAGAGTTTTAAGTAAGAGGGTTATTTGAATATGGGTTACTCAAAGAGCTGAACTTCAATTCAACAATATTTTACTTTTCTGCTTCTAGTAGAATTTGTTTTGTGTTCTTTGAGGCCAATCTGAGCAAAACTGTTAATCTAACCCAGTTTTTCCCTTTTAATATTTTTGTACATGAATGCTGTATTTGTATCTCTTGCCCATACCATCTGACCCCCCAATAATTCTGTTTCCGAAGTCCCCCTCAAATTCATGACCTTTCCTTTCAATTTATTATTTACAACACACAAATACAATATATTTTTAAGTAAGCATAGAACAATATGCTTCCACATGTCTATTTCAAAGATCCTTAGTGTTATTTATACTTCTTCTCTCCCTCATTCTCTATAGTAGCCTCACCTCTCTCTTTCTCGGTTAAATGTCTGGCCCTCTATTTTTCATCTTTGTCTCACAGTACCTGTGCCCTACAGTCTCCCTATATTAGAGCTCCTTCTCCAACCCTACCTCCTTGTTCCTTTTCCTTTTCTGTGGTGACTGCAGGTTATATCTTGCATGCAACAATATGGATCTAGGATCCACCAATAGGAGAGAACATGTGACATTTATTTTTCTGGGATTGGGTTATCTCATTCCATACCATGTTTTCTAGGTCTATACATTTACCTGAAATTTTCGTAATTTCATCTTTTTATTCTTTACAGATAAATAGAATTCAGAATTCTACTCTGTGTATGTACTTCAGTTTCGTTATCTGTTCATCCAGTGAAGAACAAACTGGTTGCTTTTATTGCCTAGCTAGTGTGAACACAATAACAATGAACATTGCTGAGCGAGTATCTGCAGAGGAGAATGTACATAACCATGGCAATAAAAGCCATCTACAATCAAAACTTTTAGTCCCCAGAGAGATTGGGGGAGACACTAAAAGATGAAATGATCTCCCATGGTCATAATTTAGTAAAATTAATATTGTAAAAAATAATTATTTTAACAAAAGCAATCTACCTACTCAGTGCAATCCTCACAAACTCCGTATATTCTTCATAGACATATACATTTAAAAATTCTGAAATTCATATGGAACTACAAAGGATCACTAATGGATAACCCAATACTGAGCAAAAAGATAAATGCTGGAAGAATTATCAAACTAGATTTCAAGCTATATTAAAGAGATATAGTCATAAAAAACAGTCATTTAGATCAATAGAGTAAAAGAGAAGAAATAAAAATGAGGTCACATAATTATAGCATCTGATACTAGACAAAGATTTAAAAACAAATCACTAGAAAAAAGAAAGCATCTTCAGTATATGAGGATCAAAAAATAGGATGCCTACATGTATAAAAATGAACTTAGACCCATTCCTACTATCATGCTCAGAAATCAACTCCAAATGAGTCAAAAGGCCTCAATGTGAAACCTGAAATGCTGAAACATATAGAAAGAAAAGAAAATATACACAAATTATACCCGTTAAGACACCAACAAAGCTAAAACATCAGAGCCCAGTGCTCCTGCAGAGACTGATGCACCAATCAAGGACCATGCATGGAGAGGACATAGATCCCTGCTCAGATGTAACCCATAGGCAGTTCAGTTCCATGTGGGTTCCCGTGTAATGGGAGCAAGGGCTGCCTCTGTCAAGAACTCGATTGCCTGCCTTTGACCACTTGCCAGACCACAGAGGAAGAGGGTGCAGGCAATACTGATGAGACTTGATAAGCTATGGGTAGATGATAAGGGAGAACTCCCCCTTCCTGTGGACTAGAAGAAGGAGTTGGGGTGAAGAGAAAGGGAGGGTTGAACTGGGAGGGGTTGAGGGAGAGGTCTACAATCAGGATATACAATGAATAAATTATAAAAAAAAATAAAATAAAATAAAAAAGGAAAAAAAATAAAAAAAAAAGACACAGACAAAAGAAAGGACTTCCTGAATGAGTCCTTTTGCCTTAGGAAGTAAGACAGAAATTTCACAAATGGAACCTTATACTAAAAGATTTTTGTACATCTAAAGAAGCAGTCCAATAAGTGGAAGTCCAAATAATAGGAGAGAAATGTTGTCAGGTATATGTCTGATAGAGGTTTAATGTCTAAAATAAAAAATAGCCCCCTCCAAAAAAATAATCAAGGAAAAAACAATCCATTCAAAAATAAACTATCAGTTTTAACAGATAGTTCTCAAAAGAACAAATAAAATGCCTAATAAATATCATTAAAAGTTATCAACATCCTTAGCAATTAGAAAAAATGCAAATTAAAATTAATTGAGATTTCATCTTACCAGAATCTGAATGGGATAATTTCCAGGAAATAACTGACAGCAAACACTGGTGAGGATTACTGATCAGGCAACTCTCATTCATTTTTTTGGTGGGATCAAAGACTGATAAACCCAGTATGGAAATCAGTGTTTCATTTGTTCTCTGTGTTGTCCTTAAAACAACCATCCACAATGCTGAGCAACGGAGAGAACAGGATGGGACATCCTAGTCCAGAAGAGAGAGATCAGCAGGAGAGGTCCTGGAACCATGAGGAGAGATAATCAAGACCTACGATATGAATTGAGGCGGTCTTCCCAACATTGCAGTCTATAGTGAAGTGTTCCCACTTATCTTTTCAACTGTTAGTGGCACTGTGGACACTTAGATAAAAAAAAAAAGTATGTCTGATATATCAGGGATAGATTTGGGAAAGAATGGTTGATTGTTAAATGTAAATACAGAGAGACGGCTGCAGAATTGGAATCTTACAGACGGGTCATTCTGCAAGAAAAGGGAACCAGGGACCTTTGGGAAATTTTCTGATCTCAAGAGTTGAGCAAAGTAAGAAGAAAAAGTTGGGAGATTCCCCAGATCTTATGGGAACATGCCAGAAGACATGGAAGTCAACTTGAAGGAACCCTGATAGTCCACTCTGGGAAGAGATGATTAATACAATAGACAGTGACAGTGATAAAAAAAAAAAAAGAACCCATGTGTTCACACAAATAAAAGTAAACATTAGAGTAATCAGATGAGCAGCAGGAAGCACCAAATTCATCTTCATAGAAATCTCATTCTTATATGTATGAAGAATGAAGGCAATGCCAAATTATTGTGTAGGGAGCCTCAGATCAAAGGTGTTCCAGAAAATGAAATGGATGCTGTAATTTCCTCATAAAAGTGAAAGAAACAAGAGATTACAGGCCCAAACTGCCTTCCCAGAGGCTTCTGGAATCAGTTTAGGATGAGTTGTCAGCTTTTTCATCTTGATTATCTGGAGGAGGATTTTATTAGTTGATCATTGCCGTTTTGTTTCTTTCCGGTAGCTTCTGTGAATGCACTCAGTGTTCTGGAACATCATTTTTTTTTTTTCTTGTGTAGCAACATGTGGCTCATTAAGGGATGTCTTTGGCATTCTTCAGTCTTCTCCAAAGTTTTCGCTTCTTGTTTATTTTTCATTTTACTGCTCCTTCTCCACGGGAATGGGGTTTTCTTTTATCTCTCCTCTCTGAGTAGCACAGATCCACATGCAGCCAATCCTAGTCCAACGGTTACTGTTCTAATCATCCAGCTTCTTCCACAGACTCCCTCTCTTCTCTCCCAGGCCTCTTTCTCACACGCATATAATTCTCAGCAATACTTTGCGAAAAGAGCTATGGTGGACATTTTTACTGATACTTATTTTTCTGCATATAGGTTATTTGAATTCCATGAAGTATTCCATTTGCTACTAATAATACTTAATGTGATTGATGTGTGTGCTATTTGTTGTTTTGTTGTTCTCCCTTTTTTTTTTTTTTTTTGCCCATTGGAAAATAATTGCAGAAAATGGAGTTGGGTGGGAACTGACATTTCACCTATGTGATTGTTACCATAGAGCTTTCTATTTCTAACAAGCTGTTTTTTTTCCACAGCAGAAAAGTTATGGTTTTTTTCATTTAACAAATGTTTTAAGCTTCATTCTATATAGTATTTTCAATATCATTCAGCTTGCAGTGTTTTCTAAATTTCAAATGAAAATTGTGATTAATTCATATTCAGCAAAGAACTGGATCCATTGTCTTCAAAATATTTAAATGACTTTTTTCTTTTTTTCTTATTTTATTTATCTTTAATTAATTACACTTTATTCGCTTTGTATCCCCCCATAAGCCCCTCCCGCCTCCCCTCCTGGTCACACTCTCTCTCCCCCTTCTTCACGTATGTCCCTCCCCAAGTCCACTGATAGGGGAGGTCCTCCTCTCCTTATGGAATCTTATTTAAGAAATGGGAAATAGTAAGATCTGGAGAGGACAGGAACTCCACAAGGAGAGCAACAGAACCAGAAAATATGAACACAGGGGTCTTTCCAGAGGCTCATACTCCAACCAAGTACCAGGCATGGTGATAACCTAGAACCCCTGCACAGATGTAGCCCATGGCAGTTTAGTGTCCAAGTGGGTTACATAGTAAAGGGAAGAGGGACTGCCTCTGACATAATCTGATTGGCCTGCTCTTTGCTCACCTCCCCCCCCCCCAAAGGGAGGAGCAGCCTTACCAGGCCACAGAAGATGACAATGCAGCCACTCCTGATGTGATCTAATAGATTAAATAACTTTAAAAAAAATACTTTCTGATGATGCTAGAGTTCTTTCCATATACTTTTGGTCTGTATATGGATCTTGCAAGACTCCATTAATTTTTAAATTCAGGCAGGATTCTCTATGAGACAAAGTGTTACATATCTTGATTTTACTTAAACTGGAGACATTATGACTCTTTTGGCTGGCTGTGGTCTTTTACATATGTCAGAGTAGATGATTACCTTTGAGCTATTTGTTCTGCCTTTCCGCTCATTGTTTACAGTCGTCGCTGCACAAACACAGGGTTCTCACCCCAAAAGTAGTGAGAAACAGTTAATCTTGAAGCTAAATATGAGTGACCACAGCCCAAGAACCTACAGATTCAGATTACCCCAAGTCCCATATTTCAACAAGGTGCCAATTTTATGATGTTTTGTTATCACCGCAGAGGAAAACGCTTTTTAACAACATGGAAGGACACGTCAAGTAGGTAGGCTGCACAAAAGCAGGGAATTGCATCCTAAAGGTTGTTGTCACAAGCTATTTGATTTCATTCTTAGTTTTTGCACTCATGGAAGTTCAGAATCTGTTCATACATTCCAAAGGATTTACATCACAGATTCTTAGGTAACACACAGAGGGAAACAATGACTATTCAAGGGGCCAAATAACCTCAAATAATTTGTAATTGTGTCTGGACCTGCAGCATCCCAACTTCAGCATATCTTTCAAATTCTAGTCATTGAATCAGCATTGCTGAGTTCATTGTAAGATGTGGCATCTTCACAGAACTCTTCTTTGCATGGACTTTTAAGACTTTCTCTGAATTTTTTTTAATTTATTATTTTAAATACAGAATTTGTTTTGTTGTACTTTCCATATCTGCTAAAATTTCAACCAATATTTATTATTATAGCCATATTTTCATTGTGTTCTCAAAAACCTTTATGACAGGGCCTTTTGCTCTAGTTACTTATTTCATCATTTGGCTCATCAAATACTTTTAAATGGATTGATTTTATTGGGGGGGGTGCAATAAAATCTATTCATGCTTAGTTTTAGTAATATGTGAACACTGAGGACAGTATCCTAAAGAGATTTCTGATTTTGTCTCTTCTATATTGTGTTGTGAATTATAACAAAAATATTTCCTTACTCAGTTTAATTTTTTCTCTTGATATAGATCACTTAACTTGTGTCCTTAGACCTTGGTCATAGTCTTTAGTCTAAGATGTGGTTCTTATTTCCTTTATACAGCCATTCTGATATCTATACTAAATATCCCAATGCAGCACTGTTTTCTCACACTCTTTGGGTCACACTAGTACAATCCCTAGGTCCATGGCTATTTCTTGTATGGTATTTTACTTCTCATTTTTGCAGACATTTAATACACACCACTTAGGAAGAGCCCAGCGCTTAGTGAACCTGCCTGCACACTCTCTGAACTACTGAACCTTCCTTCTTTCAGATATTCTGCAGTCAAGCCATTTCACTTTTAAACTCAAACTCTGCCTCCTCAACTCACTCACACTCCAATATCTATTTGGGTCCACAATTCTTGTTCTATGGGAGAGGCTCTGGAAATGACTTGGGCTCAGAATCCTTGAGTTCATTCTGTAATTTATCATATTTCTGCACTGCCAGTCATCCAATGCAGGAAAATTCCTGCTCAACATGCCTCAAGCAGCTTCACGTTTAATCATAGGCATTTCTTCAGTCTCAATGATTAGGCTTAAGTGAAATATTGATGGATAACAATTACACATGTGTCAAATGTATGTTCCATAATTTACAAAAGTTGAGATAAAAACAATAACTATGACATTAACCAAGAAATATTTTATAATTAGGTATATAATGAAAGAGTATTAACAAAACTGGAGTTAGAGATAGAGCACTTCCTTAACATGGTTGAGAGTTTGATTTCTAGCATTTAAATAAGTAAATATTATAAAAGTAATTACTTTCCTCTTGTAGAATAATGATTCTTGTCACATTTAAGGGTCAAAAACAGAAACAAAAATAAAACAAATATTGCAAGACATACTGGATAAAAGCTAATAAATATTTAGTCACTAAATATTTATTTTATATACTACCATATCATTAGCTTCTAAGTTCTTAGTAGATATTTGTTATAAGCTTGTTTTACATTAAAAAAAACTTCAGATGTATAAATGACTAAAATTTAAATCACAGTAAATACCTAACATATTTTAGGCAGCTTATAAGATAGTAAATCTCCACATGGCTTTGTAATGCCTACTTAGTTTTAGTTATTCCTGACCCCACTCTCTCCTGTCATACACAGGGGAAAATCATTCTTCCAAAAACTGTAGCTTACTTTAAAAACCACAATACCAGATGTTGGTTAAGGGTTTCCCAAACAAGATAAGCTATTGCCATTGTTCTGAAATAGTCACTAGAATGTGGTAAGCAATGATAAAAACTTATTGCTGAAGACACTACATACACATGAAATCACATGACACGGATACATCAATTTGGTGCTTACCTGGAAGCTTCCTTTTTATAGTGGCATAAAGTGTCACTTGGTGAGAAAAACAAAAGTCTGTGAATCCTGTGTTCTACAGTAATGTCTGGTCTAGCATGACATCTTCACAGAAGGAATAATGACAAGATTGCTATGGGTATACCTAATCACTTTATGACTGGATTTGAGACCTACTCCATATGATACTTCTGTAAACCCGGCCAAGAACCAATGATCATAGGCTCTGAGAAGCAAATTTACTACTATTATTTTGCAAAATGGAACATAGTATCAAAGTGTCCCTTATATACTTATCTTTATATTCGCAAGTTAGTGCACCTCTCAGTTTCACTAAGAACCTTTGACTTTTTAGGGGGAAATAGTTAATATCGAGACACAGAACTGGTCAAAGTACGGAGAAGTGAGTGTAAAATGCTCAATCCTAAATAGGACATCTATCTTCCTCCCATCCCCACCCCCAAGGCTCATGGACTATCAAAGAAATATTGCAAGAGCCAGAAGTTAAAAAGAATTTCTGGGAAAAAAATTTCCTGGATATAAATCTCTTTCTCTAGCTGAGGAGTTATAGGCAACTTATGGCTCTGGTGAGAAAGTAATCATTTTGTGTGAGAAGTATGGCCCCTGGTAGGTTACCCGTGATCTACAAAATGACCCTTTACCCATGCACATATAGGCAGCATTAATAATCTGGGTTTTATAACAGATTGAGAGATGAGGGATGTGTGGTGATTTGAATAAGAATGACTCCCATAGGCCCATATATTTGAATAGTAAGTAACCTGGGAGCAGTATTATTTGTGAGGCATTAGAAAGATTACCAGGTGTGTCCCTCTTGGAGGAAGTGTGCCACTGAAAGGTGGACTTTGAGGTTTCAAAAGTCTATGCCAGGAGTAGGCTTTGTCACTCAGTCTATGGGTTAGGATGTTGCTCGCAGCTCCAGCTCCAGAGCCAAGTGTGCCACCATGCTCCCTGCCGTGATGTGAATGACCTAAATTACTGAAACTGCAAGCAAGCCTCCAATTAAATGCTTTCTTTCATAGGAATTTCCTTGGTCATCGTGTCTCTCCACAGCAATAGAACAGTGACTAAGACATAAATATAAAAAGTAAAATGGGGATGTGGGGTGAATAGAGTTGAGAGAGAGAGTAGTGGTAGTAGATGTATAACTTAAATAAATTGTTTTGTACATATGAAGTTTTCAAAGAATAAATGACAGTATTATATAAAATATATGAAATGGCTGTAAACACATATAACTCATAATAAAATACCTTATTGGGAACTGTTTCCTAGGCATAATAGAAAAAGCTGATGCTACAAAGCAAAGGTCAACAGATTTCACTATACAATTTTCTAATTAAAACGGATCTCTTGTCAAATGTGCATGAAAATGTGAAATGGCAAGCAGTGAGGAGAAAAAGCCATTTACAAAATACAGAAATGAAAGCAGTCTTAGTATATATTAAAACATTACATATAATTTTTAAAAGATCTGATTGAGAATAGATAAATAAGCTCAGAACAACAAAAAATAATCATAAAAATAAGTATATAAAGAACATGAGAATACATACAAATGCATTCTGTTAAAAATGCCTATTAACAGAATTATTAATTTATAATTTTTATTAAAATTTAGAAAATTAATATTATACTATATAATCTACATATTTGCAGAAGTAATGAAAACTGGAAACTTTTACATACATTAGATAAGATGGTAAAATGATAATTGGTAGAAAATAACTGTATTTGAAAATATATAACTATATTACTTAGAAATTAATCTTATATTAATGATCACATACAAATTATATTTATATATATGCATAGGTAAACATGCTTTTATTTTGTGTACATATGTGAATATATTCATGTATGATACTTTACAAAGAAACATATATCTATGTATATGGAGACAGAAATTAAGAAAGAAAGAAAGAGTGAATGAAAGAAGAAAGGAAGAAAAAAGAAAGAAAGAAAGAGTGAATGAAAGAAAGAAAGAAAGGTGAGGAAGGGAAAATGAAGGAAAAGAGATTCTTTACAATATAAAACATGAAAAGTTGGGGAGCTACTGTCTTAATAGATTGATTTATAGGTTTATCCATATATGCATATCATCATTAACTGCAAAATGGAAATACCATGATATTACAGGAATATGATGCTAGAATCCGCTGCTGTCTAGGCCATGATGCGGTGTAGTATGTGTCTCGCCACCTATGGTAGCTCTTCCTTTTTCACAGGCACTGACAGAAACCGCTGTGACTGTGAGTCACTGCCTAATAGGCCTCCAGGTGTCAGGTTCTCTCACCTGGAAAGGTGCATTGCATCAAAGGGGTCATTGGTGATCCCATAACCTGCTCTTGATCCCTTTCCCTGCCTCCTGTGGGAAACCAGAGATACAAAACCTCACTCAGGAAGATATAAGAGACTCCCACTACCAGCATGTTTACCTTGATTTCCCCTCTTCAGAGCTACCACAATTCTATCTGTCTTTGATTCTGGAGTACGATTTCCTAAGAGACTTTGCCATGCTTTTTATCTGTCTGGCCATGACACTAAAAACTCCTTAGCCCCAACAATGTGTTTCAGCGTTTCCCCTGAGTCCCCATCTGAGATCAGTTTGGTGTGTTTTTATTAATAAGAGGAATTTAAAACTAAATTATATAAACAAAACACTGTGACGTTTTAATTCTTATCATATTTCCATACCAATTCCTAGTGGTTATGTGTTCGTAGTGAAAATTTATTTTCTTCATTTTATTTGTCTTACACTTTATGGTCCTGAAGACCTGAAATTCTCTTTGCTTTAAAATTCTGCATGCACACACACACACACACACACACACACACACACACACACGCACACACAGAGAGAGAGAGTGAGAGAGAGAGAGAAAAATCAATAAAACTGAGATCTATATTATTTTCTGTTTATATCTTAACTCCAAGAGCATTCCTCTTTACCATGGAATACTTGCTTTGGTTTCTGCTTCCTGGACCCTCTTGCTGATATCTGCCTGGGAAGCTCTAAATTTTGATTCTATGAATGAGACTGTCATTAATAACTAGGGGAATGTGTGTGCAAGAAGTATTACTTGCCAGTGGTGGGACAATCATGGAAAACTGGTATTAATGTTGATGCTCCAAATTCTGTCAATGTGCTATGTGTGGCTGAAATATGTCTAGGAATTTCCACTGTAGGTAGCTTCATGGAAAGCTATTCCAAAGCAAAGAACAAAAGGAGTATAAACAGACAGTACACTTATGTTCAATCAGCTCTCTTCCTCAAACCAAAGGCTCATGGGGATTATTTGGCATGCCTCATTTTAGAGACTCCACATGCGTCAGTTTGCCTGCTGCACGTTGATTAAGGCAGTAGCTGGTGTTCTGAAATCCATCCCAGCATCTTGTGTTAGCAGGCACTTGCCAAATAAATTCAAGAGTTAACAGCTCTCTTGGAGCAACAGTGTGGCTGCCACCTTCCTGGACCAAAGAACAAAACTGGACCAGAAAATGATTCTGTTTTAGGGAGCAGGGGTATCTGAATTAGAGGAAGGTTGTGTAGAGTGAGAAATATTTTGCAGCTGAGAAACTGGACCATTGCTCTTACAGCTTCCTTTCTAAGCCATCAGAATCCTTGGAGTTCTCCTCTGTGGGGTATTGGGTAGCTAGACAGAATCAGAATTAGGCAGAGAGCTAGGGAAGGCTCATGTGTTTGCTTTTGCTTCTGGGCAAACATATGCCTATTTACAACTTAGTTTTCTTCTGTGCATCTATTTTAAAGACTGCTGTGAATTTGGTCACTTTTCAAAGCAGAATGACTTCCAGCTTTGCCCTCACCTTGAATAAGAAAGTGATGGCAGCTCTCTACTGTGAAGTTCGTTGTTACAACCAAGGTCATGAGTAGCCCTTCCCTGCATGAGCAGAGGGTGGTCACACTCTCAGTGAGATTCTTATTTTCGTGATACAATTTTATACTCAGGTTACATGGGTAAAAAGTCCATCTCCTTAGATTAGGTCCCACAGAGGACTCCTGCCCAGAAACCCAGAACACTCTGCACTCTCAGGCACATCTGAACAACATCTTACTATTGCATGAATTATTTTCTTTCTCTGTAGCACTTGAGGTAAACTCCAGAAGTTTCATAAATTTCACCTCAGCTAATGTGCCCTACTTACTCCTCCAGGCATCTTGTGAGGGGCTGCAGATTTATCATGGAGAAAGTAGACCTGGTGCTTCTCTGCAGAGTGGTCTGAGGCTTTGCTTAAGTGGCCACAGGTGTGAACAGTGTGGTTGTGGAGCTATGGGCAAACTCCAAAATTATTTCATTGTGTAATCTGCGTAATTCCAAGCTACCTTAGCTGCTTGTGGCTAGCTAGGGAGTCCGCGGTTGTGAGTGCAATTTCCTTACTTTCCTCCAGCTTTTCAGTTAAGTGATATCAATGAGGTCTCTTTTAGACCTGGTGCTTTATACTTTCTCCTCACTTTAATCCTGGGAAAATTGGAGAACACCACACACACACACACACACACACACACACACACACGCTCACAACACACACACATATACAAACATAAACACCCTTTGTGGGTGTGACTGCTTACTAGTCTCAGAGTCTCTGAATCATTTACATAATCTGTAATTTTGTCCTTTTGCCAGATTAACTGCAAGAAGGACACAAGTTGAATCCACCTGAATAATAGTAACAACTAAAAGGAAGTCACAGACTCAAAAAATAAGAGGGTTCTAAGTACCTCCAAATCTCCAACTTGTAGGAAGATAGGCTCCAGTGCCTACTGACTGAGATGTACTGACTCTTTTTGTCAAGTTGTGTGGTTGCTGGAGCCTTGCAGTGGCTTGCTTTTTCCATTTCTGTGAGAACAGCAGAGTGCCGGGCTCAACAAAGAGCTGGCTGTGTTTGATTAATTCACGAGATATTGCTCCGTGGTTCTGCCAAAAGCCTCATTTCAAGACTCAGCATTGTACATTTGCAGGGAGCAAATATTCACCACAGCCATCCTCCTTGTAACTTGTCATACAAAAGAATCAACAAATTCTGTGACTGTCAGAAAGGCTGTAAGTGAGGATAATTGCTCGCCTCTGCACCTGCCTCAGCCGCTTCCGTCATTGTGTATAGGAAGGTGTAAATATTGTGATTTACTCACATGGCGGCACATCTTCTCGAAATGATTCTTTCATGTTCACCTGAAGGCTTCAGATTTTGGCAGCAGCTGTGAAGCTGTGAAGGCACTGGTGTACAGGACCCCTATGTCAGCCATGTTCTGTCAACAACAGTTGTCCATGGCTCCCCCTAAAGAGCTTCAGCTAAACATCACTGGAGAGATGCTTTCCGTTCCTGTACATTTTATGAATGAAAGGGACAAGTTAGGCGGGAGAGTGGGGTGCTGTTTTCTGAGCTGTGAGAGTTGGAGTCTGAGACCTCACAGCTCCTAAGAAACAGGCACCACCACACATTTTCAACAAGCCAATTCATGACACAAATAATGAAAAAAGAAGGCAGCCACGTTGGTAGAGGAAGCAGGAGGTCTGGTGGCCTCTGGTCACCAGCATTGGATTCCTGATATGAGCTTGAAGTTTAAATACATGGTAAAGTATATGGAATATTTAACTAAGTGCCCTAATCAAATTGTATTCCTGCTTATCATTATTGTTCTCTGTCGCAGCCTCTCAGGCAAGATGGTCTGACATGTGAGAACTTGTTTCCTGGGAAATAAGGTACACCAGGATTCCAGCCTTTTCCTTCTCCCAGGATGACGTTCCTGGGGGAAATTCCAGTTGTCTGTGGTCTGTTGTTTGATAGTCTGATAGTCCAAAGTGAGGGAAGAAGAGTTTCTTTACAATATCTTCCATTTCTTCCAGGACGGTTACTACAGAATCATGAGTGAGGAGGGTTCTATCATTTAAAACAGGTGTGGAGAATAAGAGACTGGATTGATGAGACCCATTCTGCTTGTATAAACTTCATGGAGGGTGAACTTACCTAGGTTTGGGGGTTACGAGATGGGGGATGCTCAGAGATCATGAAAGTGTAATGTAATGGTTAGGTTTGTCAAGTTGCCACAATCTAGAATTATCTGGGAAGCACCTTAATGAAGCATCTTCTAATAGGGGATTATTAACTGATTGATGTATGAAGAGTCTGCCCATCATGGCCAGAGCCATTCCTCCACTATCGGTCCTGAATTTTCTAGGACAGGAGAATGGAAGAAAAACATCAGAAGCATAAGCACATATGTTTCTCTCTGCTCTTGACTTGAATGTGAGGGGACCAGTTCAAGTTTCTGCTGAATGGACATACCAAAAAGGATGGACTGTGACCTAAAATTGCAAGCTAAAATAAATCCTGTCCTCTTAGTTGATTTTTTTTTTTATCAGAAAATTTTGTCAGAAACAAAAGCAGGACAAATGACAAATATTAAGTAACTTTGTAGTAGAGGTGACAGGAAGTAGAGATGAGGCAAGGAATTACTAACACTGGGTGAGTGCCTCCTTTTCCTCTGGTAAAAACCAGAGGCTTTTCCGGAACTGACTGCTCACTCTGAAATTGTACATATGCTTCAAATGGATGCTAAATGTGTGTTTAATAGATGAAAAAAGCTGGCTTTCTTTTCCCCAGCTCATACTTTCTACATGAGAAATTAAGGTCTTGTTGTTTTGTGGGGAGACAGTATACTTTTCCTATCTTTGAGCTGTTGTCTTAAATTACTGCCTCACACAGATACTCAAGATATGGATGTTTCCTGCTTACCCTTGGTGGTTTTGTTTGCTTGTTTCTTTCTTTGTTTTAATTTCAAGTTCCTTACTTGTCAGATTAAACATATTCTTTAAAGAATAAGTGCCAAAAATCTCTCAATCATCATAAACCATCCAAGTGTCATCCTGCTATATACACAGCTGAAATTCTATGTCTCATGGGTAGAGAAATATAGTAGGTTAGAAAACCATCATGTGATGTGAATAAAAAACACTGGCTGAATTTATTTTCTAACTAGTTTTCCTTGCTCTCTCTCATTTTCTTAACTTATTTTATTTCAATTAAAATATAATTGTGTTACCCCTTCCACCCTTCCCATGTGTCCCTTGTCTATGATCTCCATATATATAGATATATATAGATCTCTCTCTATATATATATATGATATATATATGATATATATATATATGATATATATGTATATGATCTCCATATATATATAATGTATGTATGTATGTATGTTTGTGTATGTGTGTGAATAAATATATAATTACAACTTGTTACATCTATTTACTGTAGTATAGTTTGTGTGTACACATTTTAAGGGCTGACCAATTGGTATTAGAAAATTGGTATTCCTGGGGAAGGCTAGTTTTCCTTCTTTCAGCAGTTCTTGATTGTCTGTAATTGTTCAACTAGGGGTGTGGCCCCATGGGATTTCCTCCATACCCATTGGCATGTCAACTGGTATTGTCATAGTTCAGGTCTTGTTTAGACAGCAATATCATTGAGATTTCATGGGTGTAGTTTTCACATTATGTCTAGAATACACAATTTCACAGCAGCCATCTGCTTCTTGTGATGTTTCTGCCTGCTCCTGCCTGAACTTTAGGTGTAAGGGCTGTGATGTAACAACAATTAAGACTGACACACCAAGATCAGTTGTTCTCTACCTTTTATCAGCTGTGGCTTTATGTGATGATCTCTGTGCAGCACAGAAATAAACTTCTTTGATGACGGGGTATGAGGTGGTTATGAGGATAAGTACTGTGAATGCATTTTGAAATTATACTGATTTAGTGACACTAGTAAGTTGTACTCTAACATACATTACCTTACAACCCACAGATCCTTGGCTAGTTTTCTAGCACCAGGTATGATTTCCCTACTGTTGAGAGGGCCATAAATCCTATGTAGAAGGTGATTATGCCAAAGACGTAAGTGTAAATATTCCACTTTTGGAGTATTGCCCTGCTGTCTATGGTGTTCATAAGTGTCAACACTGAGTAGGACTGTAGATTGCTTTCCTCCTTTTAAAGCATACATAGTATCTTCTAGTATTCGAAGGTAATCCTCAAGGATGAGGCTTTTAGGACAGAGCTCACATTATTCCTTGGAGTGCTTTTCGCAGAGTGTGTTGTATCTTCAGCAACAGAAGACTGCCTCCAACATCTGCAAGGCAACCCAGGAAAAGAGCAACGTCTTGTATTATCTGGGGGTTCTCTTAGACTTCGCTGATGATCAACTTGAAAGAAGTTTCTCATGCCTTGTACTTACGGGGTTTTTTGTTAAATAGTCTATGACTTTCAGGCAGATAATGATCAAAGTGGGGTAAATTATTTTAAACCATATGAATAGACACATATACATATAAGCACTTACAGGTATTATATGTAATTTTAGGTAAATCCAAAATGTTATGACTCTCTGGATTTCTCATGCATCCTTAGTATTATTTATTCCTATTCCTACTTTTCTTCTGTATTGTTTTATATACCAGACCTCCAGTGAAAATTCTTCCCAATTCTTCTTCCTACTCACCCCACCCCCCACCCCTACCCCATCCCCCATCAAATCACAGGTACCCTGGTATTCTCCTTAGGGACTTCCCCCACTCCACCACCACAAACAGTCCTTTCTACTTTCCTGTTTACTATGGTCACTAAAAGTTCAATACTGATGATTTGGAACTAGGGACCTTGGATGAGAGAGAACATTCAGCCTTTAGATTTTGTCCAGTTCACCTCACTCAATGCAGTATTCTCATGTTCCACCTTTTCATATTTGAATTTTTTTTACATCTGAATAGTATTACATTGTGTATATATATATATATCACATTTTTGTTATTTTAGCAGAAGACATTTAGGTTTTTTCATTTCTTAGCTCTGGTGAACAGAGCAGCTATTAACACAGCTGATTATCTGTGGAGTAAGATATTGAGTCTTTTGGACATGATGTTAAGAAGGGGTAGATTGGGTCATATGCTACGTTTATTTTTCATTCTTTGAAAATTCTCCACCCTGGTTTCCATAAAGACTACCAGTTTGCATTTTCATAATTGCTATGAATGACAAACACTTCTTTAGACATTTCTTAGTAGTTTCTATTCCTTCTTTTGAAAGTTCTGTTCTCTCTCTCTCTCTCTCTCTCTCTCTCTAGTGTGTGTGTGTGTGTGTGTGTGTGTGTAGTTCTTAATATATTCTGGATATTTATTGCCTATCATATGTATAGTTGTATAGTGGAAAGATTCTTTACATACTGTGGGCTTACTCTTCCCTTGAGAAATTGTCTCCTTTACTGTACAGAAACTTTTCAGTTTATGAAGTCCATTTGTAAATTGTTGTCCTTGATCCCTAAGAAACCTTATTCAAAAAGTCCTTTGCTATACCTATACCTGGTAGGGTATTGACTATGTTTTCCTCTATCAGTTTCAGCAAGTGAGGGTTCACACTGAGATTCTTGATCTATCTGGAGTTTAATCTCATTTTATGGGGTGGTAGATATGGATCTAATTTCATTATTTTCCATGTGGACATCCAGTTTTCCCAGATATCTGTTGACAATCTTTTGTCAAGTGTATGGGGTTTTTTTTTGTTTTGTTTTGTTTTGTTTTTACAATCTTTGTAAACTATCACATGGCTGCAATTAATAAGTGCTTAGTCTGTGTCTTCTATTTTGTTTCATTACTCTGTATGTCTGTTTTAAATAATATACCTTTGTAATAGTGAGCCCTACAACATTTCTTAATTAATTTATTTTTATTAAGTACATTTTATTACTTTTGCATCCCAGCTATAGTGCTCTCCCTCATCCTCTCCAAATTCTACCCTCCCTCCCTCATATCCTCCCATGCCCCTCCCCAAGTACACTGATAAGGGAAGTCCTCCTCCCCTTCCCTCTGACTCCTTTAGACTGGCTGCATTGTCTTCCTCCGTGGCCTGGTAAGGCTGCTCCCACCTCAGGAAGAGGTGATCTAAGAGGCTGCCACTGAGTCTATGTCAGAGACAGCCACTGTTCAAATTAATAGGGCACCCACTTGGAGACTGAGCTGCCATGGGCTACATCTGAGAAGGGCTTCTTTTTTTTTTTTTTTTGAATTTTATTTTTTTCTTATCAGTTACATCTGTATCCCAGCCGTGTCCCGATCCCTCATTCCCTCCCAGTCCCTCCCTCCCTCCCTCCCTCATCTCCACCTGCCCCTTTCCAAGTCCACTGATGGGGGGACCTCCTCCCCATTCATCTGATCCTGTTTTATCAGGTATCTTCAGGACTGGATGCAAAGCTCTCCTCTGTGGCCTAACAGGACTGCTCCTCCCTTGGGAGGTGGGGAGGCCAAAGAGTCAGTCATTGAGTTCCTGTTAGAAATAGTCCTTGTTCCCCTCACTATGGGAAACCAATTGGTTACTGAGCTACCACAGGCTACATCTGAGCAGAGGTTCTAGGTTATATCCATACATGGTCCTTGGTTGAATGTCAGTCTCAGAAAAGACCCTGTGCCCAGATATATTTGGTCCTTGTGGAGCTCCTATCCTTTCCCCATCAGACTAACTTCCCTTCTTTCTTATGATTCCCTGTACTCTGCCAAAGGTTTGGTCATGAGTCTTTGCTTTGAAAACACTGCTAGTTAGAGTCTTTCAAATGCGCTCAGTAGACTCCTGTCATACGTTCAATGCACATCCCATCTGTCTTTCTAAATGAGGATTGATCATCTTACCCCATGTCCGCTCTCTTGATTATCTTTTTTAGGTGTACAGATTTCATTATGTTTATCACGTCTTATAGGTCTATATAAGTGAGTATATACTATGTTTGTCTTTCTCCTTCTTGGATATTTCACTCAGGATGATCTTTTCTAGATCCCACCATTTGTCTGCAAATTTCATGGTTTCCTCCTTTTTGATTGCTGAGTAGTATTCCATTGTGTAAAAATACCACAATTTCTCTACCCATTCCTCTGTTGATGGACATCTGGGTTGTTTCCAGGTTCTGGCTATTACAAATAAAGCTGCTATAAACATGGTTGAGCAAATATCCCTTTTGTGTACTTGAGCAAACTTTGGGTATATACCTAGCAGTGGTATAGCTGGGTCTTGAGGAAGCACTATTCCTAATTGTCTTAGAAAGCGCCAGATAGATTTCCAGAGTGGTTGTACCAGTTTAAATTCCCAGCAGCAGTGGAGGAGGGTTCCCCTTTCTTCACAATCTCTCCAGCACCTGTTGTCCCTTGAGTTTTTCATCTTGGCCATTCTGATGGGTGTAAGGTGATATCTCAGGGTCGTTTTGATTTGCATTTCCCTGATGGCTAATGAGGATGAGCATTTCTTTAAGTGTTTCTCTGCCATTCGATATTCCTCTGTCGAGAATTCTCTGTTTAGCTCTGTTCCCCATTTTTTAATTGGATTACTTGGTTTGCTGCTTTTTCAGCTTCTTTAGTTCTTTGTATATACTCGATATTAGTCCTCTGTCAGATAAAGGGTTAGTGAAGATTCTTTCCTAATCTGTAGGCAGTCGTTTTGTTTTGATGACAGTGTCCTTTGCTTTACAGAAGCTTTTCAGTTTCATGAGGTCCCATTTATTGATTGTTGCACTTAGAGCCTGTGCTGTTGGTGTTCTGTTCAGGAAGTTGTCTCCTTGCCAATGAGTTCTAGGCTGTTCCCCACTTTTTCTTCTAACACATTTAGAGTATCTGGTTTTATGTTTAGGTCTTTGATCCACTTGGACTTTAGTTTTGTGCAGGGTCATAAATATAGAACTATTTTCATTTTTCTGCATGTGGACATCCAGTTGGACCAGCACCATTTGTTGAAGATGCTGTCTTTTTTCCATTGAATGGTTTTGGCTTCTTTGTCAAAAATCGAGTATTCATAGGTGTGTGGATTTATTTCTGGATCTTCTATGTGGTTCCATTGATCCTCCTGTCTGTTTTTATGCCAATACCATGCAGTTTTTATTACTATTGCTGAGCAGGGGTTCTAAGTCATTTCTATGCATGGTACTTGGTTGAAGTATCAGTCTTAGAAAAGTTCCCTTTGCCCAGATTTTTTGGCTCTGTTGCTCTTTTTTTGGGGCTCCTGTGCTCTCCCGGGATTTCTATCTCCTCTTTCTTTTGTAAGATTCCCTTCACTCTACCCAGTGTTTGGCTATGAATCTTAGCATCTGCTTCCATTCCCTGCTGGGTAATGTCTTTCAGAGGCCCTCTGTGGTAGGCCCCTGTCCTTTTCTCTGTTTTCTCCCTCTTCCAATGTCCATCCCATTTGCCTTTTTGAGTGAGGATTGATCATCTTACCCAGGGTCCTTCTTCTTGCTTAGCTTCTTTAGGTGTATAGATTTTAGTATGTTTATCCTGTATTATATTTCTAATACCCACTTATAAGTACGTATAAACCATGTGTGTCTTTCTGCTTCTGAAATACCTCATTCAGGATCATCTTTTCTAGTTTTCACCATTTGCCTGAAAATTTCATGATTTCCTTCTTTTTAATTGCTAAGTAGTATTCCATTGTGTAAATGTACCACAATTTCTGTATCCATTCCTCAGTTGATGACGTCTGGGTTGTTTCCAGATTCTGGCTATTACGAATAAAGCTGCTACAAACATGGTTGATGTATTTCCTTTCCTGATCTCAAGCTGTATTACAGAGCTATAGTAATAAAAATTGCATGGTATGGGAAGTAAACATAAAGGTGGATCAATGAATCAAAAATAGACCCAGAAATAAACCCACATATCTATGGATACTTGAATTTTGACAAAGAAGCCAAAACCACACAATGTAAAAGAGAATCTTCAACAAATGGTGCTGGTCTAACTGGATGTCTACATGTAAAAAAAAAATTCAAATAGATCCATATTCATCACATTGCAAAAAACTAAAGTCCAAGTGGATCAAAGAACTCAACATAAAACCAGACACACTAAACCTATTAGCAGAAAAACTGGGGAAGAGCTTTGAACTCATTGGCACAGGAGACAACTTCTTGAGCAGAAAACCAACAGCACAGGCTCTAAGATCAACAATCAATAAATGGGACCTCATGAAACTGAAAAACTTCTGTAAAACAAAGGACACTGTCGTCAGAACAAAATGACAGCCTACAGACTAGAAAAGGATCTTTACCAACCCTGACAATCTGACAGAGGGCTAATATTCAGAATATATAAAAACTCAAGAAGTTAAAAGAAAAAAAAAATCAAGTAACCCAATTAAAAAATGGGATACAGAACTAAACAGAGACTTCTCAATAGAGGAATATCAAATAGCAGAGAAACACTTAAAGAAATGCTCAATGTCCTTAGTCATCAGGAAAATGCAAATCAAAACTATCCTGAGTTTTCACCTTACACCCATCAGCATGGCTAAGATCAAAATTCAAGTGACAATATATTCTGGAGAGGATGTGGAAAAGAGGGAACCCTCAACCATTGGTGGGTATGTAAACTTGACAAATCAGTTTGGAAAACAATCTGGCACTTTCTCAGACAATTAGGAATAGTGCTTCCCCAAGATCCAGCTATACTACTCCTAGGCATATATCTGAAATATGCTAAACTATACAACAAGGACATTTGTTCAGCCTCCAGCATTTTTTGTTGTTTGTTTTTGCCTTGTTTTGGGGGCTTACTGTGTCTCTCTGTGGTCTTTTTGTGGTTGCATACAAATTTTAGACTGTTTTTTTTTCTATTTTTGTTAAGAATTTTGTATGGATTTTAATTGCGATTGCATTAGATCTGTACATTGATTCTGGTAGAATCATTATTTTCACAATATTAATTTTCAAATCCATGAGCCTGACAGATTTTGCCATTTTGTAGTGTCTTTCTAAATCTTTTTCTTCAGAGATGAAAAGTTTTCATTGAATAAGTCTTTTGCCTCCTTAGGCTATTTCATTGGTTACATATTTTATTGTCTTTGATGTGATATTTAAAGAAGTGTGTCTATAATCTTTCTCAGCATGTTATTGATTTATAGAAAACCTACTGAATTTTAAGGTGATTTTACATCTTTGCACATTGATAAAACTACTGATTCTCGGAGCTTTCTTTTGCAATTTTTGGGATCTTTTTATGAACAATATCACATTATCTGTAAATAGGTATGATTTAATTTCTTTTTCTATTTGCATCCCTTTAATTTCCTTCTCTTGCCTTATTATTTCATTGGTGCTTTAAGAACTATATAAAAAAAGAGTGGGGATAATGGTCTCATTCTTGATTTCAGTGGGACTGCTTCAATTTTTTTCTCATTTAGAATGATGTTGTGTGTGGGTTTGGCATACATAACCTTTAATATATTCAGATATGTTCCATCCATATACTTTCTTTAGAGCTTTGCTTAAGAAAGAATGTTGATTTCTATTCCCCCACTCTTTCCTATGACTCCCTGTGCTCTGCGCAAAGTTTGGCTATGAGTCTCAGCATCTGTTTCGATGCCCTGCTGGGTGAATCCTTTCTGAGGTCCCCCTATAGCAGGATCCCATCCTGTTTCCTCTCTTCTACTGCTTCTGGTGTCTACCCTGTTTGCCATTCTGAATGAGATTTAATCATCCTTCCTAGGGTCCTCCTTAGCATTTAGCTTCTTTAGGTCTGTAGATGGCTGTCCCATATTGTACGGATAATATCCATGTGTGAGTGAGTGCATACCAAGCCTGTCTTTCTGATTCTGGGCTACCTCACTCAGAGCGATCTCTTCTAGTTCCATCCATTTGCCTGCAAATTTCATGATTCCCTTGTTTTTAATAGCTGAGTAGTATTCCATTTTGTAGATGTACCACAATTTCTGTATCCATTTCTCTGTTGAGGGACAAAAGGGGGACCTGCAAAGACTGATGAACCAATGGAGGACCATGCATGGGGAGGACTTAGACCCCCTGCCAGTTGTGGTCAACTGGCAGTTCAGTCTCCATGTGGATCTCTGAGTGAGGGGAACAGGGGTTGCCTCTATCAAAGAGCAGTTGACTGATCTTTAATCACTCACCCCTGGTGATGCAGCCTTGCCAGGCCACAGAGGAAGAGGATCCAGGCAGTCCTGATGAGACTTAACAAGCTATGGGCAGATGGCAATAGTGGAAAACTCCCCCTTTCAGTAGACTAGGGGAAGGAGATAAGGGAAAGAGGGAGAGAAGGTGAGAATGGGTGGAGTTGAGGGAGAGGTGGGAGGAAAGATGGGAATGGGTGGAGTTGAGGGAGGGGTCTTCAATAGGGACATATAATGAATAAATTGTGAAGAAAAAAATTAAAATTGAAAACTATATACATACATTATTATTTATATTTGTAAGCGATTTGTTTATTGACAGACAATGCCTGTCAATCAATTAACTGTCTCAGATACTTTATTATTAAGATCTAAATATTGAGATAACAACTTAGAAAAACAAGGAAAAAAACAACTCATGAATTTAGAGGTTTTGTTCACAGTCATTTTATCAGGTCCAGAGAGAGATAAGACAGGCATCATTTTGGGAAGGGGAATATATAGTAGAATGAAGCAACTCACCTGATGACTAGAGAGAAAAGGCATGGAAAGAGAGATAGAGAATGTGACTGAAGGACAAGATACAGTGACCAAGGGCATATACCCCCTAGCTAAGCTGAAGCATCTAATGTTTTCAGAAGCTCATATAATAGCATGCCCTTGTGTGTACTAAGTATTCAAACAGATGAGTCTCTAGTAGTCAACTCTAGTAGTCAAAACTACATTCTGCTGAAGAACGTGAGATAGCAACATTCTGTAAATGTAAATACAAAGTAAATGTCAAGCAAAGGGTATGGGCTGGGCAGCTCTATACTGGACAACTGTCTCATAATTTGGAATAGGGAAACAAAAATTCAGTGTGTGCTATAAATAACATGGACTGTCCATCTAAGACATAAATGTATGCACAGGAGTTCATGAGTGTCTGTATGTATGTGTGTATGTGAGAGTTATTTAACAAAGATAATTATAAATGCATACATGTTTTTAGTGATACAACAAAACAGATAAACAACAAAACTATATGATAAATTTGAATTTAATCTTAAAAGTTTAACAGGGAATTTACAAGTTGAGGGAAAAAAACAGAAATGAGAAAAAGAGAACATGTAAAAAACAGTGAATATTTTTGGCTCTAGAAAAATAAAGAACACATTATAGTCTAGACTGATACTCCAACCAAGGACTACGCACGGAGATAACCTAGGACCCCTGCACAGATGTAGCCTATGGCAGTTCAGTGTCCAAGTGAGTTCCATAGTAATGGAAACAGGGACTATCTCTGACATGAACTCATTGGCCTGCTCTTTAATCACCTCCCCATTAGGGGGGAGCAATCATACCAGGCCACAGAGGAAGACAATGCAGCCACTCCTGATGATAGTAATAGACTAGGATCGGAAGGAAGGAAAAGAATACCTCTCCTATCAGTGGACTTGGGGAGGGGCATGTATGCAGAAGGGGGAGAAAGGGAGGGGTTGGGAGGGGAGGAGGGAAGGAACTACAGGGGGGGATACAAATTGAACAAAGTGTAATTAATAAAAAATTAAAAAAATAAATAAAGTAAATAAAAAAAAAAGAAATTAGCTGAACTAGGCCAGAGACAAGACAAGAAATTAGGTAGTCAGACCAAGACCAATGACAGAAGCTCTACATCTTTATCCTAGGTTGTTCTGAGAGGAGAATCTATACTTAAAAAGAAATTATGGATTAAATGAAAGTAGAAATCATCAGTGATCCTGGCCATGGCTGATGACAGTGGTGAATGCATCCTTCCCTGTGATCAAGACGCAAAAATTAGATAGATTAGGTTTGATAGATACATAGATAGATGACATAATAATAGATGATATATGACAGAGTTTTTATTTGCAGATATGTTAATGGAAAGGTGTCACAAACCCTATTCCACACAGGATTGTTAAAAGATGTTACATTGAACAATATTTGAGGAACAGTTTTCTTTGTTATGTATCGTTTACTTTTAACTCAATAAAAATGATGAAATGTGGAGACACCAAATGGTCTACAATGGCAGGAAGGTGAAGCACAGTGAAATAAAGGGTCCATGGGAATGCTCAAGGGTGTTTTATGAGATCTCCGTTTCAATTGGTTTGATAAATGGCATTTTGTCATATTGCCAGAGTGCTTTGTATTTGATATTAATGCTTTATAAAACACAAATACCAAAAAAATAAATTCACACCTGCTACTATTCAACAGTTACTGTTCTATAAGTCTTAATTTGTAAGAAAGAAAATAATTAAGTTCATCTAGCATCTTTAAACATATAAAAAGTATTACTGATTGAGAAGTGCTGTAGAAAATTACCTAGGAGAACAAATATAGTTAGAAATTACAAAGTTAAATACAAATGAGTATGATGAATTCGTTAATGTACTTTCGGAAATGTATATTAAATTTTTGTGAAAGAATGTATATATATTATTTTGTGAAAGAATATACATATATACACAATCCACATTTATACACACTTTTAATACATTGAGCACACAAATCTGAGCTATCATTCAGCATAAGCTGAATGAAAATAGGCAGTTGTTCTCTCTGTCAGTATATATTTCTTAAACATAGGCACATCAATTTGTAAGCAAAGGAGTGTGCTGATGAATAAATATTTTGATGTGTTTTTTATGTCGTGTCTTTTAAACTTTGCCAGTGATTGAGAGGAGAGATAATTCTGAATATACACAGATTTCTTTTTAATTCAAAGTGAGTTTTGTTTTTATAAATTACTAATGTTTATTGAATTTATAAGTATCTATACATTGCCTTGATGTTCTCATCTATCTTTTTGAATTCAAGAAGATGAAAAAAGACTGAAATTTCACACATTTCCACCAGCCAAGAATAAAAAAGTGTAACCTTCTAGCTACAAACAGAGAATCACTGCAGTGGTGATGTATGTACTACAAAAATATAAGTCGAAAACTTTGATATATGACAACAAACAACAATATTATGAAGCAATTGTTTAAAATATTCTTCTCAGTCAAACAAATTTGTGTCTCTACTTTCTTATCCCAATTTTTTATTTCTTTTTTATTATAGTAGTTTGTTATAACCTATTTTTAAATGTTTATTAATTACACTTTATTCCCTTTGTATACTCCCCATCAACCCCTCCCTCTTCCCCTCCTAATCCCACCTTCCCTCCCCCTTCTCCATGCATGCCCCTCCCCAAGTTCACTGATAAGTGAGGTCTTCCTCTCCTTCCTTCTGATCCTAGTCTATCAGATCTCATCAGGAGTGGCTGCATTGTCATCTTCTGTGACCTGGTAAGACTACTTCCCCCTGAGGGGGAGGTGATCAAAGAGCAGGACAATCAGTTTATGTCAGAGGCAGTCCCTGTTCCCATTACTACAGAACCCATTTGGACACTGAACTGCCATGGGCTACATCTGTGCAGGGGTTCTGGGTTATCTCCATGCATGGTACTTGGTTGTAGTATGAGTCTCTGGAAAGGCCCTTGTGTTCAAATTTCTGGTTCTGTTGCTCTCCTTGTGGAGTTCCTGTCCTCTCCAGATCTTACTATTTCCCACTTCTTTCATAAGATTCCATGCACTCTGCCCAACAGTTGTCCATAAGTCTCAGCATCTGCTTTGATAGTCTGCAAGGCAGAGCCTTTCAGAGGCCCTCTGTGGCAGGTTCCTAACTTGTTTCCTGTTTTGTTTTTTTTTTCCTTCTTCTGATGTCCTTCCTCTTTGCCTTTTAGGATGGGGTTTGAGCATTTTAGCCAGAGTCCTCCCTGTTGAAATGGAAATTTCTTTTTTTTTTTTTTTTTTTTTGCTTTGTTTTTTGTTTTGTTTTGTTCTTCCCGAGCTGAGGACCAAACCCAGGGCCTTGATCTTGCTAGGCAAGTGCTCTACCACTGAGCTAAATCTCCAACCCTTTTCTCAAAATATTTTTTAAAGATTTATTTATTATTTATACAGCATTCTGACTGCATGTGTGCCTGCATACCAGAAGAGGGCACCAGATCTCACTATAGATGGTTGTGAGTCACCATGTGGTTGCTGGGAATTGAACTCAGGAGCTCTGGAAGAACAGCCAGTGTTCTTAACCTCTGAGCCATATCTCCAATCCTCTTATCCCACTTCTAAGATAGCTGCATACATGTAAATGGAGGACATAATTCTATAATTGATATGAAATCTGTGAAAGAGAAAAAAAAGATACAAGAAAATAAGACAGAAGGAATGGAGACATGGAAAGATATGAAAGGAGAAATAAAGAGGGGAGAAGGAGCGAAGGAGTACGAGAAGAGAAAAAAATGGAGGAAGAAAGGCAAACAGCAAGCAAAGAAAGATGGGATGTACCACACCTGCTGATATTCTGAAGCTGTGGTGTTCTTAAAATGTAACTTGATCATAGTTGGCTGATATAGACTCCTGTGAACAATGTAATGTAGTGTAAGATAGTCCTTCCCACCCTCCCAATAGTCCCTTAGGCCAAAATTCTAAATCTGTCTGAACATGGAGCAAGCTTACTCTTGGAGCTGATTGATTTTTCATTCTAGATTTACCCCTCTATTGAGCAAGAGCAAACAATAAAACCACTTACTTTCCAGCTCTTGACAGTCATTTTTTGGCTCACTCTTTGATTGAGCAAGCACCCTGCCAATTTCATCCTTATTCCCTCCAATTCTACACTGTACCTCAGTTCTCCTTTGGAGAATTCCCAGATCCTACTTCTTCCAAACCAGTATGCCACTGGCACCAAAGGAATACAGTATAAAAACTAACATTGAGCATTTGGGTGAAAGCCTGTTGCTATTATTTTGTAGCATTTGAGGAAAGAAGCAGCATCTGCCATCCTGTGATATCAGTGAAAGGTGGATTCCCTTGATGCCCAGATTCCTCCTTTCCGGGAGGTGGCTTTACTTGCTTTTTAGAACCCTAAGTCTACTTATCTTCCAATCCACCCTACCTCAGACACTCCACCCATTAACTCTGTCTCCTTAAATGACCTTACTCACATCCCAGACCCTGAAAACACAGTCTGGTTCTATGCACTCCACATGTTCCATGCTGTATTCCTGGCCTGACAGTGTTAATTAACCCAACAATAGGTTACTTTATCTCACCCCTGATCTGTCATTGCTTCAGATGCCCATTCCATGAGATGCCCGCAGGACCTATCACTCAATGAGGTTGCTTAGGTTCTGAAAGAACTCTTGACTTGATAGTTAAAAGTTCTACTGCAGCTACCAGAAACTTCAGCACAGCTCTAATCTCAAAATACCATCATGCCTCACAATTAATCACTCTACCTTGGGATTCTAGGCTGCTGTGCTGAAATATCATAGCAAAAGACAACCAGTATCCTAAATCCAGATGGCTAAGTCTAACTGCAAAACCACAACAATATGTCCATCACAAAACCACCTATCTTAGAGCACTATCACTTACAGAGAATAAAATTCAGCACAAATAACTAAAAAGAACAATTATAGACATTTTCAGTGAGTGAATAGAATTCTATGTGGATACAAATAAACAACCAAAAAAGAAAAAGGTAGAATTATTAGATCCAAGAAACCACAGAATGGCTGATTAATGAAGTGGAAGTTTCTAGTTTCTATAAAGACTGAGTTGAGTCATGTGATGTTTTGCTAGAAGCTATCTTGTGAGAGGACATGTGATGTTTCATTGGAAGCTGTCTTGTAGGAGGGCACATGATATTTTGCTGTGAGCTGTCTGGTGAGAGGAGAGTGACTTTGGTCAGCTGAGAACATCCATGGCTGAACTCTGAGGAAAAGAGATATGTAGAAGCCCATGGGGGGTGAGACATCACTTTTTGGATAGACATCACTGCACTGATCTTTGTGTTTTGACACTTGACTTTCCAGAGAGAAGTGTTTCAGGGAACTTCTCGGGGCAATCCTACTGAGTCTTGTGGCTTTTACTGACTTGTCACAATCTTCTGAGCCATGCTGATTCCTGTTACTGTTTGATCTTGTCCTTTGGACTGGTCTTCTGGTAAATGGACAACAAAAAGTGGACTCATACCAAGAAAAAGTGTAATTAATAAAAGTTAAATAAAAAATAAAAAAAGGTCCACAACCCCCTTTACCTAATAACCTTCCTTCTCTCTTACTTCTGGTCAGTGGGTAGAAGGGGGTATAAGTGTTTAAGAACCCTAAAAAAGTAAGTTTGGTGAAAAAATATAAGCCTACAAATTAATGAGGATAATTCGGATATAAAAATTAATTTCAACAAAAAGAAACACTAAAGAAAACCCAAAGGTTAATTAAATAAATTTAATGCACATTAAAAAAAAAAAAAGCTTTGTGGTTAGACTCGCCAACAAAATGGATCATGAAGAAGGCAAGGTAGAATCAGTCTTGAAGACAAGGTAGAAGAATTAGAAAAGTCAATTAAGTTAATCAAATTAAATCACATGAAAGGAATGTGTAGAAACTTTAAGACACCATGAAAACATTAAAACTGTAAATTATGGACATTTAAAAAAAGTATTCTAAGCTAAATTGATGAAATGTCTTCACCAAAACCGTACCAAAGCTTTTGCCAAATATAGAGAAATAGAAAGCTATCCAGATAAGAGAGATCCACAGAATATTAGACACACTAGACAGAAGAAAAAAAATGTCCATGTCCTACAAAGAACTAAGAAATACTAAAGAAAGTGTTTTAAAAGTTTGAAGAGAGAAGAACCAAGTCACATATAAATGGAAACCATAAGAATGAGATCTGTTTGTTGAATAGAAACTTTTAATGTCTGAGGACTTATTTTCAAATTTTTGGAAAGATTACCCTTCTTACTATATCTATTATGTCAAACAATGTTACCTATTAAATTTGAAGGAAAATTAAAGCACCCCATTATAAAAAGAAAATATAAGAATATACAACTACTAAGCAACTTATACTAAGGTACTAAGGATACTTGTAAGACTGCTTCAGTCTGAAGAGAAAAATAAACAAAAAAAATGGGAAAAATAAGTGATACCAAAATAACGAATCCAAATAGGTGTAAGAAAACAAAGTTAATACTATAACAGGATTTAATATACAACTTTCAATTATAAATAAATATTCAGTCTTAATTCAATGATCAAGATATATAGACTAGAAGATATGAAAATAGGATCTATGTTTTGTTGTCTTTAGGAAACATGTGAAAGATAATATAAAAATTATTTTAAATAAATGGAACTAGAACACAATGAAGTATGGCTATTTTTAATATCAAACCAAATAGACTTCAAACAGAAAGCAGTCAAAAGAATAAGTTCAACTGATACTCATTAAAAGAATAACATATCATGAAATTGTAGTATGTTTACACAATGGAATACTACCCGGCAATTAAAAATAAGGAAATCATGAAATTTGCAGGCAAATGATGAAAACTAGAAAAGATTATCCTGAGTGAGCTACCCCAGAAACAGAAAGACACATATGGTATATACTCATTTATAAGTGGATATTAGACATATAAAATGGGATAAGCACACTAAAATCTGTACACCTACAGAAGCTAAGCAAGAAGGAGGACTCTGGGTAAGATTATCAATCCTCATTCAGAAAGGCAAATGGGATGGACATTGGAAGAGGGAGATAACAGGGAACAGGACAGGAGCCTACCACAAAGGACCTCTGAAAGACTCTACCCAGCAGGGTATGGAAGAAGATACTCAGACTTATAGGCAAACTTTGGGCAGAGTGAAGGAAATCTTATGAAAGAAGGGGGAGAGGAAAGACCTGGAGGGTACAGGACTTCCACAAAGAGAGCAATAGAACCCAAAAATCTGGGCACAGGGGTCTTTTCTGAGACTGATACTCCAATCAAGGACATGCATGGAGATAATCTAGAACCCCTGCACAGATGACACCCATGGCAGCTCAGTGTACAAGTCGGTGCCCTAGAAATGGGAACAGAGGCTGTCTCTGAAGTTAACTCAGTGGCTGGCTCTCAGATCACCTCTCCCTGAGGGGGTAGCAGTCTTACCAGGCCATAGAGGAAGATAATGTAGCCAGTTCTGATGAGACCTGTTAGGCTAGGGTCAGATGGAAGGGGAGAAGGACCTCCTCTATCAGTGGATTTGGAGAAGGGCATGGAAGGAGAAGAGGGAGAGAGGATGGGATTGGGAGGGGATGAGGGATAGGGCTACAGCTGGGATACAAAGTGAATAAATTGTAATTAATGATAAAATAAATAAAGAAGCTATCACATTTCTAAACATAGTGCAAACACTGGTGTTTCCAATTTCATGAACACATCCTACCATCTGAAAAGTCACAGAATAATCCCAGGATAGTAATACTGGGAGAATTGAGTATTACACCAAGATACACTACTTATCCAGCAAATAGCTCAGAATTCTTGATGTTAAATGAAACCATAAACCAAGGAGACCTAATGGACATTTTTAGACCATCTACCCAAAACATTAAAGAATACACTTTCCAATAAGCAGCTCATGAAATTTCTCCCAAAATTACCATGTATTAAGAGACAAAGAAAGTAAAAAAGAATACAGAGGAATTGAAATAACATCTTGATTCTATCTTACCGTAGTAGAATGAAGGCATATACTAATAGTACGAGAAATTACAGAAAGCACACAAACTCATGGGCATTAAAAAAAATGTATCATTAAACAATGGATCACTGAATTGCTTAAGAAGGAAATTAAAAACTTCCTGAAACAAATGAAAAGGATAATGACATAAAAAAAATCTATAGGATGCAATGAAAAGAGTCCTAGGAGAAAATTTATACCCTTACATGTCTACATTAAAAAAAGACAGAAATTTCATGTAAATAGTTTAATGATGTATAATAATGCCTTGGGGGTAAAAATACTTTCAAAGCAGTACATGTGAAAAAAAAAAAAAACAATTAAGATGAAGGCAAATTGATGAAATAGAAATGAAAAAAAAATCAATACAAGGAATCAATATAACAAAGTCTGGGCTCTTTGTAAAGATGAAAAAGATCAACAAATCCACTGCACTGGCCAAATCTCATCAGAGAAGTTCCTTCTTGCAGTAGAGAGTAATTAACAAAGAGATCCACACTTGGACAATGTATACAGAATAAAAACTTTGGACCTGTCAGTTTTCAATGGGATTTTTTTTTTTTTTTTAATCAGAACCCCTCCATTAAGTTTCGGAGATCGCCCTTAGAGGCAACTGCCAGCGGTACCGGTCTCGGAGTCCCAGACCCGCGGCACCATCCTCCCAGGGTCCCAGTTCTGCTAGCCACCATACTGGCTCTGCAGGGTCGCTCAGCCACTGACTGTACTGCCTGCCCAATCCCTCAGTGACAGATAATACACTTTATACCCACCAAATCCAGGCAGAAATGCCATACAAACTAAGCACACCAGGCGCTGGGCCTCCCAGGCTTGGAGAGCTCAGTGGAGCCCCCCCCCCCCCCCAGGACTTCCCTGAACTGGCAAGCATCTGGAATGGCAACCCAGTCTCCAGCTACAGCTGGACTTCCTACAGCTACAGCTGTCGGAGCACTTCAGTCCTCCAGCATAAGACCAATCAGGGCCAAACCAGAATGCAGAGAACTCGGATACCCTGATCGTTGCCGAAGTGATCTCCTTGAGAGTATGCCCTTGAGTATCAGCAGAGCCCCAGATCCAGGGTCCTTCTAAAACAGAAGGCAGGCATTGGATCCCTCCTACCCACATACCCATTGTGGGAAACAGAGGGTCGCTTGGGACATTGAAACCCTGCTCTGCGGGTCCAACTGAGGAGTTAAGACAGTTAATGCTGGAAATTGCACGGCAACCTTCACTAGCACCTGCTACATATACAGTCTGGAGCCCCTCCCACACACTCAAGGGTTCAACATTATCTTTCACTGTCTGCTCGAGACACACTTACACACACACACACACACACACACACACACACGCCTGCAATTCCCCTTTTGCACCCATTACTTTCCTCCCACAGGTACAGCTAGTCCACCAATGCACATTCTGAGGCCACATGACCTCCCTCAGCTTCCTGAAGAACTCTCCAGATGCCAGAGAGAAACAGTACCAGTCTGAACTGCAGAATCCAAAAACAAACAGGGAAGGTTTCAGATAAGCCAATGGCCAGGGGTAGGTGAAAGAACACACCCAACATAAATCAGGACATCATGACTTCACCAGCAACCCCCAAAATTGATGGATACTCCAATTCATCAGAAGCACAGGAAAATGACTTTAAAGCTATGCTTACCCAATTAATTGAGGCTCATAAAGAGGAAACAAAAATATCTCTCAGAGCAATAGCCATGAAAATTCAGAGTGTTAAAGAGGAAATGAACAAATCTATCAAAGATTTGGCTAGTCAATTGGAGGTAAAGAAAGAAGAAATGGACAAAATTCTTAAAGAAACACAGGCAAACATAGCCAAACAAATAGAGGCAGAAGTAGACATACAATTAGTGGCATATAGAGAGGAAATGAACAAGAAAATAGGGACCATCGTAGAGAGACAGGAATCCACATTCAACCAGATGAAGGAAATGGTGCAAGGCATGAAAACAGATTTAGAATCAATAAAGAAAAGACAAACTGAGAAAACCCTGGAGCTGGAGAACTTAGAGAAAAGATCAGGAACCACAAAGGTAAGCATCACCAACAGAATACAAGAGATGGAAGAGAGAATCTCTGGAGCTGAAGATACACTCACAGAAATTGAAAATTCTCTGAAAGAAAAAGTAAAATCAGAAAAGTCCCAAACACAAAATATCCAAGAAATCAAGGACACCATGAAAAGACAAAATCTAAGAATAAAAGGAATTGATGAAAAAGAAGGCTCCAGGCTCCAAGGTCCAGAAAATATTTTCAAGAAAATCACAGAAGAAAATATTCCCAACTTAAAGAAAGAGATGTCCATATATATATACAAGAGGTCACCAAATAGAATAGATCAGAAAAGAAACACATCACGCCACATCATAGTCAAAACACTAAATCTACAGAACAAAGAAAAGATATTAAAAGCAGCAAGTAACATATGAAGGTAGACCTATCAGAATCAGAGTGGGCTTCTCATCAGAAACTATGAAAGCCAGAAGGGCCTGGGCAGGTGTCATGCAGACTCTAAGAGACCACAAATGTCAACCCAGATTATTATACCCTGCAAAGCTTTCAATAAGCATAGATGGAGAAAAGAAAATATTCCATGACAAAACTAAATTTATGCAATATCTACACAGCAAACGAGACCTACAGAAGATACTAGAAGGAAAACTCCAATCGAATGAAAACAACTTCACCCAAGAAAATGAAGCATACAGATAATATCCCAACAGAAAAATAAAAGAAAACAAGCAATGAAACACAGTAAGACCACCGACTCCAATATGAAAGGAACTAACATTCATTGGTCACTATTACCTATCAACATCAATGGACTCAACTCTCCAATAAAAAGATACTGCATCCAAGAAACGTACCTCTGCAACAAAGATAAATACTACCTCAGAGTAAAGGGCTAGAAAAATGTCTTTCAAGCAAACGGACCCAGAAAACAAGTTGGGGTAGCTATCCTACTATCTAATAAAATAGACTTTCAACCCAAATTAATAAAAAAAGATGATGAGGGACACTACATTCTCATCAAAGGAAAAATCCACCAACAGGACATCACAATTCTGAACATCTATGCCCCAAATGCAAGAGTGCCTACATTCATAAACGAAACACTAAAACTTAAATCACACATTGATCACAACACCTTGATAGTGGGAGCCTTCAACACCCCACTTTCACCAAGGGACAGATCATCTAGACAGAAGCTTAATAAGGAAATAAAGGCACTTACAGAGGTCCTAAATCAAATGAACCTAATAGATGTCTAAAGAACTTTCCACCCAAACTCAAAAGAGTACACCTTCTTTTCAGCACCTCATGGAACCTTCTCCAAAACAAACCATATAGTTGGTCACAAAGCAAGCCTCAACAGATACAAGAAGATTGAAATAATCCCCTGTATTCTATCTGACTACCATGGACTAAAGCTGGACCTCAACAACAATGGAAATAGAAAAAGGACACAAGTACATGGAAACTGAACAACTTGCTACTCAATGATAGCTAGGTTAAGGAAGAAATAAAGAAAGAAATTAAAGACTTCCTAGAATTCAATTAAAATGAAGGTATGACATACCCTAATTTATGGGACACAATGAAAGCAGTGCTCAGAGGAAAATTCATAGCACTAAGTGCCTTCAAGAAGAAATTTGTGACCTCACATACAAGCAATTTAATGGCCCAACTGAATGCCCTAGAGAAAAAAAAGAAGCAAATACACCCAAGAGGAGCATACAGCTGGAAATAATCAAACTCAGGGCTGAAATCAATCAATTAGAAACAAATAAAACTATCCAAAGAATCAATGAAACAAAAAGCTGGTTCTTTGAGAAAATCAACAAGATAGACAAACCTTTAGCCAAAATAACTAAAAGGCAGAGATAAACTATCCAAATCAACAAAATCAGAAATGAAAAGGGGGACATAATTACAGACACTGAGGAAATCCAAACAATCATTAGGTCATACTACAAAAGCCTATATGCCACGAAATTCGAAAATCTAAAAGAAATGGACAATTTTCTTGATAGATTCCACCTAGCAAAATTAAGTCAAGATCAGGTAGAAAGATTGAATAGTCCTATATCCCCCAAGGAAATAGAAGCAGTCATCAACAGTCTCCCTTCGAAAAAAAAGCCCTGGGCCAGATGGATTTAGTGCAGAATTCTACCAGACCTTCAAAAAAGTGCTAACTCCAATTCTCTTCAAACTATTCCACAAAATAGAAGCAGAAGGAACATTAACAATCTCATTCTATGAAACCACAGTCACCTTGATACCTAACAAAAGACCCAACAAAAAAAAGAGAACTTCAGACCTATTTTTCTTATGAAAATTGATGCAAAAATACTCAATAAAATTCTTGCAAACAAAATCCAAGAACACATCAAAGATATCATCCACCACGACCAAGTAGGCTTCATTAGAGGCATGCAAGGGTGGTTCAACATGCAGAAATACATCAATGTAATCCACCACATAAACTGAAGGAGAAAAACCACATGATCATCTCCTCAACTGCCAAAAAAATCATTTGACAAAGTCCAACACCCATTCATATTTAAAGTCTTGGAGAGATCAGGGATACAATGCACATACCTAAACATAGTAAAGGCAATATACTACAAGCCTATAGCCAACATCAAACTCAATGGAGAGAAACTTAAATCAATCCCACTGAAATCATGGACAAGACAAGGCTGCCCACTCTCTCCATATCTCATCAACATAGTACTTGAAGTCCTAGCCAGAGCAATAAGATAGCTAAAGGAGATCAAGGGGATACAAACAGAAAAGGAAGAGGTCAAAATGTCACTATTCGCAGAGGATATGATAGTATACATGAGAGACCCCAAAAATTCAAGCAGAGAACTCCTTCAGCTGATAAACACCTTTACCAAAGTGTCAGGATACAAGATCAATTAAAAAAAAGCAGAAGCCATCCTGTATGCCAAAGAGACAAAAGGGCTGAGAAAGAAATCAGGGAAACAACACCCTTCACAATAGCCACTAATAACATAAAGTACCTTGGGGTGATACTAACCAAGCAAGTGAAATACCTGTTTGAGAAAAACTTTCTCTGCAGAAAGAAATTGAAGAAGATATCAGAAGATGGAAAGATTTCCCGTGCTCATGGATTGGTAGGATTAACATTGTGAAAATGACCATCCTGCCAAAAGCAATCTACAGATTCAATGCAATTCCCATTAAAATATCAACTCAATTCTTTACAGATCTTGAAAAAAAGATTCTCAGCTTCATATGGAGAAACAAAAATCCATAATCTCCAAAATGATCCTGTACAACAACAGAACATCTGGAGGTATCTCCATCCCCGATCTCAAGCTGTACTACAGAGCAATAGTAATAAAAACTGCATGGTATTGGCATAGAAACAGAGAGGAGGATCAATGGAACCGAAGAAAACACCCAGAAATAAACCCACACACATATGACTACTTAATTTTTGACAAAGAAGCCAAAACCATTCAATGGAAAAAAGATAGCATCTTCAGCAAATGGTGCTGGCCCAACTGTTTGTCTATATGCAGAAAAATGAAAATAGATTCATATTTATCACCCTGCACAAAACTAAAGTCCAAGTGGATCAAAGACCTCAACATAAAACCACACACTCTAAATTGGTTAGAAGAAAAAGTGGGGAACATCCTAGAACTCATTGGCACAAGATATAACTTCCTGAACAGAACACCAACAGCACAACAGGCTCTAAGAACAATCCCAATAAATGGGATCTCATGAAACTGAAAAGCTTCTGTAAACCAAAGGATACCGTCATCAAAACAAAACAAATGCCTACAGATTGGGATAGAATCTTCACCAACCCTTTATCTGACAAAGGGCTAATATCCATTATATATAAAGAACTAAAAAAGCTGAAAAGCAACAAAGCAAGTAATCCAATTAAAAAATGGGGTACAGAGCTAAACAGAGATTTCTTGATAGGGGAATATAGAATAGTAGAGAAACACTTAAAGAAATGCTCAGCCTCATTAGCCATTAGGGAAATGCAAATCAAACGACCCTGAGATTTCACCTTATACCCATCAGAATGGCCAAGATCAAAAACTCAAGTGACAACACATGCTGGAGAGGTTGTGGAGAAAGGGGAACCCTCCTCCATTGCTGGTGGGAATGTAAACTGGTACAACCACTTTGGAAGTCAATCTGGTGCTTTCTCAGACAATTAGGAATAGTGCTTCCTCAAGAGCCAGCTATACCACTGCTAGGTATATAACCAAAATTTGTTCAAGTACACAACAAGGACATTTGCTCAACTATGTTTGTAGCAGCTTTATTCTTAATAGCCAGAACCTGGAAACAACCCAGATGTCCATCAACGGAGGAATGGATACAGAAACTGTGGTATTTTTACACAATGGAATACTACTCAGCAATCAAAAATAAAGATATCGTGAAATTTGCAGGCAAATGGTGAGATCTAGTAGAGATCATTCTGAGTGAAGTATCCCAGAAGGAGAAAGACAAACAGGGTATATACTCCCTTATATAGACCTACAAGATATGATAAACATAATAAAATTTATACACCTAAAGAAGATAAACAAGAAAGCAGACATGGGGTAAGATGATGAATCCTCACTTAGAAAGACAGATGGGATGTGCATTGGATGTATGACAGGAGTCTACCCCAGAAGGCATCTGAAAGACTCTACCTAGCAGAGTTTCAAAGCAGATACCAAGACTCATAACTAAACCTTCGGCAGAGTGCAGGGAATCATATGAAAGAAGGGGAGTTAGTGTGATGTGGAAAGGATAGGAGCTCCACAAGGACCAAACATAACTGGGCACACTGGTCTTTTCTGAGACTGACACTCCACCAAGGATCATGTGTGGATATAACCTAGAACCTCTGCTCGGATGTAGCCCGTGTTAGCTTAATAACCAATTGGCTTCCCACAGTAAGGAGAACAGGGACTATTTCTGACAGAAACTCAATGGCAGGCTCTTTGACCTCCCCACCCCCCAAGGGAGGAGCAGTCCTGCTAGGCCACAGAGGAGGACTTTGCAGCCAGTCCTAAAGATACCTGATAAAACAGGGTCAGATGAAAGGAGAGGAGGTCCTCCCCAATCAGTGGACTTGGAAAGGGGCAGGGAGGATATGAGGGAGGGAGGGTTGGATTGGGAGGGTATAAGGGAGCAGGATACAGCTGAGATACAGAGTTAATAAAATGTAACTAATAATAAAAAATTAAATTAAAAAGTCTCAGAGATCTATGGGAAAGAGGAGGCAAAAAATATTGTAAAAGCCAGAAGTGGTAGGTAACTCCAAAATAACAGGATCTTTCAGACACAACAGAGTGTATATACTTGTGAACTCACAGAGATTGTGACATCACACTCAACCCAGTCAAAGTATCAGCTGAAGAAGGTGGCATGGGCACAAAGTTCCACCCCTAACCAAGAAGATTTCTGCAACAAAATGGAAAAGCCATTTTCTCCAATAGAGTGACATAGGTATATATTTCTAAGTATTATTTTATGGTTATTATCCATAGGATCAAGTCCACACCCCAGGGCAGGCCCCATGCTCAGAGTAGATGACTGATACCAAAAAGACCATGTTTTTATGGATGGGGTTGTGTTGTGAATGGAGAAGATATTTGATTTTTCTCTCTGTCCCTCTCTCTCTCTCTCTCTGTGTGTGTGTGTGTGTATGTGTATGAGAGAGAGAGAGAGAGAGAGAGAGAGAGAGAGAGAGAGAGAGGAGGGTGGGGAGAGGAGGAGAGAGAGAAAGAGAACAGGAATTTGAATGAGTCTGTAAGAAAAAAAAATTCTAAATAATAAAAGCCCAGGTAAACTGATTAACTGCAGAAGTCTACCAGATCTTCATAAAGAAGGAACACTAACATGACCCAAATTATTCCCTAAAAAGAAAAGGAAGGAATATTTCAAATCTTTTTATGAAACTACGTTAACCCTAATTACAAAATTATTTTAAAAAATAATGCCAACAAAAAATTACAGCCTTATTTTATAATAAAAAATAGTCACAGAAAAATATTGTCAAACCTAATTTAAAATCCCATCAAAAAGTTCATTCATCAAGATCAAGTTTGCTTCACTCTGGGGATCCAGGGGAGGTTTAACACACATAAATCAATAAATATAATACTCTGAATAAATGGATTCAAAGATATAAATCACACAAGTATCTCAATAGACGTTGAAAGTCATTTAACAAAATCCAACATCGTTTGCTAAAAAGCCACAGAGAGGCTAGCGATGTGATATCATCCTTTAACCCAATAAACACTGTACATGATAAATCTATGGTGAGAACCATATTAAATATAGGAAAACTGAAGAGCATTTCCACTAAAACCAGGAAAAGGACAAAGGTGTCCATTCATATTACTCCCATGTAGTACAGTGTTTAAAATCTTAGGTAACATAATAATGGAAGGAATTACAAGGAAGACAATAAAGAAGATAAAGCCTTCCTGCTTGAAGATTATATGACTGTATACATCAAAAACCCTAAAGACACACCCAGCTCATGAATATTTTCAGTATTGTATTAGTTACTTTGCTGAAAGTATTCCATCTCATGAATAATTTTAGTTTTTCACATAATTTTAGTTTTTTTCTATATAGCAACATCAAACATACTGAAAGAGAAAGCAGGGACTTGATCCTATGGATAATAACCATAAAATAATACTTAGAAACATATCTAATCAAAGAAACAAATAACTTCTGCAATAAAAATATTAAGAGACTGAAGAAAAATATCAAGAATTCACTAGAAGTTGGAAAAACTCTCTGTAATTATACATGAGAATAAATAATATTATAAAAATGGTCATTTTACTAAAAGCAATCTACAGATTCAACACAATCCCATCCAAATGTCCAAGGCCCTTCTGCACAGACTTTGAAAAAAATCTTAAATTTATGTAAAAGCACAAAAGATCAAAAAGAGTCAAAGCAACCAGATGGGACAGAAAACTGTATGGGTGGCATTACCACATCTAATTTCAGGTTTGTACAGTAGAAGCATAATAATCAAAACAGCATGGTTCTGATCTAAAACAGAAGCAGAGACTAAGGGGATAGAGGGCTGTAATATAAGTTCATACGATCATCACTATCTTTGACTTTGACAAAGAAGCAAGTAATACATATTGGAGAAGGGACAGTACCTTCAGTTGCAGAATCAATCTGGACATCACCATGAAGGAGAACGAAACAGGACTGGATCCTTGCCAACTGGTCTTAGACAAAACTCAGTTGCAAGAGGATCATGAACACAATACCAGATACTCTGAAATTTTACTGGAGAAAGAAAAATGGGGAGTGCACTTCAATTTTATAGATAGACAAGGAAAGTTTCAAAATATGACTACAAGAGCAAGGAGTAGATCTAACTGTGAACAGGTGAAATTTCATGAAATTGAAAAGGTTCTGTATACAGAGAAAAAATAATCAATAAAACAAAGTTAGCTTACAGAATAGGAGAAATTCTGAAATGTGTCTGCATTACTCAAACAAGTACAAAAACACCCTAAAGATCAAAACCAAACAAGCTAATTAAAAATTGACAATACAGCTAATAAAAAAATAATTTTATTTATATATTTATTTATTACAATTTATTATGTTGTATCTCTGCTATGACCTTCTCCCTTGTCTCCTCCCAGTCCCCCCTCAGTCCCTCTTATCCCCCATGCCCTTTCCCTAGTCCCTTGATAGGGGAGGACCTCCTCCCCTTCTATCTAACCTCAGCTTATCAGGTCTCATCAAGGCTGGCTGCATCATCTTCCTCTGTGGCTTAGCAAGGCTGAACCCCCCAGGGGAGGAGGTGATCAAAGAGCCAGCCACTGTATCCCTCACTAGGGAACCCACTTGGAAACAAAGCAGCCAATGAGCTCCCTTTGAATGGGGGGCTCTAGGTCCTCTCCATGCATGGTCCTTAGTTGGAGTATTTATTAGTCTCTGTGGCATCCCCCTGGGCCCAGGTATTTTGGCACTGTTGTTCTTTAAAAAAAAAGAAGAAGAAGAAGAAGAAGAAGAAGAAGAAGAAGAAGAAGAGGAGGAGGAGGAGGAGGAGGAGGAGGAGGAGGAGGAGGAGGAGGA
>NW_026596143.1:6714245-6746168 GCF_907164565.1 Psammomys obesus | reverse complement strand
AGGAGGAGGAGGAGGAGGAGGAGGAGGAGGAGGAGGAGGAGGAGGAGAAGAAGAAGAAGAAGAAGAAGAAGAAGAAGAAGAAGAAGAAGAAGAAGAAGAAGAAGAAGAAGAGTGAAAAATAAGTAGGAAATACTTTTATATACCCCATTCAGCAAATATCCTTAACCATCAGAGAAAGGCACATTGGAATTTCATTAATATTCTATCTCAATCCATCAAGAATGGGCATCATCAGGAAAGCAAATGACAACAAAATCTGTTGTGGGTGTGGGGAGATGGAAACCCATATACCCTTGGAATGTAAACTTGTGTAACCAATAAGGAAATCCATGTGGAGGTTTTCCAAATCTAGATATAGATTTACCAAGTGACCCAGACATATGGAAATGACTTTTTTCTTACTATGGGGACATTTTCACATCAGTGCTCATTGCTACTCTATTTGCAATAACCACATTAGTGAACACTGCACATTCATGCTCATTTCTCTTCTATTTGCAGTATCTAGAAATTAGGTGCCACCTAAATGTCTTTCAACTGATGAATAGAAAATAGAACTGTGATCTATTTATACAATGGAATTTCTTTCAGCTATAAAGGAAAACAAAAAAATGGAAAGATGACATTTGAAGATTTATGGATAGAACTGGGGGAAAATACTGAAAAAACAGCCTAGAAGACAAACACTGAATGTTCCCTCTCATACAAGCATCCTAGATTTAGTTTTGTTTAAGTTAGGCAAGCTTTGGAAGTCAGCAGATTAGAAATTTAGAGGTGTTGACTGTGATGACCCAGCCCTAAATGGGATATCTAAATTAAACCCTTTCTGCAACTCTCAAGAAGCATAGTGGGAGAGGATTAGAAAGAACAGTTAGAAGATGAGAAGGAACTCTGTGAAACGCTATCTTCTGAACATGATACTACTTTTGCACATATGAACTCACAAGAACTAAATAGGTAATTGAACTAAATAGGCTGCTTGGGGATGGAGAGTCAGCTTTTTTTTCCCTCTTTGCGGATATGGCTATTTTTAGGTTGCACATGTTTCAGTGCATGGCCCTACCCATGTACTTATTGGCAACACTAACTAAGCCTGGTGGGCAAGAAGAAAAAAAGAAAAAAAAAGACATAGATTTGGGAAAGGTATATATTGAAGAATGGTCTAGGAAGGGTTGGATATGGGAAGGAGCAATAGATATTATCCAAATGCATAATATACTTGGGGAAAAATAGAAGGAGCTGAGCTTGAAAATTGTTGGAAGATAGCTTGCCTAGCATATGTGGGTACTAAGTTCAATCCTAAATACAGTAAAAAAGAAGAAAGAAAGAAAGAAAGAAAGAAAGAAAGAAAGAAAGAAAGAAAGAAAGAAAGAAAGAAAGAAAGAAAAGAAAAGAAAAGAAAAGAAAATCATTTCTCTATTTAGCCTCAGGTTTCTCCGATTTGTCTTTTGTACAAAGAAAAGTCTTCTCTGGTAATCTTCCCTGATATGATTGCCTTGTAATGGACGATGGCATTTTAAAAACTGTGGGAGCCAGCAAAGCCAAAGCCCTTGGTTTTTTGTGTATCTTATCTGTCTCTGTTGTGTGACTTTTGTGTGTAGAGGTGGGGTGTAGACAGGAACAGAGTATCTTCACCATGTGCAGGGCACCAAGAAAGCAAAGAAATCATTCTACACACATCTAACGTGGTGATCTGTGAGTTGCTAGGTTACTCGTAGAAACGTAGTTGAGGGGTTACTTAGAAAAGCATGGGGAATTGAGGGTGTCTCAGGGGAAAGCCCAATCAAGCCTGGGGAGAGGCTGGTATAAGTTGTACAATTTACGGGAAGCTCCACTCATAGGGCTCTTCAGGAGAGGAAGTTGCGATTCATACTTCCCGAGCCTTGTAAGTTTCGTGTGATTCCTGGGATTTATGACTGCAGCCTCTTGAGTCTTGTGAGCCTCACAACATTTTGCATTCGGTGGAAGTTCCTGAAATGTTTGAGAGTCCGTGTGTCTAAACCCTTTACCTTATAAACAATGGAATAAAACCACGGAATTGGATGGCTAAGTTTGTGTGTGTGTGCTGAGAGCAGAGATGTAGGAAAAACTTAATGTTTCTGATATTTGCCTTCGTTATTCCAAGGGCTAATTCCATAATAATGCAATGCAATTAGAGAAAACTGCACACTTTAGCTTAAAATTTACCACATAAGCCAAGACATAGTGTCTTGATGTGTTACAGACTAAGTGATCTATTTGACAGCGAGAACACGAGAGAGGCTTCTTTACTAGTACATCTTGCACGTTGGAGATTATAGTTAACATTTCAGGGTTCTTGACACAGAAATAAATAAAGTTTAAATTGTAAGAAATAATATGAGATTTAAAACTATTTTATTCAAGTTAGATGTATCTGTTCCTGGTATTTAAATTTCTAAAATATCATTTAGAATGATTTATCTTGCCTTGTTCAAAATGATCTTTCTTTCTTTGGCCCTGGCCTTGTGAGCATCTATACTTTGAAAGAGGATATACATTTGTGGACACACAATAAATAACTACATTCCTGATATTAAAGAGTCTCCACAGATAAGCTAATCTGTATTATATGTTCCTGAATCCTCTATGTGCTGAATTTATCTGAACATATTTTTTTGAGACAGGGTCTTAACTATATAATTTGTCCTGACACTTACTTTGTAGATCTAGCTGGCATTCAACACATAGAGATCCACTTGCTTCTACATCCTTAATTCTGGTATTAAAAATATTTATCATTTAGACTATATAGCTATTTTATACAAATAAATAATAAATAGATGGACCCAGACCTTAAAAAGCTGCATCATCTCCTGATAAAGACACACTGAGGAGTGCACTGTTTATGTATGAAAATTAATCTATTAATTGATGACAACAAATCACTTCCTGAAGTTGAGACATTCGTTTCAGCTACTAGAAAAGTATATCTGAATTTCTGAAATTTTCCTGAGGACCTTCCTCTACCTAAAGCTGGAGCTCTTCCAGTTTCCAGGAGTGCTTTGGCAGTCAAGTACTTTGACTATCAAGATACTTCGGTGGATGTCACTAAAAGGTAACTTCCATGAGATAGCTCCTGTTTTAAAGAAGGGTGCCTTTAAGCCATGCCCATAACACAAAAATAGCATCCACTTATAATTTCCCATTTAATTATTTTTAGCCTATTTAGAGCTGAGAGTGCAGTCATTGCATTAGTATGCTGGTAGCTGATTGCACTTTAGGCTTTCTTCTCCTCTAATGATTTCAGGTAATATAGAGATAGAGGAGAATATGATTAATGACAGAGAAACATTTCAGTACTTCAGAGTTTATTAATCAAGTGTGTGATACACTGGGACTCAAACTGGAATGCCAAATTGCAGGTGTTCATGCACGATTTCTAAATGAATCTCAACACATGCAAATCCACTGTATGGTAAGACATAGTGATGACAGTGACAGACTGACTCGGGAACCATTTGAATACTACTCATTGGTTGTTAGAATTTATTCCTAATTCATTTAGACTTTGTTCTCCTCTGAGGCCTGAGAAAAGAGATCTCCACGTTCAAGTTCCTGTAACTCTTCTTGTTTTGTTCTGTTTAGCATTTTTAAACACAAGTCATGAGGGAAAACATGCACTCAGTCAAACTCAAAGCAAAACAAGCAGGAAGGGAGTGCAATTTAAAATAAATTAAGAAACCAGGCATGGTAGCACACACCTTTATCCCAGGAGAGGCAGGGTGGGTCTTTGTGAGTTCAAAGCCAGCCTGCTCTACAAAGTGAGTCCAGGACAGCCAAAGCTACATAGAGAAACCTTGTCTCAAAACAAACAAACAAACAAACAAAAAAAAAAAACAAATAAAGAATAAAATAAAATAAAAATACTAGGAAGAAGAAGAGGATGAGGAAGAATCAAGAAGACATATACTTGATTGAATAGCTTGCCTTCTTGCTGAATAAAGCTGGTATGCTCATGCTTTTCCCAGTAAGGAAAAGTTGTAAGTTGCTGATAGTTCTATTCTTTGTGCCCCAAGCACACCCATTTGAAATTTGTTTCCTCGAGGGGGCTCCTCATCCACTTCCCCAGCAAGCTATTTTTAGTTTATTCAATTTTGTGGCGATCAGAGTAGATGAGTTCAAATCCCTTGTTATTTCATGGCTCAGAAAAGCAATTTTGAATATCTGTTGGTTTTCCTATTTCTAGGGAGTAAAAACACTGTCCTTTAGCAAAGGGGAGGTACTTTAAGAGCCCTGCCTCATGCAGCGTAACATTAGTGCTATATTTCTTTTAGGAGAATCGGGGGTACAGAACACTCAATGTAATGCCAAATCCAAGTTAGGCACACGGGTGACCTAAAGTCAACGCATTTGCCAGATTTCTGAAGTCAGAAATTTCCCTCCTATTTTTTTTTTCATTAAGGACAAAAAATTCTAAGAGGATAACTTTGTTAAACAAATTTTAAAAATTTGGTTTTAAAGCTAAGCGTGAACATCAACATAAAACTGTTCCATTATCTCCCATCCACTATAACATTGTCATCAATAACAATAAATTCTGATGCCTTAAAACTTAATGTTAGTGATAAAATTAGGTGTGATACTAGCATGCTATGTCTGTATATAATTAAGTTGTTTTATAGGATCTAGCTTTTGTTTGTTTGCTTGTTATGATTTTGTTTTGTTTAATTTTGCCATGAAACAGGGTCTAACTACATAGTCCAGGCTCACCAAAACTCAGAGATACACCTGCCACTTTCTGTAAAATACTATGATTATAGGTATACCATCACATCTAAGAATCGGTATTTAAGATGGATATTGGAAGTAGGAGAAAACAAGAAACAGGACAGGAGCCTACCATAGAGGGCCTCTGAAAGACTCTACCTAGCAGTGTATCAAAGCAGATGCTGAGACTCATAACCAAACCTTGGGCAGAGTGCAGGGAATCATATGAAAGAAAGGGGAGTTATTAAGACCTGGAGAGGACTGGGGTGCCACTAGGACCAAATTTATCTGGGCACAGGGGTCTTTTGTGAGACTATATCTCCAACCAAGGACCATTCATGGAGATAACATAGAACCTCTGCTCAGAGGTAGCCAATGGCAGATCAGCATCCAAGGGGGATTCCCTATTAAGGGAAACAGGGACTATCTCTGACATGAACTCAGTGGCTAGCTCTTTGACCTCTCCCCTTCACCCCACCCCCAACCCCAAGGAAGGAGTAGCCTTGCTAGGCCCCAGAGGAGCACATTGCCTCCAGTCCTGATGAGACCTGATAAACTAGAGTCAGATGGAAGGGGAGGAGGACATCCCCTACAGAGGACTTAGAGAGGGGCAGGGAGGAGACAAGGAAGGTAGGGTAGGATTGGAAGGGAATGAGGGAGGGGGCGGGCTATGGCTGGGATGCAAAGTAAATAACCTGTGATTAATATAAAAAAATAAAAATTGTTAAAAAAGAAATTTTTGTCCTTGTACTGTTGCTATCTGTTATATAAAGTGATAGAAAGAGAATATGCAGCACATAAAACATGGGGTTACTGATTCTCAGGGTTTCAATTCCATGTGTACGCTGAGAATATCCAAATAGGAAAAGCTCAGTATGGGAAAGGAAATAACCCAGTCATTTGTTTTCAATTTTAAAAGAGCTTGCTTCAGTGTTAGCTTTCTTTCTGTGGGTCAGTCCTATATCCAGGAAATCCATTGAAAGAGCAAAATCAGGCCTTTTCCAAAGTTTTTTTTTGGGCTATGTTTCATTTGTTTGTTTATTGAGACAAGATATCAGTATATAACATAAGCTCACCCTGAACTTGCAAACCTAATGTCTTAGCCTCCAGTGATAGGACTATAGATGTCCTACCATAGTTGGCCCTTTTTGCCTAAAATTTACAGAATTTTGAGAAACAGCCAAAGTAAGACTGCACTGTTTTCCAACAGTTTATTTTCTCTTAGAAGCCAACTCCAAAATGACTCCACAAATCCTTCATAATCAGACATCCAATTTTTTATTATGAATTCCTAATCACTAAAGAAAAATGTGTGTACTTCCATTTCTTAGTAAGTGACACGAATGTATAATTGAAAATGGACCTTAGAAATAAACCCCAAAGTAAAACTTTAATGGAAATGATGAAAGAGGTTGAAGGTCTATTCCAACAAAAGGTTTATGCTTCCACCTATCTTACTCTCTCTCACAGTGCGCCATCTGCCATAGGGCTTGGATGATTGCTCTGCAAGAGGGAACTCAGTTGAGTCTCTCTGAACATCAGTTACATTAAATACAACAGAGAACCAAAATAAGAATAAAGCAAGGTCAATGAGAGATGCCAAGATGAGCCAGGAATCTAACTGTTCTTTGTATAAACTATACTTCCTGAGAACTTTCGTCTTCCTCAATTGTTTCCTTTCTCAACTTATCGCCTTCCTAATAAGCATCCAATGCAGACTGTAAGAGTCATGCTCGGCTTTCATAGTCCTGAGTCATGAACCTTTGGGAATTTATTCCCTCTTTTTTGGAGAACACAAATGTAGTTTAATTCGTATTTCACTCCTGCAGGATGTGAATAAAAGAGGTTAGGCAACATCTGTCTGGGTTTCCGTGCTGGATATCATGAGCAGCTGTTATGGCAGGTCTGGAAGAGCTGCTTCTGAAATCAAAATGTGCCTTTTAACAGCACTTCTCCAGATCCCTAGAGACCTCACAGGTGGGGATGCTGAATAGATAACTTTATGCCTGCATTGTATAAATTGAGGGTCACTCACTCTCAAAATTCCTTTCCCCCACAGATCTCTACACTAATAGAATTTAATTTTATTCATTTCGCCACAAACCAGAAAATAGAAAATAAAATTTAATTTAAATGATATTCTCATTACCCAGATATATTGATTTGAATGTTGCTTATTCTATATCAAAGCTCGATCTCAAATTATATTTTTAATTTTCTGAATAAAAATATCCCAGGCCCAATAGCTCACAGCTAAAATACCAGCATTCAAGAAATGGAGGCAAAAGTTTCATGTCAGCCTTGCTCAACTGTGAATCCAAAGCCAAGTTGGGCTATATAAGACCCTGCCATAGACAAACAAAATATGTTATATAGAATTAATATCCAAAATTAAGTCTTTGGTCACACAGAGTAAGAGGAGATTTTAAAATCAAGCGTATCTTATAGATAAAAATCTGAAAAAAAATCATTTTAAGAGAAACTGACGTGTAAATGCTAAAATTCCAAATTTCAAGGCTGTAGCAAAGATATGTAAATGAGGTATAATAAAAGAAAACAAATTGTTGTAAAGACTATGGGGCGTGTGCATACAGGAGAATGTACAAAGAGAAGGAAAGGTGTCATAGCCATGGGGCTTTTCTTTTTCCTAAGCTGAAATTAAATATTTGTAATATTAAAAGTAATTTGTGTTATATAAAATTTGATTCAAATAAAATATCACATGTCAAAAGGTTTCAGGTTTAATCAGGGAGAATAAATGCTAGAAGCAAAGAACAAGAAACAGGTCATTGTGACAATCATTTCTTTAAAAAGGAGAGTGGCTGGGTTGCTAGAGCCAGTGGTGACAATGAGAAGACAAGACCAGACAGGTTTTTTTTTTTTTTTTTTTTTTTTTTTTTTCTGTATCCTTTCTAAGAATGTCATCAAAAAAATTCCAGAAATTGATGAATTTAAGCCAAAAGCAATAGAGCCTAATAAGTCATCAAATATCATGAAAGGACATTGTTGCAAATAGTTGAGTTGGATCTACATTCTTACTACTCTCTCTCCCAATTAGGACATGTGTGAAACAAATCCTCTAGTTTGTTTCATTTTACACAAAAGAAATATCAATAGAATTGCATCTTAGTAATGAAGAGACACCATGACCAAGACAACTTATAAAGCGAGGCATTTAAATGGAAACTTGCTTAGAGTCATATTAAAGAGTTATTCCATGACGAATCATTGTGGGAAACATGGTGGTAGAGGAGTAGACACAGAGCAAAAGAAGTAGTTTAGAGTTTACATCTGATGGATGAGGCGGAGCTGGAGAGAGAGACAGACAGAGAGACTGGACTTGGCTTGAGATTTTAAAACCTCAAAACTCTACCCCAGTGACATACCTCCATCAATGAATCTACACCTCATCCATCCTAAACAACAATCAAATATATGAGCAATGGGAGTCATTCATATTAAAACTACTACATATTGTTTGAATATCTGCACTGACATGAAATAAGTCCCCTGTGGAGCAGAAATACTACAGTGATGGGGACAGTTGAAATCATGTCAAATGAAAGAACATAACTATGATATTAGTGTGGAGAGGAAATAAAGACTTTTTAAGTCAGCAGATGCTCAAAGACATCAAGTCTGTCAGAGAAAGAGGAAATAGGTAGTGACCCAGGTATCACCCAAAGGGACAGAAATAAACAAGTTAAATATAGAGATTTCTCTAGTATATGACTTTAATTTCCTAGTACATAAATTCTCTATAAACATGAAAAACAGTCGCAGAGGAAAAGACACAGCTCAGTGAGATATTCAGTGAGTTATTGCCTAATAGTGAACTTTGTTTTGGTGCTTGGCCAAAAGTGTGCATTACTTAAACAAAGTTGAAAAACAGAATAATAGTAATAATAAAAAAAACCTCATAGAGATTTCTGCTAAGAGGGTCCCCGTCTTCCCAGGCTTTCCATCCCTCTGTCTTACTGGTTCCTTCACATCATGGAGAGTATTCATCTGACTCAGCCAAGAAAAGTCCCAGACCACTGGAGAAAGTATTGATCAGTTTTACAGATGAGCAAGTGCTCATGTTTTTTTCTTCCCTACTCTCCATGACCTGAGGGCTAATGCTTTCCTACTCTCCAAAACAAACTGTGTTCATATCTGAATAAGTTCAGGGAAAATTCATTTATTCTGTTACATTAATTTCTCACATAACTTTGGTTATTTCTCAATTTAAAGCAAGACAAGGTGGTGTGTGCCTAATTCAATTTGAAGCACATAGTGAATAGAATTTCGTAATGATACTATCACATTGTTTCACACGCTTGCTTAAATTGTTAGTTTAAAGGCTTAAACTGCAGGTTTTGACACTTGGGCTCACATACTTTCATCATTCAATATTTGATTTTAGAGAGAGAGAGAGAGAGAGAAAGAGAGAGTGTGAGTGATATAATGATTTTTCCAATAAACTGACAAATAATTGAATAAGAAGTTACCAAACATAATATAAAATTAATAGGTAATTATTCAATCATTTGGTCCTCTGTTTTCTAACTTAATATATTAACACAATACCATCCTGCAAAGCTAATCATAACATCCAATTTAAGTTCTCCTTGAGCTACCTCATTTTGAACTTAACTGCCTTCTTTATGTGTAGAACAAAAGAACAAATTGTCATATTTGATATAAGCTCAGCTCTAGAATGCACAGCTCAAAGTGACATGAACCATGAAGCCCTCCCTCTCTTTTTGACCAAATGAACATGTAAAATGCACCTGCACAGAAGTCAGTTCCTCAAGCCATTTTTCCAACTCTGGGTTAGGAGTACCTGAGCTGAACTTAGCTGCTCGTGCTGTGTTTTTGGTAGAACATGGTTTGTAGAGTCTGTTGCAGATTCTACTACAGCACAGCTATAGGTTCCTGTGAGTGAGCAACTCCCCGACTGAGATCATCCTATGATGTCCACCAGTCCTATAGAAGCATGGTGTTATGTGACTCCAACTGGAAAGAGCCAATGATGCCCACCAGTCTTGTGGAAGCACGGAATGATGTGACACCTGAAAGCACTTTTCCAATCTTCCTCAGAACCACAGGGGAGGCAGTAAGCTTAATAGCAGCCTTGACAAACATCTCTTCCTAGTTATGGAGCATTTCATAATATAATTAAGAGAAACATAAATAATAACAGCTCCGAATACCTAGAAAGTGTTCAAAATATATTTTAAGGCAGAATAACAAATTTGAACAGATAGGAGCAGAAAGCAATGTTTTTCTGTTCATTCACACCAAACTCAAGTTGAGACAAGTACAATAGAGAAGTGAGTTTGAATTCATGTCTGTTCTTCTTGGTAGCCTCACCTGCTAAAAATACCCCTAAGTCATAAGATCTTACCATCTATCATGATTACAGTGGTTAAGCTTTCACATATGAAGTCAATTTAGAAAAATAAAGCTTTAAAAAGATCGATTATAATAGTTCTCAGCCAAAATTTCTTCAAGTCTTTTATAATTTTGGAAATATTTTTGCATTACCTAAGTGCCCAAAGATTTTTATCAGCTAGTTATCAGTTGCTTTCCTAATCTACCTAATCTTCATATTACTCAATCTTCCAAACCTAGCTATTATTCTATCTTATCTCAATATTACACTCACCCAAACCTAACCTCAAACATTGAAGCAGGTGGAGTATGAGAGTGTATGCTGAGTTGTCCACTCATGACCCTTTAAGGTAAGGCAAAGTTAATTCAATGGCCTGCCAGATGAAAAGTTAACCTCCTTTAAAAAGTGATTAGCATATGAAAGTAGATTTGAAACGCTTTGACTCAGTGGTTTTATAAAAGAAGTTTCTAAACAAGACTTTATAAATTTTCTTTAAAATATCTTCAGGACTTCCTCAGATGTGAATAAGGTTCAAAGATCAGGAAATATTAAACCATTCCCTGACCATAGATATGGGGTCTTTGAAATATTTCAAAGGTTATAAAATTTTAATAGTTTAAATTCTTGACTAAATCCTGTAGTTTGAGCTATATAAAAAGCTAAAGATAGTTCCTCTTCACTTACTTTGTCTTTATTCTGCTCACAAAGACTTTAATGGTTCTATGTTGCCTAGTTAATTAGATACAAGGTAGTAATTGAAGAACCGAAAGCTCTGTCATTGTCATTTCTACTTGACAATGTTTTCTTATCTCAGGCACCTACCAGCCTGGACAATTGCCACTAACATGGCTGTCATTCCCCTTCCATCCTTTACTAATCCCAATTCTTCAGCTTCTAATAGGCTCCCAAAACCTTCTCTGTTTCCCGAAGTTTGTATCTTCCCTTTCATAACTGAAATGTTATTTTCTGTATGGCACAGGTCTACATATTCCAGCAAGCTACATTCCATTTTTTCAGTGAATTTCCCGCTGCTTTTTACATCACTAAATGGGACTTCTTACTGTTTTATTTTTTTCTATTTTTCCCCATTAATTTTTTAAGGAAAAAATGTAGTCACTTATTGACTATATTTCTTCTTGAGATTTCCTCACTGCCAATCACTTGAAGTTAAGGCATAATTTTGGCCTCATTGGGGATTTGTAGACTTGAATTTGTCTTCTATCATTCAGAAAAGTTAGTATTTTTGGATCATGCCACCATTTATCAGTTTTATTGAGATCATAAACATTTGTTTTCTATCTTCTACAGATTTACAAGTTTAGTAATAAAGGAGCTAGAAATAATTATTGTCTATGAATATACACTTATCTACTGCTATTCTCATCAAGTGTTTCTATTCCAGACACTGGCCTCACTGTAAATACAGTGCATAACACTTGTTTTTGCCTTGGTATTGTTAAAACTTTCCTCTGTATGTGGCTTTCTATTTATCTCCAATTCACCTAAGTCACTATTCGTGCAATATGGCCTCAAATTTTCTAAAACTTTATTCTGGAGGATGCTCATAATTCCATATCTCCATTTCCATTATTTACTTTAGAGCATTGTATGGTATCAAACTTTTCTCTGATTTATTAGTATAGCAACCTGGAATATAAGTTCCATGAAAGCAAGAATGTAAATTTGTTCATCATCTAAATCCATAATACTAGAACATGAAAAGGTCCAGCTAATATTTATTGAATAAATGAAGGACAGAGAAATGCACAAATGATTCCATAAGAAGTGCTATGTTTCACGTTGCAAAAATGAACACTGAATTAGAAGGTAGAATGTCTCAGTTCTAATTCTTATTATTCTGCCTTTAATTAAAAAATAGACTTAGTTAATCAACTATTGCTCCAATTTTAATAATTAAATTGAGAATAGACTAAAAGCATGCAAGTATTTTCAACCCAATCATTCAATCCTTTTTGCTAACTGCTGCTTCTTGAGCTGGTGTTTCCATGTGCAGTGAAACTAAAAGTTTGCTGTCATTCACCGGGTAGGGAGTGGAGGAGAATATGCTTTCAGAAAGAATTGTGACACAGACAAGAAGTGACCATAATTCACCCTGGAGCTGTTGATACGTGTGGAGCAGCCTAATGAAACGACAGCTCTTGTTTTGTAAAGCAGCTAATAGTCTAACAAGAAACACAGTTTTCATGCAAGAACACTGGCAGTCCAGATAATGAGCCTTTAACTCACTCACCACGACTGTCATATCCTCAAAATGTATTTGTTAAGAGCCATATTGGTGCAACTGCTCAATAAAGTCAATAATCTTTTAACTAAGTGCATTACAGTGCTATGCACTGGTCTTACTGGATCATATTAGTTGTATTTAAGCCATTAGAAACTGAGCAGTTGTTCCAAGAAAAGGGGGAAGAATGCGGAGCTAGAACTAATTGAGAGACATTCTGAACTAGAATAGGGCAACAGACCTAAATGTGAGGCTAAGCCAATTACAAAATCCATTTAAGTGTAACAGATGAAAGTCTGAAAGACTGAACTATTAATTAAGGGCAGGAGCATTAAAATAGAAAAGATGACCATTTAGCCTTAGGCCGGTGATGCATGTCTCCTGGTAAGTAAACTGGCAATCAGATTTTGGGATGGAGACCTTGCTGCAACTCTGAACACTAGAGCAGGAGCTGGGAAAGCAAGCATCACAACTTTCAATGACTTCTAAACTTCCTGGCTGGTTCTAAAGATTAAGGCTTTTTTAATTATTTACTTTTTATTAATTGCAGTTTATTCACTTTGTATCCCAGCTGTTATCTCTCCCCCACCCCCTCCTAATCCTACCCTTCCTCTCTCTTCTCCTCCCGTGCCCCTCACTAAGTCCACTAATAGGGGAGGTCCTTTTCCCCTTCCTTCTGACCCTAGCCTATCAGGTCTCATCAGGACTGGCTGCATTGTCTTCCTCTATGGCCTAGGGGAGGTGATCAAAGAGCCAGCTACTGAGTTCATGTCAGGGACAGCCTCTGTTCCCATTACTAGGGAACCTACTTGGTCAGTGAGCTGTTATGGGCTACATCTGTACAGGGGTTATTGGTTATCTTCATGCATGGCTCTTGGTTGGAATGTCAGTCTCAGAAAAGACCCCTTTGCCCAGATTTTTTGGCTCTGTTGCTCTCCTTGTGGAGCTCCTGTCCTCTCCAGGTCTTTTTACCTTCCATTTCTTTCATAAGATTCCCTGTACTCTGCCCAAAGTTTGACTATGAGTCTTAACATGTTTACACCTGCTGGGTAAAGTCCTTCAGAGGCCCTCTGTGGTAGGCTCCTGTCCTGTTCTCTGTTTTCTCCCTCTTCCTGTCTATCCCGTTTGCTTTTCTGAATGAGGATTGATCATCTTACCCAGGGTCCTCCTTCTTGCTTAGCTTTTTTAGGTGTACAAATTTTAGTATGTTTATCATATATTATATGTCAAATATTCACTTATAAGTGAGTGTTACTTTATTACTTCAACCACAAAGGTTTAAGACTTAAAATAAAAAGCATGCCTCAAGCAAGGCAAAATTAAATAAAAACTGAGCTCGAGATTCAAAGCTAAAATTCTCTAACATTAGCCTCCTGAATATTTTTAATTTTAATTTTATTTTCTCACAATTTATACATTATATATCCTGTTTGAACTAGCTCAACTCCACCCATTCCCAACCTCCTTCCCTCTTCGCCCCATCCCATTCCTCTAGTCCACGGAGAGGAGGACTTCTCCTCATCTGCCATAGGCACATAGCTCCATTCATGCAATCAGCTAGCACATGGTCCTTTTTATGCCTTTAGGCAGGTTTTCCTAACACAGCCATCTCTTCTACCTGCCTCTCTACTATGGATGCCTCCAATTACCCTGGCAATACTGTTCTTCCCATCAGTGTTCATGCTCCTGGTACTGAGAGCTGTCACGCACAATTCAGAAAGGTCATGGATGTCTTTTTAAAAAATTAATATTCATGAATGAATATAATGTCTTTTGTTAAAATCTCAATCCTAGTCCCTCTCCACCAATTCTTCACCTGTCCTTACCTCAATTTCTTCTACTTTAAAAAGTCCCATTGAGTTCATTTGGGAGGAGCTCCTTAGACCCTTAATCTGTGAAGAAAATTTATTCTCTCCTTCCTTAATGGCCATCATTTGCCAATAATTTCTCAGGCAAGACTGGTACTTGATGAGCTTTTTCCTCATCCATGCTGGAAATATGGGCTGGCTTCAATGTCTGTGTATCTTGCACATATGATCCTAGCCACGGTAAGTTCATGTCCACACAATACGATACCCTTATGTCTGCCAAATATTGTTTCATTGTAAATGTCTATTCCATCTGCTCTTAAAATTCTTTTACCTGCTCTTTTGCTATATAATAACTGAACCTTGTGGGGAGTGGTGTGATAAAGATGTCCCATTACATTTGAATATTTCATTGTCCCTTATTCATTGAATGTTGACTTGTTTTGTGGTTTTGTACTAATCAGCATCTGCTACAAAAAGAAGGCTCTCTGATGAGTGTTGAGAGATTCATTAATCTATGGGTTGAATTTAAGTACTTTAGCTCTCCCACAACTCCCAGGAGAACTTCTCCTACATCCTTATCCTTTTGTCTGAGAGCCAAAATCCAGAGGCACTGCTCTCTCATGAAAACACACTGACCACACTGGTCAGGGAATCAGAGGCAAACATTACTCTACTTCCTGTCCACCATTTCCAACACACTAATCTCAACCCCAGTAAGACTGGCAAACTATTAATGAAAGTAACTAAAAGGGAAAGGAAAAAGAAACAAATCAACAAAATTAGAGAAGGGGGTATATAACAATTGATAGTGAGGAAATCCTCAGAATCATAAGAATATACTTTAAAAAACTTGTATTGCACCAAATTGGAAATTTTAAAAGAAACAGACAATTTTCTTGATGTACACTACCTACCATAGTTATAGCAAGATCAGATAAGTAATTTAAACACTCCTCTAATCCATAGTAAAATAGAAGCAGTAATTAAAATCTCCCATCCATAAAAAGACCAAGGCCAGATGGTTTTAGTACATAAATCTATCACACTTTCATAGAAGAATTAACACCAATACATCTGAAATTATTTGGAAGATTAGAAACAGAAGGAACATTGCCTATTTTTTTTAACAAGGCCACAGTTACTCTGATAGCTAACCTATAAGAAAACCTTACAAAAAAAAAAAAAAGAACTATAGAACAATTTCCCTTATGAACATAGATGCAAAGATCTCAGTAAAATACTTGCCAACTGAATTAAAAACACATCAAAAGGATCATCCACCATGATTTAGTAGGCTTCATCCCAGAGATGCAGGAGAGACAGTTCAGCATATGTAAATCTATAAATGTGGCTCACCATGTAAACATACTGAGGGATAAAACAAAAATATGTGATCATCTCATTAGATAAAAAAGGCCTTTCACAAAGTACAACGTACCTTCATAATAAATGTTCTGGAGAGACTAGAGATATAAGAGACATATCTTAAAATAATAAAGATGATTTACAGCATCAAACTAAATGGGAAGAAACTCAGAGCAATTTCGCTAAAATCACAAACACGACAAGGTTGTTTACTCTCTATATACTTATTCAATATTGTACTTGAAGTATGATCTACAACAGTAAGACAAGTGAAGGAGATCAAGGAGATAAAATTAGGAAAGGAAGTCATCTGAGTATCCTTACTTACAGAAGATATGATTGCAAACATAACTGACTCTAAAAACTCTTCCATGAAACCCTTACAGCTGGTAAACACTTCCAGCAAAGTGGCTGAAAACAGTAGACAAATAAAAATCAGTAGCTTTCCTATGCACACATGACAAAAGGACTGAGAAACATCAAGGAACCAATAAATTTTACAGCAGCCTCAAAAATATGTGTTGGGTAATTAAACAAGCAAGTGAACGGCTTATATAATAAAAAAATTTAAGACACAGAAGAAAGAAATTGAAGAATATATCAGAAGATGGAAAGATCCATGCTCGTGGATTAGTAGGATTAATACAGTAAAATTGTCTACCCTACAAAACAACCCTGAGATTTCACCTTACACCCATCAGAATGGCCAAGATGAAAAACTCAAGGGACAACACATGCTGGAGAGGTTGTGGAGAAAGGGGAACCCTCCTCCACTGCTGGTGGGAATGTAAACTGGTATAACCACTCTGGAAATCAATCTGGCGCTTTCTCAGACAACTAGGAATAGCGCTTCCTCAAGATCCAGCCATACCACTCCTAGGCATATACCCAAAAGAGGCGCACGTACACAAAAAGACATTTGCTCAACCATGTTTGTAGCAGCTTTATTTGTAATAGCCAGAAGCTGGAAACAGCCCAGATGCCCCTCAACTGAAGAATGGATGCAGAAACTGTGGTACATCTATACAATGGAGTATTACTCAGCAATGAAAAATAAGGAAATCATGAAATTTGCAGGTAAATGGTGGGACCTGGAAAGGATCATCCTGAGTGAGTTGTCCCAGAAGCAAAAAGACACACATGGTATATACTCACTCATATAAACATACAATATAAATTAACCCACTAAAATCTGTACATCTAAACAAACTAAGCAAAAGAGAGGACCCTAATTAAAATGTTCAATCCCCATCCTGAAAGGCAAAGAGGATGGACATCAGAAGAAAAAGAAAATAGGAAACAACCTTGGAACCTGCTACAGAGGGCCTCTGAAAGCCAAAAGAAAACAGGAAACAACCTTGAAACCTGCCACAGAGGACCTCTGAAAGCTTCTGCAGTATAGACTGTCAAAGCAGATGCTGAGCCTGATGGCCAACTGATGGGCAGAGTGAATGGAATTTTATGTAAGAAGTGGGAAATAGTAAGAGCTGGAGGGGACGGGAACTCCACAAGGAGAGCAACAGAACAAGATAATTTGAACACAGGGAACTTCCCAGAAAATCATACTCCAACCAAGGACTATTCATGGAGATGACCTGGAACCCCTGCACAGGTGTAGCCCATGGCAGTTCAGTGTCCAAGTGGGTTACATAGTAATGGGAGGAGGGACTGCCTCTGACATAATCTGATTGGCCTGCTCGTTGATCACTTCCCCCTGAGGGGGGAGCAGCCTTACCAGGCCACAGTAGAGGACAATGCAGCCACTTTTGATGAGAACTGATAGACTAAGATCAGAAAGAAGAGGAGAAGGTCCCCTATCAGTGGACTTGGGGAGTGACATGCATGCAGAAAGGGGAGGGAGGGTGGGATCGGGAGGGGAGGAGGGAGGGGCTTATGGGGGGATACAAAATGAATAAAGTGTAATTAATAAAAAATTAAAAAAATACATTTAAAAGAGAAGCATTTATATATTCCAATAAAAACTGGTAAATGCATGTAAAAAAAAATGAAATTCGTTTTGATATTCAGAGCACTGGGCAGAAACCACATCACATAGACAATCCCCGCAAATGTTGAAGATACTTTGTTTTAATTAAACAATCAGAATCTCCTGGTGCCCACAAGTTCTAAGTTAGAAGCTAAGTGCCAGCCAGGCACCCGCATGGGGGAAAACCTTGGCCGAGGGGCGAAGGGGCAGAGACCCTCCCTGCAGGGGAAGACCTGCTTGGCCCTGAACCTCCAGCCCACTTTGGGAAGAGAGCAGGGAATCTTTTGAAAGAAGGGGGAGATAGAAAGATCTGGAGAGGATAGGAGCTCCAAAAGGAGAGCAAAGAAAACAAAAAATCTGGGCCCAGGTGTCTTTTTTTTTTTTGAGACTGATTCTCCAACTGAGGTCCATGCATGAGATAATCTAGAACCCCTGTACAGATGTAGCCCATGGCAGCTCAGTTTCCAAGTGGGTTCCCTAGTAAAGGGAACAAGGCTGTTTCTGACAGGAACTCACTGGCCTGCTCTTTGCTCACCTCCTCTTGGGGGATGGGAGCAGCCTTACCAGACCACAGAGGAAAACAATGCAGCCAGTTCTGATGCGACCTGATAGGCTAGGGTCAGAAGGAAGGGGAGGAGGACTTCCCCTATCAGTGGACTTGGGGAGGGGTATGGGAGGAGAAGAGTGAGGGAGGGTAGAACTGGGAGGAGACAAGGGAGAGGGCTACAGCTGGGATACAAAGTGAATAAATTAAAAAATTAAAAACATTAAATTCACAGAAAAAAAAGGATGGAGCTAGATAAAATAATCCAGAGTGAGGTAACCCAAATCCAAATGACAATATAATAAGTATTCACTCATATGTAGATGTTAGCTTTTAAGATATCTCCGAACAGGTTACAATCCATGTAACAACAGAGGTTAGGTATAGAGTAAGTGACTAGAGGGTGGCAATGGATCTCCCTAGAAAGGAGAAATAGAATGCAGCGTTATGGGTGGATAAGGGGTGGGGGAAGACTGAATCAGAAGGATTAAGTTGCGAAGAAGAAGGATGATGATGAGGAGGAGGCAGGAAATAAAAGGAGAAACAGCTTAAACTTAGGGCCATGTGATTGTTCATATTGAAACTTAATACATTAGAAGCTTCCTAAAATATATACACATAGGAAAGTGATCTTGATGAAATCACCCAATAATGGGAGAGAAGGAGCCCCAACTGAACACCTTGCATCATTAAATGAAACCCTAATCCTGCTAATGGTTTACATCTAATTAAGTTATTGACAAGAAGTATCCCATGAGAAACCCCAAACTATTCTAGCTTTGTCCAAGCTATTAGTTTTCTATAAACTGATGGCAAGGCCTTGTTTCTGAAAACAATACCTATACAACGCACTGAATTTGGAGAAGGCTACCTACAGTCTTCCCCCACCTACTGACTAGTGTCATGATACTGGAAGGTATTCTGCACACTACCAATGCAGAAAGGTAAACATGAACCCTGCTACAACCCCTGATCTACAATAGTGACCCCTTGATCTCAGTAATGTGAGCTGCATTAGTGCAGTTGTGGCACAAAGCTCATGGAAGTTACCAAACACTATCTGATTCTATTCTAATGCTTTAAAACCTTCCAAATACAACAGGACCAATGCACATATGAACTCAGCATGTACAGGGCCAATACAAGTCTACACCAGATGGGTCCCAACGCCGAGTGGAGGAATGCCCTCCTTCCTAATCCCGCAATTATCTATAATTGCTAACCATTCACTAATGAAAAAAATAATTTTCTCCAAAGGTATTTCACTGAGCTTACAAACCATTGTTAAGGCCAGGCCTCATATCCAGCAAACAAACTTTGTGTTGTTTTTGGATACTCTTTGTCCCATAATGCTTTGTCAGGGTATTTTTTCCCCTTACAGGTCCTTTATGAATATATTATCCTTCCTGGTTTTGCTTATAAGGTATTTTTCTGTGTATGAATTGTATATCTCTAAAGCTATGTGTGGTCCTTGTGCTTTTTCTTTTGCCTTTTTTATCTTGTTAATTTGTTTGTTTCTTTGTTCCTATTTGGTTTCATTTTATGTTTCTTTATTATTAATTATTATATTAATTATTATCAGGTCTCCTGATGAGACCTGATAGGCTATGGTCAGATGGAAGGGGAGGAGGACTGCCCCTATCATTGGATTGAGGTAGGGGTATGGGAGAAGAAAAGGGAGGAGGTGTGGAATTGGGAGGGTATAAGGGAGGGGGCTACAGCTGGGATACAAAGTGAATAAATTGTAATTAATTTAAAAAGTATTATTCACATATTACATTACATAGCAAAAGATTGTTTACTCTTGGGTCCTGACGCTCAAGAACCTAGCTATAAAGACCTTGATGTCTGAGGGCTCTCTCTAATTGCTTAGAATGGAGCCTTACCAGGTTGTGGTATAACACTCAATTTAAGGCCCCTTATATCATCTCATTATATCTCCGTTTACCTAAACATAGGAAGAGCTCTGTGGTAGGAGACTTTGGCAAAGTTTCTACAGGATTGAAAGCACAGTTGTTGTTTTTTATTTTTGTTTGTTTGTTTTGTTTTTTTTTCTTTTCTTGATCTCTTGCTTTTCAAGCTTATAGCACTACCACTTTTTTTTTGTGGTTAAAAACAACAATTTTCCCCATAATATTCTGGATTGAGTTCTGTGGACTCTGTACTTTTTCTGGATATAGCTTAAACACATCCTGATAACTACATGAAGATACTTTTCCCCTCTTAAGTAACATTGATGTAACCACTGGAATAGCTGGAGAAACAAAGCAAACATCTTTCTGGCACCAGCTTTAAGTGGACAACTGAAAGAAGTAAAGATGCTTCCTAAGGTCCTTTAAACCTGATCCCACAGTATCTACCCTGATGCCCAGAGACACTTAAAATCTGTTTTGATTGTCATTTAATCCCCATAGAGCTGAAGTAACACATCAACCATCAAGAGAATTGCATGATTTCCAGCCACTCATTTATAGGGCACTAACTGAGGTGCTGAATAGACTGGTTGCCTAGCTTGAATTGTTAGAGGGTGGGAGGCTGCTGCTGAGGCATAAGGATAGCCAGAAACAGAGTCTGATGCTGCTTCACTAGTCTTCAAGCACTGCCAGGGCAGTTCACGAAGCTGATGCAGGAGGCAGCCTTCCAATTCCCTTAAATGTCTATCTCACAATATACATAATTGAATTACATATCTGATTGAACCCGAAAATGGAAAGTCTCTGGATAAATACTTTTCTGCACTGCCTCCCTCAAGGTGAGCTGACTCACTACTTCACTGCCTGTTTTAATACAGCAATTAGTCCCAGCAAAACTCTATTTGCTTATAGACCTAATTAGAGATCAAGAGGGTGGCTCACTTTTGATAATTGCATGGCTGTGGCCCATCTATCAGCCATTGTTAAATTGTTGTTATATTAATGTAAAGCTTATAATCACCGCTGTTCCAAATTGAATAAAATGTTCTTGCCAATTCTCCAATGCAATTAATTTACATAAAAGCCTTTGGATACGAAATTAAAATGATATACATCTTTGCAAAAGCTTCAGTTAAAACAAAGCTATGTAGTAAGGACCTCGTACATCTTTTTTTTCTTCTTCCTTGCATTTTTATGTTTACAGGAACTAATGGACAAACAATCATTAAAATGTGCCTAAAACTAATTAAAATTGTTGTGCTCACACCTCATTTGCTATGTTCTCTAATTTATTATTTGAGGCATTAATATTTCAAACTCTCTGTTTCAGAGTCCAGGGAGATTCCAAGCAGCAGAACAAGAGGTCAGCAGTTTCCCTTCCTTCCAAGAATCTGCATATAAATTACATTAATCTCCCTGCAGCATTTGATGTTGGCTCGGAAGAGATGATGTCGTAGGGTAGTCTCATCTTTTTCTTCCTTCTGTTTAAACTAACTAGATAAAGTAAAGCATAGTCACATATCACCACAGGACCTGTACCAGACTATACCAAAGAATATTACATGAAAGATGTTATAGTTAAAGATCCAGAAACAAGGATTAGTTACATGTTTTGTGTTCAGTACCTTCCATTATGATGAACAGAGACAGAAATGATGGTGCAAAACTCACCCCATCAAGGTGGAGAGGGTTTCAGTGTTTCATTAAAAATATACAATTGATGTGATCACTATAGCAGGCTAAGTAGGATTATTCAGCTGATATGCCTACCATTAGGAATCACATTAATAATGTAGTATTTTCCCTTTTAATTTTATATTATTAGTCAGGTTATGTTACCCAATTACCAACACCTACAGTTTATTAAAAGAGTAGTCTGAGGCAGTGTCTGTTACATAATTTATCTCATTTAATCTATGCAACAATACTATTATTGTTGCCGCTTTAATGTTTGATGAGAAACCCAAACCCAGGAATACTAAGCAGCTTGGTCCATTTCTCAGTCTGTTTGCAGAACAGGAAATTAAGCTCCTGTGTATGTTTTCAGGCTGGTTCTATAAGATACCAGAGACCACCCTGGATGGTTGTATTCCCCCAGAACAGACAGCTGATGTCTTTCTCGTCTCCTATCTCCTACACCATTCACACAACATCCTCTGTCCTTCAGTTCTTCCTTGTCATCTCTTTGTGCCATGGCACCATACATAACACACACTAAGTCAGACACAGTGACTAGAAGGAACATGCATCGAAAACAGCCAGGGAGGCAGCCTCAAGCTTTGTGTGGGAAGCTTGGAATATTTGGTAATTCTTTGAAGTAACAGGAGACAAGTTTCACTTTCAATGTATTGAGGACTAGATAAGGCTAACAACATAAAAGAAAATACTGGTGGTTTTGACAAAATGGGGGATAGAATGAACTTCTTTCTTGAAGCCTATTTCTGATTTTTGATCTACTGACTTCTATGGTAAGTAACTATGAACGTGAACAAATTGGTCTCTCTTAAGGCCTATTTTCACCATCGGTAAAAAGAAGATGCTGTCCGGGCACTTCAGAAAGCATCTTTGCAGCTCTATTATCTGTGACTTTACTGGAGGAACTTCAGCCTAGACAATGCCCATAACTTGCAGCTCATCAACTTGAAAATGAAATCATAAATGTGCTAGAGAATTTGATTTAAAGGAAATTGGAAATTCCTGGGCTAATGCAGGTCAGATATTCAATTTTTAAAATATCTTTAAAGAACAGCTTCATTTTGCCAAAGAGAAAGCACATAATTTGGTGTGTGCACAGATATGTGTAGAGCCCCGGTATTTTAAGGATTGTATCATAAATAGGTATCAAGACTAAGGCTGTAAAGATGGAAGAGTTTTAGAAACTTGATCAGCCCAACTTCCCCCTTTCCCTCCACAGCACAAAACTCTGTAAAGCCCCAGTTTCTGAAGACTAGAGTTCAAAATCTATTTCAGTGGAAAACTGTTACAGAGTGGGGCATGAAGGAAGGAAATATGCAAAACTACGGAAGGAGCTTCCTGGGAGTTAAGGCATTCCAAAGTAAAAGAAAGAAATAATTTTATAAAACTGATAAACAGAAATGCATATAAATGGTATAGCTTTGTAAAAAGAGAATCAAGACTAAAATGTCCTGAGAGACTAATTGTGTAATTCACACTGTATGCTCTGCTCAAAGAAGGATGACAGAGGGGAATGTGGTGCTGAGGAGAGGGGAGAGGGCTGAGCATCAGTGGGGTGATAAGTGATTCAGAAAAGAGAAAGGCTCCTTTTGGCTGTGACCCGTCTATGATGAGAATCAGAATAAAGCCTGGTATGCACTTGGTTAAAAAGAAATTGGTAGCTGCTTAAGCATCTTTCAAGTAATGGAAAAAAAAAGACGTTAAGATATTCAGCATTGCAGGGATTCAATGAAAATATAAAAGAGAAAAAAAAGGTGTTTTTAACAAATGAAGAGTTTGCCAATAAATGAAGAGCAGAAAAAGGCCAGGGAATGAGTCTTGGAACGGCCCATGCTACACTGCTGGAGACGAGAAGGAGTAAGTGATAATTCTCCCTTCATTTTAAACGTTTTAAAGATAAAAATTACAAAGAGAAAGAGAGATACAACAACATGTGTGTAAGGCGATGAGAATCATTGGGAAGATTTAGTCTGGAGCTGAGAAATTTATATCTTGTCGCATAGGCGGTGAAGATACAATGAAACGAAGCTAATATGTTTAGAATTGAACATCAGAAATACTAATATGAGCTAGCTAGCTAAAATAAAAACAACAAAACATGCATATTATTTTAAAAGGAGGCAAATGGCCAGTGAGTCGGGTCAGCCAGAAAAAGTGGTTGCTCCCAAGTCTGATAACCTGAGTTTGATCCCTACAAAGAGATGGTGAAAGGAGAGAACAGACTCTTCCAAGTTGTCTTCTGACCCTCTAACCAACCCTGACCCTCTGAATAACATATGAACACAATAGGTCAAGTATATGCACACAGCTACACTCTTCCATACACTGCACACACCCCTACACACACCCACATTCCTACACACACACGCTCCTATACACACACACATGCACCCCTACATATACCCCATATAACCTTTAAACAGCACACATCCCCTTACACACCCCTAAACACACCCCTCCATACCCCACACACCTCTGCACACACCCATACACATATCCCCATACACTTCTACACACCCCTACAAACACACACCGTGTGCAACACTACTCACACACCTACACACACATGCCTACACACACAAGCACATACACAGTTTTTATTTTTATAAAAAAGGCAAGTGGAAATAGAAATCAATTAAATCATGCGAGTTAACTCAAAAAAGAAAATGAACAAACAAACAAAAAGAATCAAAAACACCTAAAAACCAACAAGGTGGATTAGGAAAAAAAAGGATGAGAATCTGAGTGGCATGAAAATTGTCACTGATGGATGACAGGAGTTGCTGAGTGGCAATCTTCACGTATGTAGGGGTCCTGGCAAGGGCCTGATGGGTAGGGAACAGCACCACTAGCCTAGCTGGGAGAGAAGGTATCATTGTACCTTCACATCACTTGACTGTAACATGGAAAGGTAACTGAAAAGAACCAACTCCAATTCTTAGAGATTTTATCTCACATAGTAAAACATGGTAAACTAGATTGAAATAAAAGTATAAACATTGAAATAAAACTATAGACATCGTTCTATTTCCATGACTCATTTCCATGACTGTGGTTTTGAAGGCAATGGATGAGGAAGATAAATGCAACTTTAAGAGGAAAATGTTTAACCCTTTTTTATTATGCTAAGGTCTTGTTTGAGACATGAAACACTTCTCTAAAGCAATAGTATTATTTAAGAAGAATATGGGAGTTTGTACTCCATCTTACTGCATCTCACTAGGTCATGTTTGGTTGATGTCACTGGAAAGCCTGTTATTTTCTGAATGGAAACAGAGGAACATTGGGTCTGGGGGAAAGAGGAGGTAAGAGGGTGAGAGTGAAGGGAGGAGATGGTCAGATGTATAGTATGAGAAAAGAATAAAGAAAAAGAAAAATTAAATTGATCAGTTTTACATAATAAAATGTTAAATTCATTCCATATATGTATGTATGTTAGAAGCAAATTTACATATTGAGATTTAAATTTTAATAGGTATATTTGTTTCATAGTTTCTAAGACAGAGTAGACATTACCAAGAAATACAACCATAATAATATGTATTACTTTATATCTTGAACACTTACAAATAATACAAATCAAGAACTCACGTGGTCACTTTCAGGCTTTCACAGTCCACACCTTGTCTGAGTACCACTTACTTTTCCTCCTCTCCTGCCCAGACTTGTATATAAGCTTTTGCTTTTCTGGCATCTGACTTTCTGGTGTCCCCTATTCCTCTATCCTCACTTTATCCTTGGAAAGCCATCTTACTGCGGTGGTGCTGATTTCCACGTTTCCACCCCTTTGATATTTTACTGACTCTTTTCCAATCATGGACAGTTTGTTCCATTGCTTGATTGTATGTAAGTGTAAAGGACATACAGTTAAACCATTCAAGAAAAGTCTCTAACAAAATGGTGAGCAAACCTCAAAATCCATTCAACAAAAAATGAATGAGTCACACCCATTGTTTGGAAGAAGCAGAGAAGATATGAAGGAAGAAAAATCATAGGAAAGGAAGGTAGAAAAGAGCAAAAGAAGAAAATTCGGTCAGGGAGAAGCACAGAGAGAAGAGACAAGACAAGGTCATGCTGCTTCATATACTTGCACCATTCATCATAATATTGCAAATATCAGTCTAAGAACTGATGCCACTCTACAATTAATTTCAAGTTGTATGTAGCATGAGACAATAAAGGCAATAGAACGAAAGCTTCTTGATTCAATGTATTATCCAGTATTGCTTCAGGGATTGACCTGACTGGCGTGCTGAGGAAATGAAGAAGAGATAGACACATGGATACCTAAAAAAGTTGGAATGGGGTAGACCAAGTTCTCCAGTGGTTAAGCCACAGCACCCAAGAAGCAAAGAACATGTCCATTATACAGTTTAACAGACAGGTGTTACTGCATTCAGCTGAACAAGGAGGTGGTGTTATTACGCATGGATAAACAAGGATGCAGGGTTATTATATACAGCTGAACAATGAGGCAGTGTATCTAATCTTGGTAGGAGCTGACTGTAGAGAGGAGCAGTCTTCAGCCTGTAAACATCTGGGGGAATAAAGCTACAGCAGATGCTTCCTGCACACACATTCAACGTCTGTACTCACACAAGAGGAAATTTTGCCATCCCTCTAAGCCTCACCCGGAGAGGGCTTAGCCACTCCCTTCTCTCTGAGGCATGGAGGTCCTTGACATGACTATGCCTTTGTCAAACAATGCCCATTCACCCAGAATTTAAGTTGCTCCCTGTGATACACTCTGAAACATACAGCAGCCATTAACTATGAACAGGCATGCTTCAAATTCTCTCTGTATTAAAATGTCCTTTTAAAAGTTATGAAACTAGTAATACCACTTGATTATTTTTAATTCCTGAGAAAAGTCAAAGCAGATAATTATGTATGTGTCTGTGTGTCTGAGCACACATCATTCATATATTATCCACTGATCAATCAAACATCTGTTAACTACTGATCAGAACTTCTGTAGCAACTTATGTCAAGTATTAAGTTTAATGGAGGTCAGTGAACAACTGGAAAAATTCATAGTTAGCCCTTTCTTAGAATTAAAGTTAATTTATTTAAGTGGCCAAATGAGAAAGAAACAAAGCAAGCTATCTGTCGTTACAAGTAAAGAATAGGCATTTGAAAGCCTCACAAAGGAGACAATTATACCCAACCTGTCCAAATGTCCGTAACAGCAAGGAACAGGCATCCTTCCCTGTCATCTCTACCCCGAAAGAATGGTATCATACGACTTTGTACAATTATAATGCAGTTGTTCGTTATAAAGGAGAAAGTGACACTCATTAGGGTCTGAAGGCTCCCGTGCTCTTTTTATGACAGAAGGATCTTTGTTTCTCGTGGGTTTCCCTGTCGCTAGTAATTATTGTTTATTCTGGCAGTGAGTTGTTTAGACTGTACTCCGCCTGACCAAACAGCTCTGTATGGACAATCAAGGGACAAGGAGATGGGGTTATAAGTAAGCTAGGCAGAGTGACCCCAAGGAAGATCTGAATTTAGATACCTATGTCAGACATGGCATGCTATACGCCATTTGATAATACCAACTCTTTTGTTATTTAGCTCCTTTGGAGGCTTGAGCTATTAAGTGTGGACTCATAGGCCCAGTCTAGCAGCAATCACCCCAGAGGTACTGTTCTTAGTATTTCTCAGATGTCATTAACAGATGGGATTTGATTTTAGAAATATCAAACGCTTGCTAGAATTATCATTTCTGTACCATTGCCTGGAAGGAAGCACCCATTAAAGATCAAGCCTCCAACATATCAAGGAGTTGCTGCTATAGATGATTACATGAGAACACAGAATAAAAGGGACAGAAAATGCTTTTATCTACACGTAAAAAGAGAAACCACATATTAAAATTTCATATTTCAATGTGTCCTGTTCATTATTAATCTGTATGTTTCCCAGGTTAGAAATGGGTCCTGCTTTGTTGACTCCCTGTACATACTTCTCCAAACATGAACTCTAGGAGGCTGAATTTTGTTTGTGTCCATGTGAATGGATATTTTATCTATTTTCTACTGCTGGCCCTAAATCATAATTTCAAGCCATACTTGGTGGCTCTTTACTGTCTTATGATACAGTTACAGAAAGGAGTCCTGAAATCAAACTGGGCTGAGAAACTCTAAGTCAAAAATCATAAAGAGCTTTGACTTCAAGACTTTTCAGAACCTTTACCCAGAGATCATGTGATCTGGCATTTCAACAAGGCAATACACACTGTGCTTTGTTGATGATGTTTTATTTGTCCAGTGGACCTTCGGCCATGGGGTGTAACCATGCAGGGTTATTCATGTCCCATTAGTTCTCCACTAAAATGCGACGTTGACTCCAGTGCCTCCACCTGGTCTGACTACTTACATCATGGCCCAGGTCCACAGCATCTTCAGCCTATCTGTCTGTGATGTCCTCCTTACTCTCCTTCTCTTGAACATAAATGATTTATTCACATAACAATCAGCCTGATTGTTTCAAAATTGGAGCCATGCATGTCATCTAGATATAGTCAAGAGGTGGCTTCTCTTGCTACAGGAGAATTTTACATTGTACAATGAGTTCTGTGATCTTCCCTGTTCCTCCATGCCTCATTCCCTGCCACATCCCTGAAACATTTGGCTCCAGATGTTCATCCTACAAACATGCTCATTCCTGCCTCAGAGTCCAAGCATCTGTTGTGGTCCGTCTGAACGTACTTTGCCAAGTGACCTCCTGGTATGTATACTCAGTTCATGCTACTCTGTCCTCAGCTATCACCTGTAAAGCCATGCTACACACTATAGCATCCACAGTGGACCTGTCTCCAGCATTTTATTTCAAAGCATTTTCTCTAATTACTGATTTATTTATATTCTGTGAACTCTCTTTAAGCATAAGGACCTTCTGGGGAAGATTCTGTCTGAATTTTTTAGTGGCTTTGCAACAGGATATGCATAGAATAAATGCTTGTTGAACAGATATTTTAAAGTCGAGGTATCTCTTTTGGAGAACAAAATAAAAATAACAACAAAGTATTACTTTTCAAAGATGTCATGCAGACCTCCTTTTAGTCAATTAGCAAGTTCCAGCAGAATATTTCTTTAGACGTCCTTCCCGCTGATTACAGATGTGTTCCAATCATGTTTTTCTTGATTAAACATTTTTTTCTTCCTAAAGCTCCCTTACCTACACAGATTAATTTGATAGTGAGTTATTTGAAGTAACACAGCCTTACTCCTTTTGTGAAAAAAAAAAATAACTTGATTTTCTGAGATTGATGTAAGCTAACAGTGGTGCTATTATGCTCCTGTGTAGCCCATCCATATTCAATGAAAAATTCAAAAAGTTTATTTATTTATTTATTTATTTATTTATTTACTTACTTACTTACTTACTTTACTTACTTACTTACTTACTTATTTTAAAGACAGTGTCTTACTCTGTGACTTAGGCTGTTCTCAAACCTACTTCTATCCTCCATCCTCATTTTCCTGTCTGCCAAGACCAACACCATGTGTGGCCACTGAATATATATTTAATATCCCTGTGTTTTTAGTTTAGTTTAGTTTAGTTTAGTTGATAGGGAGGGTAAATACCTTGTCTCACACGAAACTTCACTGTGAGAAATTGGGAATTTTCAGGTTGGAATTAGAGTTGAACTACACGTGTTATTTAAACACTGTCTTGGTCTCTACATTTATAAATTTTTATCAATTGAAAATTATCCTTTCACTAAGAATGCGAAATAAAATGAAGATAGAGTTGCATGAACTGAGTATACAGGTGTTTGCCACAGCTCAGCATGTGTAATTAGCATGGAAATGTTAAGGTCTGGCTGTTGGTATCTCTGTCAAGTCTAACTATCATGCATCAATATCTAATCAAAAATTCTTAATGAGGAAAGTCTATGTAGGTTCAATATGACTTAACCTATGAAGCAAAGCATCGATTCTATTACAAATGAACGCAGTACACACCAAGATCCACCACCTGTGGTCAGAACTTTCTTCATTCACTGTACCCCTGCAGATCCATAATCACAAAGGCTTTCACAACTGTGCAGGTCTCTGTTGATCATTGTTTGAGAACATTAGGAATACTCTTAGTTTCTTTTCCATGATATCAGAAACAAGAAGTGATGATTTTTAAATAATGATTTTGAGAGTGATAGTGGGTCTCGCGTATCAGAGCATTGCATATGCAGAAAGCCTTTCCTCTAAGGCAGCATTGGATGTTGGAAAACAGCAACTAAGACTGAAGACTGAAATCTGCCTGCCTACACATCCAGTTCAGAAGGCTACTGCATTCCATCTCTGTAATTGTCAGGCAATTCATTCACTGTATTTTTGTATAATTCTTTCTCCTTAAAATGGACAAAAAAAGTAGCAGATAGGCTATCAGATTGCTATGAAACTTGAGTGAGTGACTCTACAAAGCATTCAGTTGGCTCTTACCAACTTTCACAAGTAATTTGAAATATGTAATACAAATGCAAATCACATTTTATAAAAAAAAATAGAGAAACCTGAAGAAACAATGTTTTGATCAAAAATCAGAGCAGTTATTTTGTGATGGCATTGAGATTTTTAAAACAAAACTTCCACCTTTCAACCAGCAACATTCATTAAGTCACAGTGTCTTCTCCAGTCATGTTAGAAAAAGCACAGAGCAAGGTTAATGATGTGCAGACATTATATCAAGAATGCATTCACCTCTGCCCACTTAAGTTACCGTAATAAGATACATCAACTAACAACTCTCAAACAATAGAAAAATGTTTCTCTCCTGAAACCCACAATGACAGGGTAAGACATCAGAACAGTGATGTACAGTGAGCACTTCCACTCTTCTTTTAAGAAGGTGACACTAGTCACAACACAGAAGCCACAAGAAACAAGCAACCTCCCCCTGATTCATTTTATAAATGTGCTAGCCACTCACAAAAGGATAAATACCTCATAGCCCATTCACCTAGAGGCTCCACTCTTCATCTTTTACTCTGATGACTTCATTTTTCATATTTCACAACATGCATGGTGAAGGAACACAAATATTCAAAGCAAAACACTGGCAATTCCAGCTTTGTACCAGAGGGCACACCTGAGAGCAGAGTGGACCTCTTCTGCGAGTTCTTTGATGCTCTCTTACAAACACCCCATCCATTGCAGTGTGATCTGGTCCTTCCACTGAGACACACAGACTCTACCTGATAAACATCTACGGGAGTCAGGAACCCAAGGACACTGTTCTCTTCCACTTATTCAACACAAATATATGCCCTGCTTTTAATACTTTTTAGATTACCACTGAATGCTACAGATTTCTCAGAAATAGTATGACCAGGAAAGGAAGATGGCTTATGAGAGCAATGGAAAAAATTAGAGGAATCTTCAGATAAAAAATTTCTCTCTCTAATTCCACAACTTTACTCTCATAACACAAGTGTGGGCATCCCTGTAAGGCATCCTTGTGCTTAGTCTTCTAAATCTTTGTAGTAAAGTAAGAGTTATGCTCATCCAACATGTTATCCAAAGTTATCAATGAACTTGAAATCAAATAAGACTAAAACTGCATTTCTTATCAGCTATCTGTCATTATCAATCATCTGTCACCTGACAATGAAGTCAACTTCATTTTCTGCTTTAATGTCCAACAAAGAGTATCTTTGTGGCAGCCAAGGAAACAAGGAATTTCCTGAAAGGAACAGTGAAGGGCAGGGTGGTTTCAGATGAGAAATAATGTCTGGGTAGCTCTTTGATATAGTGACCTTTGGTCCTTTGGAGATATGCTCAGCAAGGAACAGTTATCATATGGTAGTTTTATTTAGTTATTTATTTCCAAGGCCCTTCCATACTGTTTTCCCTAGTGGCTGTATTAATTTACGTTCCTCCCAACAGTCTATATGACTTTTTCCTTCACATCTTTGTCAGCAGTTTGTGGATTTGATTTTTGATTATGCTTCTAAGTGGGGTGATATTTTATCTTGAGTAGCTTTGATTCGCCCTTCATCCAGGGTTTGTGATGTTGAGAAGTGTTTCATATACACATTGCCCATATCTATAGCTTCTTTTGAGAAACATTGTGCAGATCCTTACTGATTTTCAATCATTCCTTTTGCTAGTAGGTGATGTGAAGTTGCCTTAAACAGAGACTGCAGGACATCACACCACTTCCTCAGAGTGGCTTCAGTTGTGGGACGGTCTTCTTTGTCATCGTCTTTGTCTTCTTCTTCTTCTTCTTCTTCTTCTTCTTCTTCTTCTTCTTCTTC
>NW_026596143.1:6435811-6714235 GCF_907164565.1 Psammomys obesus | reverse complement strand
TCTTCTTCTTCTTCTTCTTCTTCTTCTTCTTCTTCTTCTTCTTCTTCTTCTTCTTCTATGTTTTGTTTTGTTTTTTGGTGTTTCAGTTTTTCAGAGACAGGGCTTCTCTGTGTAGCCTTGGCTGTCCTGGATTTGCTTTTGTGGACCAGGCTTGCCTTGAACTCACAATGACCCACCTGCCTCTTCTTCCCTGAGTGTTGGGATTAAAGGCCTGCGACACCATTCCCCCATCTGTGGGAGGTTCTTCTTTAACTTGGGAACCACAAAAGAAATCTTCTAACTTAAGATTCTAAAATTTTCCTTGATAGGTGGAAATAAATCATGTTACACAATAAAAAGGAAATTCTATGTATAGTAGAATGATATTTGTCCTTTTTCCTGATTTCTAAATGTTGTTCTGGCTATTTGTATTTCTAAATTTCTTTTCTGTTCTGGCATGCTTAACCACATATCTTTGCCTCACTAACAGACAAATAAAAATACAGAAAAATTTATATAGTAGTAATGTGATGGGGAAACACATTTTTCATAAGTAAGAAAATACTTCAGTTAGAATGTAATTCAATATGCTGCAGAGTGGGACACTCTGGATTTCATCTGCAGTGTGATGGATATACTTCATCCACACTCATTGAACTTTACTTACATCTATCATTGCTTTAAAAATAAATGCTTTTTTACTTTAAGAAGGAAAACACCATAAACACTTTGGAAACTGCGTCTTTTTGTCATAATTTTCACGGTGTTAGTGTGAGTAGCTTTGCTTCCAGAACAATAAGAAAACAGAAAGAAGATTAAAATAATTGTGAGGAATAGAGAGAAAAATTTAAATTTGCATACAGCTACCTGGCTAATATAACAGTTGACATACTATATTGCATTGTTTTGTTTCTATATGATAAAATGTAATTGTTACAGACACTAATAGCAACAGTTCTACAGTAAGGGCCATTTCTAGACTGCCATGTGCATATAGTTGGTTCAAGAGTACTTATTAAATTAACTGGTGACTTTGTTATGCAGACAAATGTTTCATGCCGCAGAAGTAAAGACAATTTTCATCTTAGTACAGTTCAACGTCAAGGAGCAAAAGGACAAAAATAAATAAATAACAAACCTCATTAGTGAACTGACCTAATCATCAGCCCACCGACAGCAAGTGTCTGATTCCGCTAAGCTAACAGGGCACAAAGACAGTCTACCCCAGACCTAGCATACATCTAGTGCTACCCTCCGAGAAAACCACTGTGAATTCTTTATCTCCTCTGTACAGTTATTCTCGGGAAGAACACTCACATTATATAATAGAACAGTGTCTTTGGAAAGAAACAAGCAATGTCATAAAGTATAGTCAGCAGGTGAGAGCCCGGTACACTCTAATCAAACATATTCATCTCTTCTCTTTTGAGAGTCATATGGAATAAAAGCAAGAGAAACACTTCCCTGGGTGTGTGTAAATGACACCCCAATATTTGCAAATATCATGCTGATAATGCCTGCTAAACTTCTTTAGAGACCAGGGTGTTTGTAAACTCACTTTCCCCCAACTATGACTTCACAGTGGGATGCACAATTTCTGTCTATAATGCAGAACTCACTGAAACTGTCATTTAGAAAATTTTGAAAATTGGTCAGAGTGTCACCTTGCCCAGGTAATTTCTCTTTAAAAAGCAAATCCCATTCTTTGTGTAATTCAACCATGTTTCCTTTTCTCCCCGAGTAAATGAAAAAGCCAGACCAAAGCACGTTATATCACCATCTGGCTCAATCCTGCCAGTCTTGCCACCCGCCACAATTGCTTTGCACACCACCTCACACAAAACAGAGGCACAGCCATGAAACACTGGAAGCCTTGGACAAAAAGGCAGCTCCGGCCTACAGCTGAACTTAATAAAACAGCTAATGTCATAGGCCGCCGGCTAGCTTCCCAGGAATGCCACTTGCTCAAAATCCTTGCACTGCAGCCATGCCTGTGGCATTTCATCCCTCTCCCCATGCAGAACCATGCCATCTGTTACAAGGCACAGATATGCCACATGCCAGGTGACATTTTCCTTTCGGGTCCTTGTTTTCATTTACTGGGAAGTGCACTCACCAGGCAAAGTACAAGAAGAGATTTGAGCCCCAAGTTGGCCTGATTTCTCCATTTATTTCTATTCTAGTGCTGCATGTAAACAGTTGTGAGTAATTTATGGGCACGCATCTTAGAGATAAATTTACAGATATATAATAAAAGCTCTGAGCATTGGCATGCTAATAAACCAAAGGGTAACTATGTAGTTCTTTTTTTTTTAAGAGGAAGCAGTCATGAAATCAATAATACTGAGGTCTGCTGAACTGCGGGAAGTGAATAGCACCGTAAATGTTAGCACTGACTTTAGCATGGGAGCATGCTACTTTCTGTGGAATATGATGGTCAAATCATTCTGACTGGATACATTTGATGTGAGAAATAAAGAAAGAGGCAGATTTTGAAGGTGTTCATGCTTGTGTCTGTGTTGGATGTGGACTGCACTCTACACACATAGATAGCAGAAGATTTACAGTCAGACTGAGATTTCTGTGGTGGGGAATTGAGGTAATATTACTAATATAGATACTTATGTTTATACTTGGTTCGAATTATAGACATAAATATATTCAGAGACATCTGTGAAAATCTTGAGCTATAGATTTATATATGACTATATAAGACCCAAAATGGTCAGACAGTCCCTGCATAAGACTCCACTGAGATGGAGCATATTCAATTAGGGACAAGAAGATGTACTAAAAAGGCAGATCAGTTATTCTCTAACCTATTCTATTTTATTCATGGCAAATAACTGCCTTATTATTTTTAAGGTTTGTGAGCATCAGTAGTGAGGCTCCTTGACAATTTTTATTGAAGCATCTGCAATGAAGATGACATGCAGGTCTCAGCACGGTAGAAATTTATTTTCTTCATTTATAATGAGTTGGCCAATTATTTGAACATATACAACTTGTCTTCTAGTTTACTATCTCTGAAATTAACTGATAAATAATAGATTAACATTCAATAGATGCTTAATAGACTTCCACTGTGTGCTGTGACCTTTTATTAACAATTCTGTCTTTGACATCATAGACATTTCTATACACGGAAACTCATCTCAAAACTGATAATAGCATCCCTGACTGAGCTTCGTAAAGGCTACTTTGGCAAACACAACAATGTGTGAAAATATTCATATGATTTCACAATTTTTCCTGAAGCATATGCATTCCTGACCTCCCTTTCTTGATCCTAAAAGAAATGAGTTAAACCCTGATATTTTGTGTTCTCATCTTCATCTGTCCCACTCCTCCCTCCTACCTCATACTTGAGAAACCACTGGTCACACTTGCCTTCACCTTTTTCTCATAATTGTGATGTCTCCTCTAGTCACTGTCCATGCTATTCCTTTTGAGAGTGTTCTTTCTTTTTCTTCACAACAAGATGCTCTTGTGGTCCCTGTTAATTCTCTGTAGCATTTACTGAAATTTCAAATTTATGCTAATTCTCTGAATATTGAGGACACTTCTTTCAACTAGTTTGCAACTTTCCCGAAGACAGCTCAGTTAATCAAGAATACAATGGCAGGCTATATGATCAAAGACAGTCAGTTCGGGGACTTGCATATCAGATCAAAATAACTAGTTTAGATTTTAATTTAAATGCACCAATGGTCCTGGAAATTTTAATCCGGTAGTTTCATGATCTGGTTGACATTTGAATATGATTTATATTGCTTCTTTTATTTTTATATTTGCTAGGGTATTTTGCTTGCATGTGTGTCTGTGTCCCATATGCATGCCTGATGTCCATGGAGTAAAGAAAAGGGCATTGATCCCCCATGGGACTGGAGTTACAAATGTTTGTAATCATTCATGTGGGTGGTAGGAATTCAGCTGATGTTCTCTGGAAGAGAAGCCAATACTCTTAAGCACTGAGCAGTCTCTCTAGCCCCTCCTGTTGCTCACTTAAAAAGAATAGATTAGAGGGAACAAGCCAGTAAGGACAATTTTGGATTTGTAGAAAAATATGCATAAAAAAGGAGGTGTTGGTGGAGATGGACTGATGTGAACAGAAATTTGCAGATGATATTATAGTATACCTGAATGACCCCAAAAATTCTACCCGGGAACTCCTACAGCTGATAAACATCTTCAGCAAAGTGGCCGGATACAAAATTAACTCAAAAAAATTAGTAGCCCCCCTCTTTACAAAAGACAAAAGGGCTGAGAGAGAAATTGGGGAAACAACACCCTTCACAATAGCCACAAATGACATAAAGAACCTTGGTGTAACCCTAACCAAGCAAGTCAAAGACTTGTATGAAAAAAAATTTCAAGTCTCTGAAGAAAGAATTAGAAGATATCAGAAGATGGAAAGATCTCCCATGCTCATGGCTTGGCAGGATTAACATAGTAAAAATGGCCATCTTAAAAAAGCAGTCTACAGATTCAATGCAATTCCCATCAATTTACCAACACAATTCTTTACAGACCTGGAAAGAAAAGTTCTCAACTTCATATAGAATAAAAAGAAAACCAGAATTGCTAAAACAATCCTCTACAATAAAAAATATGCTGGAGGTATCTACATCACTGATCTTAAGCTGTACTATAAACAACAGTAATAAAAACTGCATGGTACTGGCATAGAAACAGAATGGTGGATCAATGGAACCAAACAGAAGACCCAGAAATAAACCCACACACTTACGGACACCTGATCTTTGACAAGGACGCCAAAACCATACAAGGGAAAAAAGATAGCATCTTCAACAAATGGTGCTGGTCTAACTGGATGTCTACAGGTAGAAAAGTGCAAATAGATTCATACTTATCACCCTGCACAAAACTAAAGTCCTAGTAGATCAAAGACCTCAACATAAAACCAGACACATTAAATCGGATAGAAGAAAAAGTGGGGAAGACCCTAGGACTCATTGGTACAGGAGACAACTTCCTGAACAGAACACCAACAACATAGGCTCTAAGAGCAACAATCAATAAATGGGACCTCATGAAACTGAAAAGCTTCTGTAAAGCAAAGGACACCATCATCAAAACAAAATGACTGCCTACAGATTGGGAACCAACCCTTTTTCTGGCAGAGAGCTAATATCCAGTGTATATAAAGAACTAAAGAAGCTGAAAAGAAGCAAACCAAGTAATCCAATTAAAAAATGGGGAACAGAGCTAAACAGAGAATTCTCTGTAGAGGAATATAGAATCAAAGAAACACTTAAAGAAATGCTCATCCTCATTAGCCATCAGGGAAATGCAAATCAAAAAGACCCTGAGATTTCACCTTATACCCATTAGAATGGCCAAGATGAAAAACTCGAGTGACAACACATGCTGGAGACGCTGTGGAGAAAGGGGAACCCTCCTCCACTGCTAGTGGGAATGTAAACTTGTACAACCACTCTGGAAATCAATCTGGTGCTTTCTCAGACAACGAGGAATAGTGCTTTCTCAAGATCCAGCTATACCACTCCTAGGCATATATCGAAAAGATTCTCAAGTACACAAAAAGGACATTTGCTCAACCATGTTTGTAGCAGCTTTATTTGTAATATCCAGAAGCTGGAAACAGCCCAGATGCCCCTCAACTGAAGAATGGATGCAGAAATTGTGGTCCATCTACACAATGGAATATTACTTAGCAATGAAAAATAAGGAAATCATGAAATTTGCAGGTAAATGTTGGACCTGGAAAGGATCATCCTGAGTGAGCTGTCCCAGAAGCATAAAGACACACACGGTATATACTCACTCATATAGACATGTAATATAGGATAAACCTACTAAAATATGTACATCTAAAGAAACTAATCAAGAGAGAGGACCCTGACTAAAATGCTCAATTCCCATCCTGAAAGGCAAAGAGGAAGGACATCAGAAGAATAACAAAACAGGAAACAAGCTAGAAACCCGCCATGGATGGCCCCTGAAAGGCTCTGCCCTGCAGACCTACAAAGCAGATGCTGTGACTTATGGACAACTGTTGGGCAGTGTGCATGGAATCTTATGTAAGAAGTGGGAAATAGTAAGATCTGGAGAGGGCAGGAACCCCACAAGGAGAGCAACAGAACCAGAAATTTGAACACAGGGGTCTTTCCAGAGACTCATACTCCAACCAAGTACCATGCATGGAGATAACCTAGAACCCCTGCACAAATTTGGCCATGGCAGTTTAGTGTTCAAGTGGGTTACATAGCAATGGGAAGAGGGACTGCCTCTGACATAATCTGATTGGCCTGCTCTTTGTTCACCTCCCCCTGAGGAGGGAGCCGCCTTATCAGGCCACAGAAGATGACAATGCAGCCACTCCTGATGAGATCTGATAGACTAAGATCAGAAGGAAGGAGAAGAGGACCTCCCCATCAGTGGACTTGGGGAGGGGCATATATGAAGAAGGGAGAGGGAGAGGGAAGATGGGATCAGGAGGGGAGGGGATTATGGGAGCATACAAAGTGAATAAAGTGTAATTAAAAAAAAAAAACAGAAAGAATTGCTTGTAGCTATTGGTGTTCAGGGAGTCAAAACCATCAGCAACATAGCTCAGTGGTAGAAAGAACACTTGTAAAGTGCATGAGAACTCTTCATTATGGGGGAGAGTGAAGGATGACTTCTGAATTTGGAGCAAAGTAGCATTGTTCTCCTGAAGAAGGAAGAGGGGCTCAAGCAAGCAAATGGCCACTGAGAATTCCGCTATCTTTTCAAAGGACTTTTTTTTTTCTCTTTCTGTTCACAAACGTTCTTATGAAGTTGTATTATTTTGTCATTTAACTAAAAGTATTATTTTAATTTGATTTATTCTGTGTTTGTTATTAGAAACATAGGCATACCCAGTAAGTCTGTACTCATTTGAGCCATGAATCCAGCTAAAAATAGTTTCACCTCATAAGGTCACTACTTACCCCAGGTGTGCAAACATCCACAGAGAAGGACATCATGAAAAGAGGTCCACTGAGTGAAAAGCTGTAAGAAAGCCAGAAGACTGTGAAGTGTTGTCAACTAATTAAAAACAAAGTCCATTTAGCAGTGGAGCTGAGGAGTGAGCTCCAGCTGCTCAGAGCTGGTAGCATGAGAAAAATCCCACACTGTTCTGCGCGAGGAGCAGAGGGTATGATAGCATCCAGTCAATATAATTCAATTAAGGGTAATGGGCTCTAACCAGGAAGGCACTGAAGATCACTGATACAAATTTTAAAGGAATAAAAATAGGGAGAAAACTAAGTCCAGAAAGGCATATTACTCTAAATGATAATGTCATAAAGAAATTCCCCCATATAGAAAATGCAAAATAAAGGAACCATCCTTTGCATAGCTGGCATTTACAACACAACAGGCAGGGCACAGGAGAAACTTGGCAATGATTCTCCCTAGCCTTTCATTGATGCCTCCTCACTTTCTCTAATCAAAATAGAAGTCCCTGGGGAATTAGCTGAATCTCAACCAGGACGTAGTAAATTCAAGCCATAGCTATCTCACTACCAATAGTTTTTGATTTATATAGGAGAAAAAAATAAAACCTTTTAGAAAGCAATAAAGCCATTTCTTCTCTCTTCCAGAAAGGTGTAAATAGAACTATACACATTCATTTGTAGTTACCCAGTTCAAGATGGCTGGACATATTCTGAGAAAAGTGTCATTAGGCAACTTTTTTTTTCATTGTGCAAGTGGCATACAGTATATGTTCAACAATTAGGGTAGCTAAACTGTCACTAGATGACATAATCTCATAGAAATACCATGCTGTTACAGCCCACTGTTGACCAATGTGTCCTTGTATAAAGCATGACAATACTGCTCAAACAGCCTCAAGTACTCACTGTATACCTGTTTTACACTTGAAGAGTTTCAGATGCCAAAGGGTATCAGAGTAAAAGCTGCATTTGTGTTATTGCAAATGAACACTTTGAGAGAACAGAAATCTGTTTTTGTTGTTGTTTTCACAGCTTGGTAACTGACTGTAGACGCCACTGTCTTGACAGCTGTGGCATTGTTCCCCACTCTACCCCAGTCCCTGTAGCATTAAGTGGCAAATTGTTTCCTGGCTTCTCCACAGACTTGTGAATAGCTCATATTTTAAGATGTTTTTATGTGACTGTAAAGGAAGTTTTGTCTCAGCTTACTGAATAATAACATTTGTCACAAACTTCCTAGGGTCAGGCATACTCATGACAACCTAGGAGGTAGGTGTCACTACTGGCTACATCCTATAGTTAGAGACAATTCAATTTAACCATTAAATGCTCAGACCAGAACATGTAGGATTACAGTTCCCAGTACTGTTATGTCTAGATTGGACCCCATATTTCTAGTTATGCCTAACAAGGTGTGAAATCAGTGTTCTTCTACCTTCAGCCCCTGAACTCTCTGTGTGGTCACTTTGCAGGTTACTTCACATGATAGATATAGCAGTTAGGCAGAGCACCTGGGCAAGGGTCACTCCATGAACAGGCCTGCTTCAGCAAGTAGATTATAGCCACCCAGGAAAGCCCAGAAGCACCTGTGCAGGATTTTATGACTAGGAAATAATGTGTTTTTGTTTTGTTGAGCTCTTGACCTATAAGATCATATTATAAGACACATTAATAGTCTCAATTAAAATATTATAAACTATCATTTGAACATAAGTCTGTGTGCACATCACCTTAACTTCTTAGCATTTATGCTTCTATTTAGTATACAATAATTGAATAGTGTCATGAGACCATTTTTAAGAAAGGTAAGAGGTGTCAGTCTCAGGGGATCGGTAGTTAGGATATAGAATCTTATTTGATGCATTTAGGGATGAAATAATGAAGTTCTGAAAGTGTGTGTCAACCCATGTGATGATGCTCTGCCTGCAACATCTATCTCCTAGCCATACACTCTCTCTCACACACACAATGCACAAAACAACTTAAGAGCTCAAAAATAAATTACAATCATTTCTTCAAAATTGGTCTCTGAACCTTTAAGATAAAAAGATCCTTCTGTGGGAATTAAGATAATTACTGAAGGAAGATTGGCACATCCTTTTTCAGCAATGTGAGTGAAGTCTGGAGCTCTGCTAATGAGAACAGGGACATATAAGACAGGATGGAAAATATTGATGTTGTATAAGAGAAGGAAGCAGATATCACTCCAAATGGAATGGTTTCAGGTACTGGATTCTTCCAGGAGTTCAAAAATAATAAATAATAAAATCTGCTTGAATATAAAGAGAGGAAAAAAATAGAAGATCTGGAATTGAACTCTACTCTGTATCCTGGGAGACAGAAAAATGAACAGATGGTCATAAAAAATGCAGAGATTTACAAATATGGGGGGAGAATTTTATGAATACAGAAGTGGCTCAAGTTGGCTCTTCATACTGAAGGATGTTAAAACAGAATATTCAGGAGTAGTTGGCAGTGGCCCTCCACTGCCACATTACCTCCTTGTTAATAGGCTACGTCTACTTCCAGATGACAAACTGGTTTTTTATTTTCTCATTAAATCTGGGGAGCGTACTGTTAGGATGACTTCTTTGTACTATAGAAAAGGGGGAAATGAGCCAATGATATCATATATTCTTCTTTGCTCAGGAGGAAAGGCAATTTGTACTGACAATGGGCTCTATTCTTACTTTAAAGACCACTGGACATGGAAGAAAAGCCCACAAGCCTCCAGGTCTCTCCTAGCCTATCACTCTCTGTTCCAAGCACAGCTCACAGAAGGAAGCAACTGAATCTAGAACTTATTATCCTTCTTTTTCCAGCAGAAACTTTTTAAAACTGTAAGTGAAAAAGTGCCATAAATAATTCACACAAAGGTAATGTCTATTTGAACTAAAGGTTCCATGCAATCCCATCAAAATAAAATTGCCACTGAAGATGTCCATCAGGGCAAGCTAGTTTACAAATCTACATGGAAATTAATACAAATGTATTCTGGCTTCTTTTTGTAGTATAATAATGACAATAAGCTAATAAGAAAAAAATGTACAAGCAGTACAATATAAAATAGGTAAGAAAGTAGAGCAGATAGCTATACATTGAAGTAGCTATAAAAGATCACAATGACATATTTGAACTGGTTACTGCCATCTATAATCACAAAAATACTAAATAAAAACAAAAGGAGACAATAACACACACACCCTCTAATATCAAGAATTTGAGAGTAAATGCTGAACTGGTCATTTTATGTACTGCTTCTGAGTGTGGGAATTACATCATCTAGTAAAAGCACTTAGTGTTACCAATCAAAATGGCATGTACATGTGATGGAACCAGAATTGCCACATACCTTCGTTCACACCAGACAAGTGTGACTTGTATATGCTGATCTGGAAAAGCAGTTTAAAATCCCTTCTTTCACTGTGAAGTTATTCATTTCAGCTTATGAATTTTATTCCACCAGTAACTTAGCCAGTTCACTATCAGATATACTCCCAACAGAAGGTTGCCTGTGTGTGTGTACATGTGTGTGTGTGTGTGTGTGTGTCTGTGTGTGCTTGTGTGTATGTGTAAATGATATAAAAACATGGATAAATGTTAACAAATACATAATTTATATATAACACATATTTAGCATAATATTTATATAACATTACATATATGTGTATTACATGTAGGTATGCATGTATAAATATGTAGATATATATATCATATAATATAACATTATTTATAGACAGAGCTAGGGTTTGAGGTTCATTTTGCTGATGAATGGCAGAATTAACCCCTAGAACTAAAAATGGAAACGAAAAGAAGAGAATAGGAAAGGAAATAGGAGAAAATGGGAGGGGAAGAAAGGGAGAGGAAAGAAAAGGGGAAAGGACTGGAGGATAAGGGAAGGGAAGAATAAAAGAGAAGGGAAGGGGAGACATAAGAGAAAGGAAAGGGAAAGAGAAAGGGAAAGATGGTAGGGAAAATGAGGCCAGAAGGGAGGCGAAGGGAAGACAATACCACTGTGTCACTAGCCATTTCATAGCAAGACTTTTTAAGGTATTTTTGTTTTATGTGTCTGTATCTATATGTCTGTCACATGCAATCAGGTACCTGTGGGGGCCAAAAGAGGGCATCAGATCCCTCAGAACTGGAGTTAAAGCAGTAGTACTGTAATTATAAGCACAGGTGCTGGGAACTAAACTTGGGTTCTCTGAGAAATTATCAAGGGCTTGTAACCATCTGAGCTACCACTCCAGCCTGTGCATGAGTTTCTAAACAGCTCCGAACTTTCTATTTCATGAAAAATATTATTACTAGACCTACATAATTTACCGTACTATTTAGCTTCTAGCACATGAGTCACTATATGTTCCGTGGAACTGTTTCATCTCAAAAATTCAAATGTATTTTAGACTTAACAAATCTTCAAAGCCGTATCTCAGAAATACAAAAGGTTCCCCCCAAACAACACTGACACCGTTTTTTTTAGTCTTTTTTTTAAATGTTTTATTAATTACACTTTATTCATTTTGTATCCTCCCATAAGCCCCTCCCTCCTCCCCTCCCGATCCCACCCTCCCTCCCCTTTCTGCATGCGTGCCACTCCCCAAGTCCACTGATAGGGGAGGTTCTCCTCTCCTTTCTGATCTTAGTCTATCAGTTCTCATCAAAAGTGGCTGCAATGTCCTCTACTGTGGCTTTGTAAGGCTGCTCTCCCCTCAGGGGGAGGTGATCAAAGAGCAGGCCAATCAGATTATGTCAGAGGCAGTCCCTCTTCCCATTACTATGTAACCCACTTGGACACTGACCTGCCATGGGCTACATCTGTGCAGGGGTTCTAGGTTATCTCCATGAATAGTCCTTGGTTGGAGTGTGAGTCTCTAAGCAAAAGAGAGGACCCTAACGAAAATGCTCAATCCCCATCCTGAAAGGCAAAGAGGATGGACATCAGAAGAAGAAGAAAACAGGAAACAACCTAGGAACCTGCTACATAGGGCCTCTGAAAGCCAGAAGAAGAAAACAGGAAACATCCTAGGAACCTGCTACAGAGGACCTCTGAAAGCCTCTGCCATGCAGACTGTCAAAGCAGATGCTGAGCCTGATGGCCAACTGTTGGGCAGAGTGAATGGAATTTTATGTAAGAAGCGGGAAATAGTAAGAGCTGGAGAGGACAGGGTCTCCACAAGGAGAGCAACAGAACAAGAAAATTTGAACACAGGGAACTTCCCAGACACCGTTTTTTTTAAGATGACCAGGCTACCTCACAGGGGTAGCTGCCAACACAGTAGCTAGATTTCTATAAGGTAGGGTGACTTGGATGGAGTGTACTGGCAGTAATCTCCCATGAAAGAAAGCTGCTGTTCAAACAAAATGAGTAGACGATGTACGAAGGGAATGGGACCACCGACACCTTTCGAGTGGCTGTTCCGCACAGGGCCCTATGATCAGAATCACCAAAATATTTAACTGCCCTAAGGAAATCTTTCTAAGTTAAGGTGGAATGGGAGAAAATACAACAATATGGAAAATACAGCATGGAAAAAGTGGCCATCATGAAAGAAAGTGAGTTGAACCAAGACATGCCATGCTTAGATGCCAAGAACTTCAAATAATGATCTAGAGCTGAAGAAATATGGATGCAACCAACATGTAAAATACACACACATAAATGGGTGACACAGTCCCAAAGAGAGGTCTGAATCAAGGAACAATCAAACATTTATAGAATCACAACAGATAAAGACATATACACGGCAAATTATCGTTGCCCCCCCAAAAAATATGATGCGAAATTGAGTATTAGATTTTACAAGCTTGGAGAAAAAAAACCTCCACAGGAAACAGCCAGACAGTAGGCAATTGGTTTTCACTTCATTTCGACCTATAAAATCTGACATTACTCCTGATCACACAGACCCAGAACCTTATCATAGAGGCTAGCATGGGGAAACAAAGAAAAGGAAGTTTGAACAATCCAGTAGCTGAAAACAAGGCCAAAAGGGAATGAACAGTAAGCAAGATAGATGACTACAAGCCATGCCTCTGGGGACCTCTGGGGAGAAAAGATGAAAGGAAACAAGATACTAACACTCAGAAAACTAGAAGCACAAAGTGTGACAACATACAGGGCCTGGGAGCATATAGTCAGGATTTTGTTCTCTATTCCTGAAGCAAAGCAGTGAAGTAAATTATTTGCACTCTGACATAGGAAAGTTATATTATTTGGACTAACTCTAGATAACTAATAGAAAATGGAGCATGGCAGAGGCCATGGTACCTACTGTGCACTGGTTTGGTGATTACCCTTGGGTGCCCTCCTCAGAGAAGATCTCATGAGCACGGGTTCCCATGTTGAAAGTTTTTCTTGAAATCTCTCTTACAGACACACACACAAACACACACACACACACACACACACACACACACACACAAGCACACACACTGTATACATATAACTAAAACAAATAGTAGTCAGAGAATCAGATACTGATTATTTTACCTGCTTGGTTTTGAATGAAATAAGTCTCAGATGTCATTAGCAAATGGGATTTGATTATAAAACCCAAGGCATGTATCAAACACTTGCTAGAATTTTTACTTCTGTACCTTTGCCTGGAAGAAAGTGCTTATTAAAGATCAAGCCTCCAATAACAAGGAGTTGCTGCTATACATGATTGCATGAGAACACAGAACAAAAGGAAAATGCTTTTATCTACATGCAAGAAAAGAAGCCACACATTAAAAATTTGACATCTTCATCTAAACCACACTCAAGCCAAGAAACCATCAAAGACTTTTTTTCATTATTAAAGGTTGGCACATCCCCAAGCCATGTTAAAAATCTGATTGTTAGTGCTATCTAATCACAGGATAAGCTGACCTCAGTCTTACCTGCCCTATTATCTAAGTAGAGAACATTTGTTGCTAAAAAACTGCAATACCAACATTGGGAAGGTCCCTTGAAAGTCAAAGTATAAAGCACTGTTTGAACTACTGTGGCACTTCAGGCTCTAAGGGGTGTTCCTTGGCAGCAGGACTAATGACAGCTATGCTGTGAGTTACGTGGAGAACGTAACACTCATTTTCCTTAGTACCCACTCCCATCAATTGTAAGTGCATCTATACACACGTGCACACATGCACACACAAACACACTCAAACTTAAGTCATCTCTTCAGGAAAAACGTTTAACAGACACTTCCTCATAATAACAATAAAAGATTTCATGCTATTCATTCCCTTGAGAGATATTACTGAGAATTTACTAAATACTTGGGAAGAGCAGTGACTGAGACGAATACAACCTTTGTACCCAGAGACTTTGAAAAAGCTGAGGAAGTGAACTGACTCTACCATGATCCTAGGAAAGAGCATCCTGTAGCTATATGAGAATTACAGGGTCTTAGACACAGACCAACTTGGTTCTAGCAGGAAGGACAATATATTTGAGTAAGAGTTGACCTAGCTGAGTGTAAAAATATAAATCTGAGAAGCAGGCAAAACTAGGTAACAAAAGGATTATTGCCTTGTAATGAAGATGAGAATTATAAACATACTATGGAAACAAAGTCTACTCATTATCACAGAGTGTGTTCCTTTAGAACTCGAGTGATTAAAATAGCATGACATACCATGTGAGACTTTCCACATGCAATGAAAAAAAAATATATATATATATGTATATATTCTACCCAGCCACTTAATAGTACATATCCCTAAAGAGTCTAGATGTTGTCTGTTCAGGTGACTCTTGTTCAAGGGTCTTATGGTTGATTTTTATGTCAAGCTGCTGTCAATTAAAATCACCAGAGTATGGACCTCCACCTTCAGAACTGTTTTGACTGTGTTAATTGATGTAGGAAGGCCCTCCCCCATTGTGGGTTGCACCTTCTGGTATCAGCCCAGATGGAAAGTGGAATAGAGACCAAAGGCTCTTTCCTGGCTCTTGATTTCATTGAGAGTCCTGAGCCATCTTGCCTTGTGAGTGGAGGAATGGAGGAATAACTTCAGATCATCACTCCCTGGTGGGAGACAGTTAGACAGTTATTATGGGACTGTTCCAACTACTGAGGCTTCCATCTTCAGAAACTAAGTGAGTACCTGGTTCTCAGCATAGCAGATATGATTTGGCTGGCATTACTATTTTAAAGTTTACTTCATAAACGTTGATATATGATGTAATACATTATATTTTTGTTTAAGCTATTATATCTTATATAATTTTATATAAGATATGTATTATATAAAATATAATATATAATACATTATTATATTTATATATAAACACTATATATATATATGTATATATATATTTATGATATTGTTACTTTACAGAGCCTGACTAAAACAAAGACTTTAAAAGTTGTATCTTTCTTTCCCATTGTGGATGGGAATACTGCTTATCTTGTGGTCCAGAGTTCTATTAAAAAGCAAGCTGAGTAAGCCACAGGAGCAAGCCAGTAAGCAGAACTTCTCCATGGCCTCTGTGTCAGCTTCTGCCTGCATGTCCCTGCCCTGTTTGAGTTTCTGTCCTGACTTTCTTCTTTGATGAACAGTGATGTAGAAGTGTAAGCCAAATAAAACTTTTCCTCCCCATGTTGCTTCGGTGTTTTTCACAGCAATTGTGGTCAAAACTATGACATAGAGAAATGTAATCTTTTAACAGTATTGGAATGTGAAACTTTGTAATTTGCAAGCCTTATGAAAGGCTTTTATAAATATCATTTTTTAAAATTTCCATTTCATTATACAAAGGACATGCTGTGACTGCATGAGCTATATTCTTTTTCATACTGAGTCAGCCCAAGCTAGCCAGCTAAGGATTGAAAAATGGTTGTTTCTGTGGTCATCCAAACCAAGACACCCCAAAGGCCTATGTATTTGAAAGTTTTGTCAAAAGTTGGTAGAACTGTTTGGAAACAATTAAAAGGCATAGAGTTGTTGGGGGAAGTGTGTCACTAGGAGTAGGCTTGTAGGTTTCAGAAGCTCACTCCATTCCAAGTTAGCCAATTATACATCGTGCTTGGGAGTCAAGATGTAAGCTCTGAGTTACTTCTCCAGTGCCATGACTACCTATCTGCTGCCACGATGGTCGCAGACCCTAACCTTCTAGAACTGTGAGCTCTAAATTAAAATCTTCTAAAAGTTGGTTCCGTCATAGCAGTCTGTCACAACAATAGAAAAGTAACCAAAAACTATCTTAAATTTATAGGGAAAAGAATTCTCTGATAAGTGAATGTTATGGAGGATCCCATCAGGTTATTTATCAGCACAGTTTTCAGAGTAACCTATTAGTAGTTTTGCCTGATCTGCCTTTAACAATGCAATGGGCTGCACAACTGAAAATATAGAAATATATTTTCTCATCATTATAGAGGGCAGGACCATGGGATCAAGTCATTAAGTGTTTGTTATCCAAAGGGCTCTCACTGCCTGTGGGCAATTGTAATCTCTCAGGTCTTTTCATCCATTTTGTCATCATTTTTTACATATGGTTTCTCTGCTTTTTAGGGTAATCATTGGGTTAGGATATGTTGTGAAGATGTCATGTTAAAACATTCATAGTTAACAATGATTTATATGTAATTCAGCTGCTCTTACTGGTTGTGAGGCTGAGATGTAATTGGAGAGAACACCAAAAGAGGATATATATTTGTTTAGCTCTTCAAGTACTGTCCATAGATTTCTAAGGTGGTAGTTCCTGGATCATTACTTCCTAGATCAAAAAGAAACTACACAGATACTGTAGAGAAAAAAATTCAACCTAGGCTTTTAGCAGTGACAGCGTTACGAGCAGAAGAAAGGTCTTCCAAGTGAATGCTAATTTTCCAATATCTGTAAGTGAAAATTACTCGATGGACTTGTCCAAGGATTTAATTCTGAGCAGACATAGAAATCTGTGTTACAGTTAATAGGTCACAAAGCATGACCTTTCACCATCGCAATGTGCTCTTCATATATAGAATAAGTTTTACCTGAAAAACACACTAAGCAATATTCTCATAGAGCAGTGATTTTTTTTAATGTGTATTTTTAAACTTGGCATAGGCCTTGTACAAGTCAGTGAGTTTTTAATAACCTTCATTTTGGGGAAAGATACCAAATTTTATTTACTTGAATGAATAGTATGAACTAATAACTTAAGACAATGTTGTGGTTCCACTGACATAAAAGGTAATGGCAGCCCCAAAATGTATGCATGAATTTAGTGGCCAATAAAGTCACTCTGTGGCTTTAGGGAAATGAACTTAGCTCTTGTTATCATTGTGTTGTATGGAGTACTTTTCAAAGAGATATTTGCCATGCCAGATTTGGGGTTTCCATCTTACATGAGCTGCTTATAGGGTCATCAATTTTTTTTTGATGCATTTCACCTATTTTTTCAATTAATGAGTCTCAACAAAATCCCACAGGTGGGAAATTTTTGTCAGAGGCAGTTTGAGCATTTCCAGAAGGGGCTGATGCATACTCGCTCTTTTTCAACTGCAGTTCCCACCTCACTGAATTCAGTATGCCCTCCCTATCATTACTGTGTGTTTTTATTTATATCCTGTAGAAAGATTTGGCCATATCATTGGTGCTGCAGCTTTGTCAGTTTCTCATCATGTTCATCTTTCCTAGTCCAATTGGTTAAGACAGTATTTGACAAAGCTCATCCAAGTTGAAGTAGAAATAAATGGACAGATAAATATAGGCTTCAGGTTGATCCAGCAATTGATAGCAGCCTCCTAGAATCCCAGTAGTTGTTCATGTGCCTCTTTAAGGGGGATTTGGTGGTCATGGTAGTTGTAGAATGATGTTTGTTTGTGGTGCTGGAATGAGAGGTTCACATTCTAGTGAAGGGTTCTGGCTTGGGACACTTCTCTGGGGTTGGAGGGGTACAGTGGCATGTTCTGCTCAAACACTATTGAAGCAAGAAACAAGAGTGGCTCCCGGTGGTCAATGTCTCTCATCATGATGTTTTTCTTTAAAAATAATAATTGATTTAGCATCTCTGTGTGTGTGCTCGTGTTTATGTACATCATGTAGGTGCAAGTGCAGATGGAATCCAGAAGAAGGTGGTGTATTCTTTAGAACTGGAGTTACAGATGGTTGTTAGCTGTTGTTTGAGTGTTGGGAATCACACTTGGATCCTCTGCAAGAGCAACAATTGCTCCTAACTCCTGAGCCATCTTTCTTGCCCTTCCTTACATTTTTGCTTTCATCACATTCAATTCAAATGCTCTTGAACCCTTCCTTTACCCTGACTACTCACTTCTATCAAATGTCTTCCTTGATTTTAATCTAGTGCTGATACAAAACACAGGTCTCAATTCAAAGAGAATATGTGACCCAAAACCACAGATTCAGTCTGTACCCAACATGTGTTTCACTGTGGAGAAGGTGAAGATTTTATGATTACACACCAAAGAGAAGTCATTATATGTATAAAAATTCAATTATATTGGTAGAAACACCAATTATTTATAGCAAACCAAGAGACCTCAGACAGTTGCAGGCCTCAGATAGTATCTGAGAACATTCTCAGTTTTAAGTTTGTGGAAGTTAGCACTTTGTTAAGGTAATGCATATCAACAAATTTCACCTGCTAGTACAGCGATGGTAGGTCATATGCAAATATAGAAAATGAATGACTGTAAAGAAGGCAAGAGACCACCCAAGAAAAATCGACTCTAAATCTTCAATATTCCACTTCTTCACATGCGATGTTTATGCACCTGAGTCTGTTAAATTACTGCATCTCAATATGTTTCACCTGACAGTCACAGGGATGCTAGGTCACATGCACAGATTTTGCTTAGCATGTTAGTCTGGATCCAGTTCCATCCATTTTCCTGCAAATGTTATTGAAACTCCATACTGTGGGTTGCTGTATTTTTTTATTAATTCACCTACAGATACAAATATAGGAATATTTTATAACTTGGCTATTAATCATTCTTTCAGTAATTATGTGTTTGTGTTTGTTTCTGGTGTGTGTGTGTGTGTGTGTGCGCGCGCGCACGCCAAGATTTACTAAATATCCATCAACAACTTTAGACAGACGACTGAGCAATGTTTCAATTTACCCAGCCAGGAAATGCTCATGAATTCAAACTGGTATTCTGTAATGACAGATTCAGATTCTGAGCAGACTTCCAGGTATAACTCAAGAAATATACTTGTATGGCATGCTCTGCATTTCTACTGATAATACCATGAGGGCAAGCTACTTTACTCTGTTTCCCTGGACAGTGTGTATTATAATCATGGAACAAAATGTCTATGAGTAATATTCAGCTTCCCTATAAGGAAGATGTTACAAAAATCTAGAGCTGTCTTAACCCACTTGAAATAGAAGTAAGTTAGCTGAACTTTTTCCCAGCTAATTGGACATAGAAAATAAGGCCTCACACATGCGAGGTGAGTTATTTACTACTAAATTACTAAGACAGTCTCAACCTTTTTAGATCTTTATTTGACAGAGGGTCTTGCTGAGTTAGCTAGGCTGGCTTTGATTTCATTCTGCAACAAAAGAAGACCTTGAACTTGAAATCTGAAACAGCATCTCATATAGACAGGATTACAGGTATATGTCATCTGGGACATCTTAACCTTTCTTCTATCAGTCAAATATAATCTGCTTGAGAAGCTTGTCATGTTTTCCTGATCACTATTACTTCTAATACCTGATACTTTATGGACTACATACCTTACCATTATTTTCGGTTTATTGAGTACTTCAGCTTTTGTGCAGCTTATACAAACTAAATTAATCCATTCACCACAGCCCACATGGAAAAGGTTACTGTGCATGTCATATTAATGTATTATAGCTCCTATCACCCAGTAACTCATGAACCATGGATGAGAATACACATATATTATAATGCTCACTAAGCTATTAGAGTTTTGCCCTGTAATCATACATGCTTTAAGAAAATGAACAACTTTAATGAAAGAGCTAGTGATAATTCCCCATTAAAACATACTTAGATCTGTGTTGAAACATGAAGAATTCATTCAAAGCCGAAGAAAAATTCATCTGGTCAAGGAATAATTTCACAAACGCAAATATTTGTATTACTCATTGTAGTTCTCCTAGCAGAGATGTATCAGAGATTGTGGCTTGGGTGTGTTAGTCTTAGTATTTTATGGGACTTGGGATCAAACCCAGGACTTCATGCACACTGTGGAAGTTTTCTACCATTGAGCTGTACTTAAGCCAAAGACTGAGAAGACAGGAATTAACACTTTGGCTAGAATTGAATGTTTAAACTCAGCTACAAATCAAAGGAGATTGCTAAAGTGCTTTCAGCCTGGGAACTCATGACTCAAACCGCATTTCAAAGGATTATTTTTGGGTATCTAACACTGGAAGCAAGAGTCATGGCGGATATAATCAGATCCTAGGGCTCGTGGGCAGCCAGTCTCACAGAGCCAGTGAGTTCCAGGCCAGTGAGAAACTGCCCGTTGATAAAAAGGTGGATGAAACTTAAGAAATGGCACCTGAGGTTGTAATGTGCTCCTCCTGCCTCTGCCTCTACATGTAAACTCATATACCTGGGCGTTCACACACACACACACACACACACACACACACACACACATGCAAACAGGCATGCATCACTCAGGAGTGCGCACTCTAATCCATTCAGAGGAATTTTCACGGGGACACTAGTGATTACTGGCCAAAACAAAATACTTGTGACCCGTCTCCCTCAGTTTATCCTCGTCCCTACCTTCAGTATTTCTTCTCTCCTGACCTGTCTCCACTGGTGCCAGATTAAATTTTCTAAACTCCATTCCAAATTATGCAGCATAATGCCCAGTGCACCTATTGATTCAACAGATATTTGAACATCTGTTGTAGGCCTTTTAAATAAAGGGAAATTTGAAAACTCCTGCCTGCCTGGAGGAAAGTGTGTATTAGGGAAGACACATAAATAAGTAGTCAATTTAAAACTAGTGTCACTATCAAAACAGAAGGAAACCATGGTTTCGAAGGCAGCAGAGTAGAAGCAAAGAAATGAGGAGGTCAGTTCGGGAGTAGATGTGCTAAGGAGAGATGATCTATGGCTGCCTTTGGGAGATAAGGAGATAGATGAAAATGGAATCCAGCAACCTTTATGCTCAGAGCCAGCTTTACTGACAAGCGAGAAGCACAACACATTTAAGAAACCTTAAGAGGCTGACAGATTCAGTGAGGATAAATGAAAGGAGCTGGGGAAGCAATCAGGTCATACATGGCTCTGTGGCCTTAGCCCAAGAGTTTGGAATTTTTAACCCGGGGGCAGGGAGGAAGAAGAACTGAAGAAAGGTACAAAATGATATAAAAAGGCTTGCAATTCAGAATCACCTTCCTTTTTATGGATAGATTAATGTTAGGAGATCCTGGAAACAGTGACTTCAGGTAGGACAGTGTAGATGATCTCAGCAAGAGTTTGTTGATGCTGTTTCACCAGGTGCATTTCAGGACCAAGCATTCAGAATGGCCTTGTGTTTTGATGTTACCGACCTTACCCACCTTTTTGTCCTATACTCTGTTTCCAAAAGACAATGTTTCCATCACAGTCCTTCTGCATTTAGAAGTATTATTGCCCTATCCATATATTGAAGGTCATTCCCTGGTCAGATCCTCTTCTGTGGCCCATCACCTTTCCAGCAGGTAGCGGAAGTTCTACACAAACTTAAGGATTCCTAGAATATTGGAGATTATTAAAATATTTCAGGAAATGTATGGGTAAAGTGACATGGCTTTACTTTGGCAGTCTGTGTCAGCTTCCTGTATGCCAGGGTTGCAGGTGTAAGTTGCCATATATATTGGCAAAGCAACATTTTAACTTTAATTATTGTCCAAACTATTCCACTGTCCAAACTCTAAAACAGTTTTGAGGATTAAATTCTTAGGCTTAACCTTTGAAAATTGGCCTTAATGAGCTAGTGGTGATTTAGTTGCCACTGGACAGATAAATGTCTGTGGCTCCTATCATTGATAGATGTGTCAGAAATGGTGCCAATTTGGTTAAATGTCAAAAGTAAATTCATAGAGTTTATGCACATTTCTGATTCTACTGGATTAGTTCTCAGATTGAAGCCAGAGACTTTCTGTCAGCTCCTGGTATTACAAAAGTATTATTTTCCAGTTTCTTGTTAGGTACTAATATGACATAGAAAATTATAACTGTTTGACCTTTGAAAATGTTATTTGAGATTCATGGAGATTAAAAAAGAACTTTAAAACATAAGGCCAAATTTGAAGTGTCATGAGAAAATGCCTTATCAGTGGGTTTTATGGCAAAACAAACAAGTCTTTTCGAGACCAGAGCTTACCTTTCAAACTATAAAGCTTACATTCCACCTAGGATAGGTCTGTCCCACCCGCAATACGATGTTCTATACATCACCAATTCCTCAACAGGCAAAAATGAGAGACTTCAATGGAATTCATACTGTATGGAAATAAATAGAATATACAAACAAAATAATAATCAAGTTGGTTCTGTTAGTAAAACGCATGTATAAGGAGTCTTCTAATAAAAGGAGTGCAATCCACTAATTTTAATCATTGTTTTAGAACTCAGATAAAAAATATAAAAATAGTTGGTAATTAACGAGTAGTGAGGACTTTAAGTTCTTTAGAAAATGTGCCCATATTCCTAGATTGGGTTTTTCAGAGTGAAAGAGAAAAAATTCTAATAGGCACTTTCTGGGTTATGTATTATAAATATTTTATGAGGGTTCCCCTTATCATAACACATCACAACTGAAGTAAGTAACATTCTGTTTTGATTATGTGTTATTATGTGTCCTTTTATATTATTTAAAAGTAGGGGTTAAGAATATAAATAGAAAGTTTATAATCACTTTTTATCTGGAGAAACAAAGGGGAATACAATTAATTTTACTGTCCATTTTTGCTGAATATTCATCTGTGAGGTAATTTTTTTCATGTACTAATTTTAACGTGTTTTTCTTACTTTCTGAATCCAGGGCCTTTGCAAAGAAAGAGGATGTGTGCATACTGCTTGATATCATATGCCATGAACTTTGTTTCTTCCCGTGTCCCAGACCACTCTTCAGGACTAAAACGCTCTGTCCAAACAAACCCTGAGTTCTCAGGTTGGATACTAAAAATAATCCATTCAAAATATTTTTAAGGAGAAGCCTTTCACTGACATCTGGAATAGACAGGGATTTTTATCCCTGCTCTGTAATATGTACAAGTCTTTCCCTGATCGGCCATACAGTGCAGCCAAATCTCATCTGTGAGATTTCCCTAGAGGTCGAAGTATGCCAATGGCTTCTAAAAAAAAATCAATGCCTCTAATATAGGGCACACTTTTCACCTTTAATAATCTGTCCCAGTAGTGAGACCAGGGTTAAGCTGAAAGAACTTACTATATTTATTGACCAAAATGAAATTATTCACTTGGACCGTTATAAAAGACACAGTATTTGGGGATCCATGATAAACACAATACCTCTGCCTCAGGTGGAGTGGAAGTGAGTTTCAATGTTTAAAGACGATTAACTAGCTGATCAAAGGGCTTCTTAGAATTTATTTTATTTTCTGGGACAGTATCACTTAGAAATGATCTACATTTTTTTCTGGTAGGAAACTGATCCCCAGCAACAGGCACTGAAGCAGCTCAGAAACTTCTGGAGTTCAAGTAGAAGGCAGCAGCATTTGGAGTGTGTGTAAGCCCTATTGTTTAGGAAATAGAATATCTTCTTGGCTTTGCCTAACGGATTTCTTCACATCATAAGACAATAGTTAACCCAAACAAAAAAGGGCTATAGGTCAAAGGAAGAACTACAAATAGCTAATAAATATGTTGAAGTATTAAACATCATTATCCACCAAGGATAATACAAATTAAAACTACTTTGAGATTTCATATAAGCCCAGACACAGCGACTATCATGAAGAAAACACATTTTGGAGCAGATGTGGGAGAAAGGAATGATTGTTTATTGCTGGTTGGGGTGTAAAGAAGTTGGGCCACCATGGAAATTGTTTGGCAGTTTTTCCAAAATTATAGAAATAGAAGTACCATAACCTAGCTATACCACTTTTGGACCTTTATCCAAAGGATTTTGTATCTTACTAAGAGATACTTGCTCGTCTATGTTCATTATTGCTCTGTTGGCAAAAACTAAGAAAAGCAATTAGCCTAGATGTCCATCAAGATGAAAGGATAATGCTAATACAGTAAAGATGCATACTGAATTATATTCAGCTCTAAACAAAAATTAAATTGCAAGTTGTACAGATAAATTAATGGAACTTGAAAAGATAGACCGATTGAGATAATCCAGACCCAGAATCACACATACCATGTAGTCTCTCCTCATAAGTAGATACTAGCTATACAGTTTTAGATTTCTAACTGGACGTACCTATAGAAACCATGAAACTAGAAACAGTACACTGAAGGATGAGAGGGCCCCTTAAAGGATGGAGTTTATTAGAACATGAACGTGGGTTACATCAAATTAGAGAGATGGAATATTGGAGGTGGATAGGTTTAAGCACTGCTGAGGGTGGGGTAAAGTAGAGGATAAAGAAATAGGAGAAAAGTTAACTGGAAATAAAGGCAGGGTGAAAATACATATGGTAGCCTCCTGTTTTGTAATCCAATATAAAAAATATAACTAACTTCCATTTTTCTAACTTTTATAACATAAAAGTTTCATATGAACAAACTGGATCCATTTGGTTTCAGTAAGAATAAATGCTTTTTCTAATAGTTCAAAAGAATTGTTAATGTTATAAAAGAAAGAAGAAAGTAGTGTAAATAATTGATTGTTAACAATAAAAAATTTGTCCCCTCAAGGTCTTTCTGTCTTCCCCCTCTTTCATAAGATTCCCTGCACTCTGCCTAAAGTTTGGCTATGAGTCCCTGCTTTAATACCCTGCTAGGTAGAGTCTTTCAGAGGCCCCTTGTGGTAGGCTACTATCCTGTTCCCTGTTTTTTCCTTCTTCTGATATTTAGCCCCTGTGCCTTTCTGAAGGAAGATTTAGCATCTTAACCAAGGTCCTCCTTCTTGCTTAGCTTTTTTAGGTGTACATATTTTAGAAGGGGAAAATAGAAAGACCTGGAGAGGACAGGAGCTCCACAAGAAGAACAACAGAACCAAAATGTCTGGGACCAGAGGTCTTTTCTGAGACTGATACTCCAACCAAGGACCATCATGGAGATAACCTAGAATCTCTGCACAGATGTAGCCCATGGCAGCTCAGTGTCCAAATGGATTCCCTAGTAAGGGGAACAGGGACTGTCTCTGACATGAACTCAGTGGCTGGCTCTTTGATCACCTCCCCCTGAGGAGTTGGGGGAACCTTACCAGGCCACAGAGGAAGATAATGTAGACAATCCTGATGAGACCTGATTGGCTCTGATCAGTGGGCTGAAAGAAGGGCATGGAAGGAGAAGAGAGAGGGAGGGAAGGATTGGAAGGGGATGAGGGAGGGGGCTATAGCTGGGATACAAGGTGAATAAATTGTAAAAAATTTAAAAAAAATAAAAATTTGGAACTATAAATGGAAAAATAATTATTTAAATTATTTAACTTTCATTACAGCATAAATTTCCTTTTGAAAATATTTATTTTTACTGCACTTGTATGTGCATGTTCAGGAGAAGATACTGGACCTTTTGGAACTGAAATTACAAATGGTATGAGCTGCTATGTATGTGCTGGGAACAGAACTCACATGCTCTGCAAGAAGAGCAAGTGCTCTTAACCATTCAGTGAACTATCCAGAACATGTTTCTAATCAGATATTTTATACACAAAATAAAATACATAATTTTTTTTAGTGCTTCATCATTTGTGTAGATTATATTATTCAGTTCTCCCATCACGTATTATGTATATTCCCAACATGTTTTTTGTTGTGAGAATAATGGAGAAGAAAAGGTAGGTCCATGCATGTACTTTAGTTCTAGCTTTCGATGCTGACATAGAAACAGAAGGATATAACTTTAAAGCTGATGTTATACTGCTAAGAAATAGTGTTACACATCCTTTCAAAAAATAGCTTGAAACTTTAACAGAGTATTCAAAAAAAGTAAGACTGTTCTTTGCCTCTTAGTAAATGATTGAGGATATTAAGGGTTGAGTTACTGAGCACCTTGTAGATTTCACAGGTACATAATGGGTAGTGATTCTCTTCCTCAGAGAAATGAAAAATTCTATGCAGGAGGCATATGGTTTGGCTACGGATATTACACACTCCTGGTTATTTTTTCCCCCACAACATTTATAGATGTGTTTCAACAACATCACATCCTCAACCCCCACAAACACCTGTTTTGCCTTTTAGAGAAGCCATAATACCGAAGAAACGGCTTCATAAATCACTGTGTGTATTTCAGCATAGAAATTAGATATAAGCATTTTCAGGGGACCAAAGCACTTAGATCAGGCTCTAAGCAAATGAGCGATTCCTTCTACATCCATAAAAGCTTTCCCAGTCCTTGATCAGTGTCTCAGAAAAGGAAAAACAAAACAATAAAGTCAGTCCTAAAATTTTAAATCCATCTTGAAAATTTTCTCTTTGTTTATTAAAGGGTTCCAGGTTTATAATCAACACTAAAATATTTCACGGCTGAAGAAACTTCTAGAAGAATAAAAAATGAGCCATGCTAAGGTGGCGTGCCCTGGAGTGAACAACATTCTCTAATGCTGTACAGTTTCTATGTAAAATGTTCCTCTACAGGCTCATAAGTTTGTTGTTCTCCATTGAGTGGGAGGTCTGGATTCTGGCAGGGGTCCTGACTTTTGGACAACAAACGGGATCCCCATGCTCTCAGGGACATCTAGATCGCCTTAGGGTGAAGCCTGAATGGTCTAAGCTGGGTGTGGAAAAGGTTTTCCACAGAGTGTTACAGTTTGGCTCTTTTAGCATGAGATCACCAGTGGCAATGGTAGCTCAGATGTGATGCAGGCCAAGGCCCATGCCTGGTTGGCTTTCAGCCAAGACACAGGCCTTGTGAGGACAAGGACAAGTGGGGCCCAGGCTTAGTGCACCAGAGAGCAGGCCTAGTGAGACAAGGTAGAGGAAAAATGATGAATATCAGGCAGTCTTAAAATGAGAAAGCAGACTGCATATCTTTTATTATGTGAAGTCAAATGAAATATGAACCCTGGATAGGGATTTTGGAGGTGAATGTGTTTGAATCACTGGGGTCAGGGGTCAGTCATACTTATTGGTCCTATCACAAGAAGCAAAATACAGGCCTTAATTATCCTATGAAGGGGTGTACAGGATCTCTAAGTACAACTGAAGGTCACTGCTAGACTAAGATCCTTAGCAGGGTAGGCCGTTTCTAGAAATTCCTAGAATAGTTTTCTTATCAGGGAAGGGTCTGGCCTCTAATCTTTCCTGAGGGCTATGTGACCTCCTTATAAGTTCTGGAATTACCCAGATAATGTGGGAGTGGGAGGATGGATAGAACTCTAATGAGAAAAAGGAGTCTATCATCATAGACTGAGATCAAATAAATTGGCTATCTGGAGACACCCAACTTCAACATTATCAAGCAGAGCCCCAAACAAGTTAAAACTTGCTTTCCTGCTAGTGGCATAGGCTTGGGATGTCACAGGAACATTTGGATATAGTCATTAGGTGGCCAGTGCAGGACCATTGAGAAACAGTTTGCAGGTTATACATCAGAGCTTGGTGGTTCACTTGCAGGCTCAGATTTCTATTTCCTGATCCATGGGGATGTGTTTAGTTTGTTCATTTTCTCACTGGTGCAACCACGAGCTGGTGCCTCATTATGGCCAAGATGGGCTATAGTCCCTGAACATAATCCAGAAGAAATCTCCCTTCCTTAAAGTAGTTTCTGCCACGCACTCTGTCATAGCCATAAGAAAGTTAACTAATGCGGAAAGTTGGTCCCTAGAAATGGGTGTTATTACTGTGATAACCATGATGATATGGTATATACATCTTTAGAACTGGTTTGTGGAGATAAATAAAATCTTTCCTTTAAACTGTCACTGTATTCTCTGAGAGCAATAAGAAAGCAACAAATTTAAATGTAGTGACATAAGTGTGAAAATAATTCACAGAAATCTTTTTTTAAAAAAATGGAACCCTTCACACTCTATAGTCCAAAGATCCTGACAACTGGCCCTAGATCTAGAAAATAAAACTAAGGTTATAGTCCAAAAAAACAAAACAAACAAACAAAAACAGTTGAAGGAAACATTCCAAAAGCATTGACATTAGCACAGCCCACCTTCCCACTTGGCAGCAACTATCAAAGCTTCAGCATCCCAGGAGACCTTAACACGGAATTCAAAAGTCCCAGTAATTTTAATGTAAAACTTTCAGTAGTAAATGGATATATTACCAAACATCCTGACCTATTGGTAGTCTGAAGGCAACTATGGCTTTACTGTTCAATGAATAAAGTATGTAACTGCATCTGATATAATTGTTGCAACAATTTTCTATCAGCTAAAAATCATGACTTGGGGTTCATCGTGGTGACCCTTCCATTGTTTCTTCACTGAGAGTGGCACAATTTGGGTTAACCCACAAATAAGAAGCCTTGAACAAGATGCTACCATTGTAGCGCTCAGGAGATGGCTCAGGGAACAAAGTGTTTGCCACACAGTACAAGGATCTGAATTTGAATCCCCCCAAAACCATGTGAAAGCTAAATGCTGTAATATATGTCTATGATCTTAGTGTTTCTACTGCAAGATAATGATGGAAAGCAGAGACTGGTGGCTTATGGGTAAGCTAGTATGGTGTATGCGACAGGAAACAAAAGAAAAAATCCTGCTTCAGAAAAGGCAGAAGGCAGGAACTGACCCTCATAATTGTACTGTGTTATTCATGTGCCTCTATTCCCATGCACATACACAAAGAACAAAGGACATACACTGAACATGCAAACACACGTCACGCACACAGATGAGGGCACGCATCACAGAGCAGGGATGGTGGGACACACTGAGAGAGGGTGGAGAAGGACAGCGGTTGGAGGTCTAAATTTCAGCATTGTAACTGTGATGACGTTTCTTCTAATTTGGGAATTAATGTGAGGACGGTTATCATGATCCTCAGATATCGCTAACAAAGTATATTAATAAGTAGATGTGTTAGTAATAAATTAAAGGATTAACATGGAAATAATCAAAACAGTTTTGCTTTTTGTTTTTTGTTTTTTGTTTTTTTTTTTTTTACAATTTGTCAAAGAAGTTGCTTTAGGCATAGTGAAAAAAAACACAATATGAGCATATGGAAACTAATCATACACTTTAATTGTGTTACCTGAGAACTTGTAAGCCAGTGTATTCTCAATTACCCAATTACCACCAGCACTGCTTCAAATATAGAAGCCACATTAGTAGAGGCATGCATATAAATAATTCCACAGCTCTTCTGATTATTTTAAAGAAACAAAAGAAAATTACATTTCCTGATGTGGCCATCTCACCCACAACGTAGGAAATAATGCTTTTTGGTCTTTATAGCGTGCAGCTGATTCTGTCAAGTCTGATCAGCGAATGTTGTTTCAGCAGTATGCCAAGTGAAAACACAAATCTCAATGGGGAAAGTGTTCTCTCTACCTCTGCAGTAATTTGGGTTGGAAAAAAAAAAATAATTCCAGGTCCATTTGATTTCTATGAAGATTTTATTTAAGCTACAAAAAAAAAAAAAAAAACCATAAGAAACCTTTGATCTCTTCCCAGACTTACTTTGTATGCACATCTATATATTTGGGGACAAGCGAAAAACCCCTTTTGGTGAGCTCTGCTCAGCCTAAGGTTTGCCCCAAAAGGAAAAGATCAAAACTGTGAGATACCTTGCATCTTTTCTCTGAGTAATATGGCAAAGAAAGAGTGTGGTTTAAATGCTCATGACATGGCTGGTACTCATGTAGTGAAAGCTCTGGGCTACTCTTCACTTTTCCCAGGTTGGAGCACTTCATGATATTTTCCTTTATATAAATGAATGATATAGTCAGACTACAAGATGGTTGTTTTTTCTGGTCATAGAAAAGATATTAATACGTTGACTCATCACAAACCATTATTTAAAAGGTATATGGCAAGGAGAATGAATGTTCGATATACAAATGAGATAGAGAGAGAGATAAAGTAAAGCATCATTTTGGTACTATTGTTTGTTTTCTTTTTAACTGTTTGGTGATTCTTAAAATAGTTTTACAGGGTTAAAAAGGTGAATGGATCCCTGTTCTGAGGACCTTGAGACAAAAAGTTCACAGTACAACAAAATGACTCTGTTTTGCAAGTAATACTCTTTTAGAAACTTTAAGAAAAAAAAAAGTCATCAAAAAGGGCATTCAAAATACATAAGACTTTCTCAATTCTTTCATTAAAACAACTATTTAAAATCAAACTTATTTCAAATATTCATACAACTTCAGTATTTTCATGTCATTTTCTCTGATAAAAATAAGTTTAGGTTACAATGGCATTCAATATGTTTCATATTGCTGTCATTTTAGAATATGATTCCTTGTATTAGGCCTAAGACTAATGAGCAACTGCTCTACCCTAACAAGGTTGCCTGTAAAAAACAAATCCACAGCTTTTGGGTGTTGTAAAATAACTCCCCAGGGGTCTTTTCTGAGACTGATACTCCAACCGAGGTACCTTCATGGATATACGCTAGAACCCCTGCTCAGATGTAGTCCATGGCAGCTCAGTATCTAAGCCGGTACCCTAGTAAGGGGAACAGGAACTGTCTCTGACATGAACTCAGTGGTTGGCTCTTTGATCACCTCCCCTTGAGGGTGTTGCAACCTTGCCAGGCTAGGAGGAAGACAATGTAAGATGAGACCTGATAAGCTAGGGTCAGATGGAAGGGAAGGGGGATCTCCCCTATCAGTGGACTTGGAGGGGGGCATGAGAAGAGATGAGGGAGGGAGGGTAGGATTGGGAGAGAATGAGGGAGGGAACAACAGCTGGAATACAAAGTGAATAAACTGTAATTAATATTAAAATATATAAATAAATAAAGATAAAAATAAAAAAAATAACTCCACAATTTGAAAACTCGTGTGGACAGTAAATAATATCCCAAGAAGCCTATGCTCTAATATTTTCATTGAGAAAATATTTGATTTGATGGTATCACACGGACTAACACTTGACTCAAGCCAAGCTACAATTTACAGTAAACTCCTACCTGATGGCATTTTTCACCATTTTATAAAAGAAAAGCATTTTTTTTCAAAACATACCAGAGAGGTGCCACCCACAGTGGTTCAAAACAGATACTGAGAATCACAGCTTTTTATACAAGTTTTATGGAAGGCATTTGGAAGCAACTGTCAGCCATCTCAAAAAGGGAAAGAGCTATCAAGATTAAGAGAAATGGTCTGAAATAGGGGAAAAAGACAGAGAGTGGGATCAATGAATTATGCAGATAACACCCTTTCTCTCATGTGCCCAGAGCTCTGTTTTTACATTGGGAAAGGGCTGATAAATTGTAAGTACAAGCTGCTTCATACACCATGTGAGAATTACTATTTATGGTTTAAATAGAGTTTCTGTCAAAGCATCCTAGCTACCTTAATAGACAAGCCTTGAATCAATGTTGTTTGTATGAGGCTGCAACTCACAAACTATTTCTATTCAGAAAACTAAATACCTATTCACAATTATTCCTTATTTATTCTTCCAGCATAATTTAAAATAATAGATAGAAAAAGTTGATAGATTTCAATGTTCTCAACAAAAAATTACAAAGCTCTGAGGATACCTCTACACTGATACAGAGGATTCATATTTTAAATCCATCGTGAACCTAATAATGAAGACTAAAAGATTTTCATAAATAGAATAAATTGCTTGAATTAATAAGGGTTTGTTCTATCTGTTATTAAATAATTTCTGAAAATCTTTACCCATATAATAAAAACTGAAATAAGTGTGTGAAACAAGATTTGAAACAGGAATTAAAGGGCAAAACTCATATTATAGGCTAGAGAAGATGCAAAAATCAATAGTTTTTATATTCCTACCGACAGAGAATGTATCGAAAAGCAAGATTCCATTTGCAAAAGCATGGTGAAGTAGGATGAGAGGCTGAGCAGTAAATGTGTTGTAAAACAGAACTAAATTTGTATCTTAGCTTTGCCACTTAGAGTATGTCTCTTATAAGGTATTTAGATTCCTAAACTTCTATTTCTCACACCTGTAAAATATAGATTAAAACAGATTTACCTCATCAAATCGTTACTACATGTTCAGGTTAATTCTGAGGTACCTGTATTGTCACCTCAGTCCATCCATTTTTCTCTCAAAGACAGACATCCTCTTTCATCTAGGTAACAGGAAACTACTGAATGCAAAGCAGGAACACAGAAACATTGTGTCAATTGTAGGACACAATGGAATTTGAAATGAATGCTATTTGTATTCAGTGCTCATTTTCACTCATGCATACACACACATACACACACACACACACACGCTCACTCACTGTACTGTTAATTGATATTTACTGAAAGATGACTTGATTAGAAGGTATAAAAGAATAATATGAAGATCTGTGATCTCAAAGAGCGAAAACAGCCACTTAAAAGAAAAAGCAAATAAAACAGAGAAAATGATCCAAAGCCAAATCCTATGTAAGACAGAAACCTGCATGCAGCTGGAGTTCTCTGAGCCAGTGTTGAACAGTGGAAGAGGAAACGATGAGAAGGCTGAGTTCAGATAAGTTTCCTGTTGTATTTTTGATCCTGTCTGAAATAAGTGAAAACCTATTTTGAACTAATTTGAACAGATATGACAAAATCTTCATATTTACAATTTTTAACCATACTTGCTTTGTTGAGAATAGATTATAGGGGAAAATATTACAGCCAGGGATCATCTGGAAACTCTTATAGTAAACTATTGCCATCTTGCTCTCTTGGCCCTTGCCCTTTCTCCTTTCTCTGTCGGGGCACCGCCCCCTTTTCCCCTATCATGTCTCCCTCCCTTCTTCTTTCTCTCTCTCTCCCTCTCTCTCTCTTCATCTCCATCTAATAAACCTCTTTCATATAAGATCTGCTATGAGCCTCATCATTCATTAATTGGTCCAACAGTCATAACAAAAGAGTTTTACTGGAAAAGTCAGCCAATAAGTCGTATGAAAGCTGGAAAGAAGGCAAAACCAACAACTTTTTCCTTTTCTGTCTTGATCATTTTTAAGATGGAACTCTGTTTCTGTGTTGATGGGCCTGATGGGGAGTAACTATTCGACAGCATAAGCTAGAATGAGATACATGCTTACAGCAGTATCCTGCAGGCAGCACGGAAAGTGGAGTATAAGAAGCAACTGGTGACGTAGGTGGCATCACATCCCTTTCTTTGCTGGTATAATAGGAAGAACAGGAATGTGGGGCAGACACCTGGCAGGTGAGGAAGAAGGGGTTGTGGCTACATAACATCCCTTTACCTCAATTTCTCAGTGAAATAAAGATAAAAGATGGCCATCCAAAATTAAGGAAAATCAAGGCTCTGTCTGGAAGTTTCAAAAAGGTGGACAGGGTGTAACACAATCACCTAGCAGAAGAGCAGGAGCTGTTGAAGGAAGCAGGTGTAGGAGGTATAGGATGGAGCAATTGTATGAGGTGTGTTACATTGCCTGCTGTATCTCCAAACCTGACTCACTACACAGGACAAACTTGCCCAGTCCTTCATTCCAGTGACTCTGAGCATATGTCTGTCAAGGGTATGTCAGTTTACTAGGTCATTTTGTATAGAATATTATATGCCTCCTTCCTTCATTTGTTTTGTTGTCAACTTGACACACATAGGAAGAAGGAACTTCGGCTGAAGAATTTTCTTGATCAGATTGGCCTGTGGGATTTTTTGGCATCATTTTCCTCATTGTCAATTGAAAAAAAAAATTAATTATTCTTGCTTTTTGGACTTAACACTTTATGGGGAGGGTTTGTACCATGCTATACCAAACCATGCTAAACATCGAAGGGCATATTGTTTTGGAGAGTAAGCATCGTTATGAAGGAAGACATCATGGCAGCAATTTGGAGTATGAAGAATGTACCACCAGAGAAACACATTTTCTTGGAAGTGTAATAAATAGAATTGGGTCAAACAAACAAGGAATAAACAAGAGAACCACTTTAAGTTAAAATGAACAAGTTGTGTCTGGGAACGTAGAAAGCAGACCTGGAAAAGGAGATGGGATGCTTAACTCATCATTCAGGGAAGCTCTTGGAACACTGCTTTTTGTCAATGAGTCTAGAAAATGAATTATAAGGCCAGTTAGTAATACCCTAGGTAAGGAACCAACAATTCTTGTGATCATTGAAGCCACAAGGACGCAAAAGTATGAGAACCTCCTTACCTTCTGGGGATACACTATCAGGTTGTTCTGCCGATTATCATTATTATTTTTTGTTATTTATTTGTATATACCTTTTAAAGAAATATATAAGGAGGAATACACATACTTTTTTAAAAAAAGAATAGAAACAGGTATATGATGATGATTTTAAATCTTAAAAGTTAGAATTAAAATAATCTGAAAATTAATGATGTATTTTCTCTATGAATTTGTTAAAATTATTCACTAAAAATTAATGTTTCCTTAAAAAGCTCATAAGGTGGAAAATATGTATGTAATAATAGTATAATCAATGTCCCTAATGTCAGTCTGACCATAAAAAATCAAACTCAATTGGAAGACATCAGAGATCCCAAGATAGTCTATCACAAACCGAAGCACTGTCTTACCAAGAAAGACTTGGCTTGTACTCTTACTCAGGGTTCTTATATAAAGCTCACGATCAAGAGCAATGCATATTAGCCAGGGATATTGATGATCTCCATCTCGCAAGCCTTAGACTTAAGATCTTTCAGTGTTATGATGTTGTAAAAAAAACTGCATCTAGATGAAAATCCACTTTGCATGTTTAATTTTTATCCTTTCTCAGAGCAGCTATTTCTTTAGCGGCACCTAGTCCTGAGTCAGCCATGTGACTTCAAGGGTGAGTAGTTGATGCTCTAGAGGGCATTGCATGGCTAAGCTAAGCTGAAAGGAAGGTTAAGAGTAGCACATGCATTCCTTCTATCTCCCCTTCTTCCCTTTTTAACTATTTTCCTCTGTCCCTTCTTTCCTTCTTGCTTTGTTATTCGAGACAGAGTCTTACTATGGCTCAGGATGAGCTCAAGCTTACTACCTTTTTCTCTCTGCCTAGCCAATGTAGCTTTTAAGTTTTGACATTTTCAAATTAATTCCCATATAAACCATAGACATTGTTACTTGTTTTAATTATGTCTAATCTCGGAATAGTTTAAGACAATATCTGATTGATGAAAATACTGACAAATGAGCTGAATGCCTGTGGTGGTTTGAATAAAAATGTCCCTCGTATGCTCATATATTGGAGTTCTTAGTCACTATGGAGTGAACTGTTTGATAATATTATGATTAAGAGGTATAGCTTTGTTGGAGAATTGTTTTCACTGAGGGATGGACTTTGAGACTTCAAAAGCCCATGCCAAGTCCAGTTTTTTGCTCTCTGCGTATGGATTAGCATTTAAGTGTCAGCTAGTGCTCCAGTGCCTGCCTGCACACTGCCATATCCCCTGACATGATAACGGACTAGACCTCCAAAAGTGTAAGCAAACCCCAACTGAATACTTTCTCTTATTGGTCATGCTGTTTCTTCATATCAATAGAAGAGTGACTAAGACAGTGTTTAGAAAGAATCTGCCCAGAGGCTAGGGGGTACCTTTTGAATAGGTAAGTATAATGGCAAGGATATCCAGCTGTGTGATGAACAGCCAAGGCCAGGACAACAAAATCAATCGCATCAATGGACAGGCCTTTTCTAACAGCAAATGGTGTCACCTACCTTTTGATTATACCATTTTGGAAAAAGCAAAACAAAACAAACAAACAAACAAAAAACTGAATTGGTGAAACTGTACTACATCCTAAAATGATTGCTAAGAAAAGGCTGATTTACAGAGATGCCACATCCAAGGTGATACAAAAAAAGAGCAAGGATTTTGGCCCCTCTGGATTTTGTGTCTGTACCAAGCATGTGATAATGAAAACACAGGTTGCACTGATGTTAAGTAGAAATCACTAGCAGATGCAATCAAGGAAGGGGCTCAGGAGAGAGCCCACCAAGGACCTCATGTTGTCACATTTGGTAATATGATAAATGAGTTTTTGGCACCAATTCCTTCACACTCCATAGTACTTCCAGAATGTCCTAATTGCTTCAGTACATTAAATCTTTCTAATGATAACAGCATTAACTCTGTCTCACTTTTATTTGGGGCCAAATTATCATCATTGTACCACACAGAATTAATTAAAATGTAACCAGCAAAGGCCGCTGTGAATAGCAAAGGCAGGCTTGATTATGAAAGCCTGTGGCAATCATCAGAGAACTGTGAAGAGGACAAGCCAGCCAGCCAGTTCTGCCAGGGCCCTGTCTGGTATTCTCAGTGTTGTTCATTACGGATATCATGGTGGGTCAGGGGAAGGGAACAGTGCAGACAGAGAAAACATGGTGAAGAAATTGAGATAACAGTTTTAAACACAAGCTTGGGCTGTTCAAGTTGGAGGCATCATTTGGTATAATTGCATATGTTCAGCATTTAATATCTCTAGGGAGATTTAGCTGGAGTTGCGACTTCACACATTTAATGAAGCGGAACTCTCTCAGGCCACTGTAAGGCATATCTAAGGATGAAAACCAGTAATTTACAGCTTTAGTGACCTTATTACAATGTACTTTGTGCTTGGCTGCTCTTCACTCTTATCTGGGCCATTATCAAAGGCTCCTGTGGAATATTGGCCGTTAGCTGCAAGCAGACCACGAGGCTTTGTCTTCACAGGCTGTGAGAGAGTGGGGAAAAGATATTGAATATTTTATCTTAACTCCTGAAAAAAAAAAAAAAACAAAATAGCAACAGGCCCTTTGAGACGCTACTATGCATGTGAAGGGTAGTGATGAGGCGAAGTCACCAATAACAAACAAGCCTTGGTGCAAAGGCTTCTAAAAGATGAGCTAATTGCACTGACAGCTCAAATAACAATGAATGTTCTCCACCAGCTGATGAATAGCTCCTGATTTCAAGATGTCTAACCTACATCTGTGCTATGGAAATGGAAATAAGAACGGGATGAAGAACACCATCCTTTTTGCCAGATGTCAGTGGCTCACAGTGGAAGGAGGAACTCACGTTGGCTCAGATGGAAGGGTCATACTGCCAGAAAGTGCCACCACAAAAGACCACTTTAACCTACTTGCATGGCTGTTCACTTTCATTCAACACATAAATGGAACCAGAAGTCTGAAGATGTTTTCTATTAGGGACCAGACAGAAAAGACTATAAGCTCTGTGACTATATCTCTATCACATATTTGTCACTGGGCTTATTTTGTGTTCTAAGTCCTTTAAAAAAAACATAAGCAATTTTGAGCTGTAGAAATGATCATGCAAAACCTGCTACTGTGATCTATGTCTTTCTGACTCTTGTTCCAGGCACTTGACTAAGCTCAATAAAACAAAACAAAGAAACAAACAAAAATTATCTTTCCTCAAGAAGCTTTGGGAAAGGAACTGAGCATAACACCCATCAATAGGATAATCATGGAAGTTTTTAAACAGTTATCAGTGCTTACTTCAAAAGAAAAGGTATATCTGGGAACAGAGCTTGAACATTAAAAAAAAATCTATAAAATATGCTTTTATCTGAGATTTCAAGATTTAAGATCGTGAGATATGAAGCAGCCCTTAGGATTTGATTTCTGTTAATTCAAACATCCCCTGTGGTTGATGGGAATTTATAACCCAAAATGTAAACTTAAATATCAGTCTTTTCATCTATGACTTGTATGACCACAAAGAAAGGTTTAAGAACACCAAAAGAACTTAGTTTCCTCACCTGAAATAGAGTACTATTAGAATGCACATTTCTAACTTCATTGTAATGATCTATGAACTAATCAATAAAGTGATGTTTTTGTAAATGATAAAGAAAAAGAGCTAGGACCCTGTAACAAGACCCTGTCTCAAACAAAAAAACAAACTTTCTCAATTCATAGGGCTAGGGGTAGGAGTCAGTTTAGTAATATTTGCCTCATGTGCAACAGAGCATTGGCATAGTATGAGATATATAATATTTCTATATATAAAGTGAATAGCATCTCTGAGATTCACACTTACAAGTATGAGGGCACATATTGAATGGGATATGTTGAAGAGGCAGAGGCAGGACAATCACAAGTTCAAGTCCATCCCAGGGTATACCTTCATCTCCTCAGCCGCAATAATGCCACTGCAATCTGCAACTGCTGGCAGATTAATTTCGTTGGAGATATAGTAAGGAGTGTTTATAGCTCTTGTAGAAGACCAGATTTAGGTACCCAGAAGCATATAAGCCATCTCAGACCTGCCTCTAACTCCAATACTAGGGAATCCAATGCTTTCTGGACCGGGACAGCACATATAAACTCACAAGGCACAGACACATACATGCAAATTAAAGAAATAAATACTTTTTTAAAGCTTATTTGTGAATTCTGTGAGCACAAGTTTTCAGCTTGAAGCCAAAAATATACTTTGGGGTTTTCTGTGGTGACTGAGTCGGTAGGGAAGCTAAATGAATGGTTTTAAGGATACCATTCAAAAGTCTCATTTTAACATTAAAATGTTCAATTTCAGTGACTATGAAAGTGCCTACAATTCTGAACAATAGTCTGCCTTTTTCAATGAGGTGACTCTTGTGCCATCCCAAGGTATCCTGTACGTAGGAAGAATTTGACTGACAATAATAAATGCCAGTATCAACCTAGAAATATAAACAAGCTTAAGTAAGGCAGGAGTTCATTGAATATCCTTGGCTCGCAACTAGGGCTGGAAGATTGTTGCCAAATATGACTCTGTTTTATTTTTTATTGTTTGTTATTGTTGTTGTTTGCTTTTTAAAAAATATAAAGCCAGTTTTAGTAACCTAGAAACTCTAAACATAGCCCCCAAAGGCAGTCCCTAATGTCATGACCTTGAATGATATCATCCCCTGGGGTCAAATAAAATCCCTGGGGTCAAACTTCCCTGAAATCACTGTTTCAAAACATTGCAATCTTGAATATTGAAGGGTGCAGCCCCCTAAACTATAATTACTGTTGTGAAAAAGAGAGGCTGGGTGTTAAAAAGTCAATATAAAGACAAGGCTTTGGAAAAGGATAAGTGATTTTTAGTTATATGAAAGCTACTTGCAGCTTGGTAGGTGAAATGGGATCCTACAAAACATGTATGTCAGCAGAGTGCACAACAATGACAGGGCAGATCTCACATTAGTGTGAGAAGATTCCTTCCATTCCATTTGGGACCAGAGGGAACACATTCAGAAGACAAATCAACCCTTCCCTGAGAGGTGGGGAAGAGTGTTCTTCTGATATGTGGAACATCAAGATTCTAGAAAAGGGTACACTTTAATTTAGTCCATGATTAACCCAAGGATCTTTAGTCCAAGATCCTTTCTGTGTTTCTAATCAAGAGATCCTTTATATAAGCATGTACTCACTTGTAAGAAAAAAAAATCTATATTTTCTTTGAAATTATACTATGCAGAGCCAACAAAAGACAAGATTTTCTTTCACACACAGACTTCCTAAGGCAACTATTCCTTTAATTATTCCCTTTAACTTAGCCTGAGCCCAACACATTTCCAAAGACTTCTTCCTATGAAGAAAGAATCTCTGCCACCCTCTGCCAAGCATGACCAAAAGCAGTTTTCAGAAACACTTTAAACTCCACTGAACTGGTACTTTGCGTGTTTCTTCATCGCTGGTACACAGGGTGTTTATACATAAACAGAACCTCTGTTCTAACCTGCACATTGATTCTGGTGATTCATTCAAGATCAGAACTCTGCTGGGGCCAGACGTGGGGGCTAGGTTGTAGAAGGAGGTGGTAATGGCTGGTCTTAGGAGTCATGTTTGAGTTGGCAATGAGCTATAATGTAGACCCACAGGCTTTATATATATTATGACTGAAGGCACATATGTTTGTTGGAAGGAGCTATTCCTAGCTGATTCTTAGAGTGCATATATTATCTGCCACGTGGAGCTCAATAAATATTTATTATCTCTCCTGACTCGTTTTATCTCAACTTGACAAAAACTAGAGTCATCTGAAAGGTTCAGAAACCTCAATTGGGAAAATGTCTCCATAAGATCCAGCTGTACTGCATTTTCTTAATTACTGATTGATGGGGAAGGGTCTAAAGGCTAGCCACTAGCCCGCTGTGGGTGCTGCTATCCTTGGGTGGGTGGTCCTTGGTTTGAAAACTGGCTTAGAAAAGCCATGAAGCAAGCCACTAAGCAGCACTTCTCCACGGCTTCTGCATCAGCTCCTGTCTCCAGGATCCTGCCCTGTTTGAGTTCCTGTCCTGACTTCTATCAATGATGAACAGTGCTGTAGAAATATGTAACCCAAATAAACTCTTTCCTCCCCAAGTTTCTTTGGTTATGGTATTTCACCATGCAGTAGTAATCCTAACTAAGACATTAACTAATTAATGAATGCTTTTTTCCCTTCCGATGCAGAAGGTCAATTTCAGAAAGGCTAACTGATTTGATAGCAAATGAGAATATAGATATATCTCGCCTAAGCAGTTTTGCAGGCTCCTGGAGTGTGTGACAAAATTGCCATTTACAAGGAAAAGAAAATGATGTTAAATGCTTTGACTCCTCAGTATTTTAGTAAAGTATCAGAGGCATAAAACTCCTGAAGAAATCTGCATGAAATGAGCAGCGTTGCCACCAGAGATTGATGTGCTTTCAATTAAATCCAGAATTTCAAGACATACAGCTTGCTTGTGCAGCTGATCACGACATTCTGTATTTTAAATGACGGAATGTGTTTCCTTACCCAAGGCTGAGTGAACAGAGGAGGACCATCAGCACCCTGTGGTTAAATGAAGTGATGATTACTCTTGATTCCTGGCTAGGCTGCAGAGCCATTTTGCTGGTGGGAGAAGAATCTGAAGAAAAGCCTCTGGAGACAGAGGGGATGAATTTTGCATGTTAGCTTGCTTACTGATAAGCAAGGGCACATAGGCAGGGCTATGAGCAGCTCACATCACTTACCAGGGGTTTTCCTGACGTGCTGTAGGATTTAGGATCATGTCTATGTTATTATTTTTGAGCAAGCGTACTACATATACTTAGCTGTCATGAAGTGTACATGTATTAACAAAGACCTGCGGAAAGAGATCAAGTTTTGTTGTAAGTGCTGTCGATCACGCTCTTCATTTTGCTTGCTAGAGATATAAGTTCCATGAGAAGGTCACTGGTGTTGAAATGGTCCTAGGTGATAGCCATCAGCATTAACATTTGATGAACCATGGGTAAGTGGTAATGGGGAAATGAGTAATGCTGATTGATTCCCAATTTTTAAAAAGCACAAGAAGGTTTGATCACCATTGCTTTTGGTAGCCTCTGGTGAAAGGGCTGAAGAATATTAAAAATTCCCTACGTAAGCTTTAATCCTACCACTGGCAACTGTAGGAGAGAAGAAAAACTTCATTAACAAAGATCTTGAGGGGCTGATCTGTGAGTGACTTCAATGCTGAGGGGAAGAAAAAAAAATAGCAGTCCACCTTCACAATACATCTGTCTCAAGTAAAACACCGATAATCTTCACCCAGGACGGGAGTCATGAGATTTCTCACTGTCCCCCAGCACTTCCTACCTAAGGCTCTGTAGCGTAGTTGACCATAGCACCTAATTAGCTTTAAATATGTAGCATCCTCATATCTATCTGCCTTAAGGAAAGAAATCGTCATTGTTTATAATAGCCTGCAGCTTCAGTAGTGTTTTATTCATTTTCTAGGGCTTTTAAAAAATAATTTTAGTGGAATTGATTTCCTGTATAATTTTTATTAGGTCAATCCCCTGCTTATAGCTATAAATGCTTCTCATCACCTTAAGGATAAGATAAAGGAGCGCTGGATCAGACTCTACCTCCTCTCGTTATTTGCTCTCTTTGTTCATACATCACCTTTCCTCCCCTTCTTTTCATGCTTTGGGGACAATTAATTTTAAAAGGGCCTCCAAGAAGAAAAAAAAATATTTGAGTACATTAGTATATAAGAGTGAAACTTATATCCAAATAAAATGTTTATAGTCAAATCAAAAATACACTAATATGGATTTAAATACAGATAATATGGATTTAAACATTTTGCCTCAAATTTTTTAGTTTCCAAATATGTAATCCAATACATGTACATTTACTCTTACATAGAGTATGTGTATATTTATAGGTTTATACTATTAAAATGATTTACATGTATATGTAAACATGAACATGTTTTACAATTTTCCATACATTTCTATTCTAATATTTTTGTCCCACCACACTTTTGAGTATTGTTATTGTTTTTTTTTCTTTATCTTGTAAAGCAGGCTTAATACGACCTTAAATATTTAAAAGAATAAGTGTTATGTTGTCTCACCTTGGGAAAAAATTATGAAACTGAACTTGGGGGAAAGGCAGATTAAAATAACCTAGAATGTATGAGAAAGCTTAAGACACAGGACATCAAACAAACAAACAAAACAAAACTGTAACACCACATCTTCTGCATGTATGTTCTGTATTAGCTGGATGGTTTTGTGGGACTTCTGACATCAGGAGCAGGTTTATCTCTCACTCTTTTGCCTGCTCTTGCCTGCTCTTAAGACTCTTTCTCCTAACTGATTGTCTTGTCCAGCCTCAATATGAGGGCTTTTGCTTTGTCTTATACTTTCTTGTTTTGTCCTGTTTGGCTGTCATCTCTTGGAGGCCTGCTCTTGAAGAAGAAACTAAAGAGGGATACATTTAGGGAAAAGGGATACATGGGAAAGCTAGAGGACCCGGAGGGAGGGGAAACTGTGTTTAGGACATATTATATGAGAGAAGAATCTATTTTCAACAAAATAAAGAGAGAGAGAAAAGAAATGAAAAGAAAGAAAACACTAGAGAAAGATTGCCCTCCATCATCTTGTCAGTCCCATTTCACATTCAGTGTGTAATGTGACAATTGATCAGAGAGATGACTCTAGATCACAACATAAGTTTTAACATTTATTGTAGAATCAAGTGACATTTTTAAAGAAATTACAAATCTGTTGCAAAATAGTTATGTTAAATAAAAAATGAATTTCATAAATAGCCTAATACCAAATTGCCCAACACCAAAGCTTAAATAGTTATGATTCAGTAGCCCATTGTTGACAACATAAAACATGATATGTGCTCTCTTCCTGGAAAAGCTCTGCCTTCATTGTGAGCTCATAGTGCCTCAGTGTTTTGGCTAAAGAGAATTGGAGGATGGAAAGGATGCTAAGGAGGATTGGAAACGTCAGAACAGTCAAGGAAAAAGCCATCAAGATGAGGAAATAAGTAGCAAGAAAGCATTAAGAAATGGTGTACTCATACTCTTCTCGTAGGCTCTTGGTACCATGTGCACAGGGCATAGATATGTAATACCCATTTTTCTGGTTTCTCAAAGTAAGCTGGAAAACCCTCATTTTTGTTTGAAATTTTTCAATTGGAAAACATGGTAATTACTGAGCATATTTTAACCCGATGTGACACAAAATTTTAATCTCTGTTGTAGTGTTTGTATCTCTTATGCAAAAGAGGAATTAAAACCATGAGTCATTATTGAATTAAGAGTTCAACAATTCTCAGCTGGGTTGGTGGTGCATGCCTGTAATCATAGTACTCTGAGAGGCAGAAGCAGGCAGATCTGTGAGTTCAAGACCAGCCTGGTCTACAAAGTGAGTCCAGGATAGCCAAGTTTTCACAGGTAACCCTATCTCAAAGAACAAAAATAAAACAAACAAACAAAAAGTTGAATAATTCTCAAATCAGGTTTTTTTCCTTATAAAACAATTTTAAAAATGCTCATAATTGAATGTTTCTAAGTACAACAGTTATAATAATCATTAAAGGAAATCCATAAAAATTTATATTATTTTTCAATTCTTATTCTAAGAATTTCATACACAAGTACTGTATTTACATCATCTCAGCCTCTTTTTATGTCAAACTTCTCCTATGTTTCCAGCATGGATGGGGGAAACTCAGCATCTCCACCAAGGCAATTAGTGGATGCCATGAGACAGAGAATACCTCCTCCCCAGTCCAAGAGACTCCTCAAACAACATAGCTATTACCATTGCCATTTGTTGCCTTTCAGAACTTAAAGGAAAGACCTAATGCTGTAGAAAATGCACCTTTTGTAAACAGGACTTGGAAAAGTGGAGCTGTAACTTCTCTGAAAGCCTCTTCCCTGAAAACTAGCTCTCTTATAGTTAAAAGGTTATGCAAGCTGTCAAGAAGGAAAAGTAATTGAAGGATCTGCCCTGCACCAACGCCAATGACTAGTGTGTATAAGCTCAATAGTACAATAGTGGCACTTATATCTTGGGGTAACCAATAGCCACATAATTGGACTTAACGCTTATGCAATAGGAGAGACCTCATGCCTAGAACCATAAACCTAGCTAACCAACTCATGGCTAGTGATGTCATAGACTTTAGTGAAGAAACTACTATGTTACTATTTTCATTTACAGATCATATGATTTACATTGTTGAAATACAATGTGATGAATTACATATAAATCAATTAAAACATATGTTTTATATATTACATATAAAACAATTAAATCATTTGGTCTGCAAAAAATTATGCTTTAATTATTTTAACAAGTTATATAGAAACAAGGAAAAGTGATTGCAAAACAGGAAAAAACAATGGACTCATAAACCACACTAATATACACACACATATACATGTATGTATATATTTGGATGTATATATCTTTTGCAGCATACTCTCCATGACCTATATTTCTGCTACTTGTTACAGAAAGGACCTGATATTATTTATCACATTTTTATAAATATTGAATGACACAATATTTTAAAAATATTTAGCAAAATGCTGCTGGAAGAGAAATATTTCTATTATAAATAGAACCAATTTGATTTCTATAAAGAATAACTAATATGAATATTAATAAGTTTAAATATTTGAGTATATAAGTAAGAAAAATTAATCATTGTTAGTTTCAGATATCTAAAAATGAACCAGAGTAGTAATTTGGTTTAGATTAAATCTGCCTTTTTGTGCTTGATCTTGAGGCCAAGATCTACTGCCAGAAGTTAGTCTAACATGACAGATATCCTTGATCTAAAGGTTACTAAATACCATGGGGGCTCATAGCTGCCCCAAGAGACCTTTAAAATTTGTGTGCAGTTTTGTCATGTGTGGATTAAGTGTTGACTGACCTAGACAAGGACAAAGACCTTCCTGTGATTTCTTTCATGTGCTGATTTGGGTTCCTTCTAATGGACCTTGAGCAAAAACACCTGCTGCTTCTGTGACCTCACATAATTCTCAGCAACCTAGGGATATAACTCTCTTCCTACTCATCGCTTCTCCTCTGTTTTCTATTCCTCTGGTGCCACAGGGGCAGTAGAGTCAGAGCTTTAGCCCTGTTCTCTAACTCCAGACCTTTCTGTAGCTTTTGTTTCAGCGAAGGTGCTCACACACATTTGCCAAGCTGTCCTCCAAGTCATCCTGTATAATTGGCAGATGTTGAACCTGCTACCTCAGCCTCATGAGTAATGGGATTATAAGTATGTACCAAAAGTTATAAATGATGAGATTTGAAATGGCTTCATAGAAAATCCGAGAACGCTTGAGAACCTATCTATGTTGGCAACCCAGTACCATGACATTTAAATTTGATACTATCCCTAAACCAAAGAATCATGACTTAATTCATAGCAATAAAATAATTACTTGCAACACAGACAACCTCTTCTATTGACCTTTATAAACAATACGGAAACATTTTTTCTTAAACTTATATGTCTAACTGTTTGTATGTGAACACACATAAAATACACTGACAATTTAAAAATATCTTCATAAAGTACACAGAGTTAACCATACAAATAAATGCAAGTAAAGTCAGCTGAATGGAGGAAAAGTACTGCCAGTATTTTGTAAGCAAGTGCTACACATCAGACTTATTTTTTTATATGATGGGAAAATCTAGTCACACATACACATGAAAACAAAAGCCTACTTACAAGCCAGGTAACCTATAAAATTATCAATCATTGCAAATACAAACACATTAAGAGATGGTTGTAATATCTAGTAGGTTTTGTAGACCAAGGTTAAAGTTTGGCAAGAGTGCTGACATAAAAAAATATCCTGAGTGAGTTATCACAGAAGCAGAAAGACACACACAGTATATACTCACTCATATAGACATATAATGTAGGATAAACCTACTAAAATCTGTACACCTAACAAAACTAATCTAGAGTTTGGACCCTGGCCAAAAATGCTAAATCCCCATCCTGAAAGGCAAAGAGGAAGGACATCAGAAGAAGAAGAAAACAGGAAACAAGCTAGAAACCTACCACTGAGGGCCTCTGAAAGGCTCTGCCCTGCAGACTATCAAAGCAGATGCTAAGACATATGGCCAACTGTTGGGCAATGTGCATGGAATCTTATGTAAGAAGTGGGAAATAGTAATATCTGGAGAGGACAGGAACTCCACAAGGAGAGCAACAGAACCAGAAATTTGAACACAGGGGTCTTTCCAGAGACTCATATTCCAGCCAAGTACCAGGCATGGAGATAACCTAGAACCCCTGCACAGATGTAGGCCATGGCAGTTTAGTGTCCAAGTGGGTTACATAGTAATGGGAAGAGGGACTGCCTCTGATATAATCTGATTGGCCTGCTGTTTGATCTCCTCACCCTGAGGGAGGAGCAGCCTTACCAGGCCACAGAAGATGACAATGCAGCCACTCCTGATGAGATCTGATGGACTGGGATCAGAAGGAAGGTAAGGATGACCTCCCCTATCAGTGGACTTGGGGAGGGGCATTCATGAAGAAGGGGATGGGAAGATAGGATCGGGAGGGGAGGAGAGAGAGGCTTATGGAGGAATAAAAAGTGAATAAAATGTAATTAATAGAAATAAAAATAAAAAAGAGGGAGGACTCTGGCTATAATGCTCAATCCCCATCCAGGAAGGCAAAGAGGATGGACATCAGAAGAAGGAGAAATCAGGGAACAAGTTAGGAGCCTCCCACAGAGGGCCTCTGAAAGGCTCTGCCCTTCAGACTATCAAAGCAGATGCTGAGACTTATGGCCAACTGTTGGGCAAAATGCAGGGAATCTTATGTAAGAAGTAGGAAATAGTAAGAGCTGGGGAAGACAGAAGCTCCACAAGGAGAACAACAGAATCAAAAAATCTGAGCACAGGGGTCTTCTCTGAGACTGATACTCCAACCAAGGACCATGCATGGAGATAACCTAGAACCCTTGCACAGTTGTAGCCCATGGCAGTTCAGTCTCCAAGTGGGTTCCATAGTAATAGGAATTGGGACTGTCTCTGACATGAACTGATTGGCCTGCTCTTTGATAACCTCCCCTTGAGGGGAAAGCACCCTTACCAGGCCACAGAAGAAGACAATGCAGCCAGTCCTGATGAAACTTAATAGACTAGGATCAGAAGGAAGGTAAGACAACATCCCCTATCAGTGGACTTGGAGAGGGGCATTCATGGAGAAGGAAAAGAAAGGGAGGGATTGGGAGGGGAGGAGGGAGGGAGCTACAAGGGGAATACAAAGTGAATAAAGTGTAATTAATAAAAAAATGTTTAAAAGTAATAAACTATAAAAAAGAGAAAAAAACAAAAAACTGAGACTTCAGATATTGTCAAACAAGGTAACATCAAGGTAACAATATCCAGAAAAAACTGGTGCAGGGTAACATGACTGACTGATTGTCTTCTAAGAGCAAAAAGCCATGGAGTGTTGGACTTCAATACAATTAGAATCCAAACCACTCAGAGTTGTAACTCTACCCTGTTACAAGTGACGCTCACAGTGTCTTTAATAGAACATTCTAGTCTTATAAAACTGTCAACTATTGGTATAAAATTAAATCAAACCAAACCTGCCCAAATCATTAGCTATGCTGATGTTGACACAAGTAGGCTGAATAATTTTGCAAATAACTATTTAATCAATGGTAGATACATACTTCTTTCACATACCTAAAAATATTGAAATATAGTAAAAGAATAAAAATGTGTATGAAAAAGCAAGACTTGTGTCACAAGGTTAATGGGGATCGCATTGGAAAAAGCAGATTCAGAATTGACTATAAGGATTATCAACTGTTTTTACTGTTAAAATAACACTGTGACCAGTCGCAGCTTTGTAATGAGCAACAGGTGTGAGTGCAAAGTGTTGAAGAAGAAATTTGAGTTGTTCAAATGTGCCAAGAAATGCAATAAATGAAAAACCTCATGAAAATTAAAAACTCTCCGGATGTGCTTCAAGTCACTGAACACACCAGAATGAAAGATTAATGAACTAAAAGAAGCCTCAATAGAATAGCAAGCCAACAAGTGAAAAATTAAAAATGAAAAACCAAAATAAAGCGCTAAAGTCAACTGGGCGAGCCAGAGGGATCAAGAACACTGGGAGAGCAAGGTCCCTGAATCAACAAATCAGGGCTAATGGGGACTCACAGAGACCCACTTGGCAATTACAGAGCTTGCAGAGCTCTTCGCTAGGTCTTCTGCATATGTTATGGTTGTTAGCTTGGTGTTTTTTGAAACTCCTGACAGTGAGAGTCGAGTCGGGGGTGTTTCTGACTATTTTGCCTGCACTTGGAACCCCATTCCTCCCACTGGGATGCCTGATCCAGGCATAATGTGACGGTTTGTTTCTGCTCTTATTGTGTACCACATTATGTTGTGATGTTCCCGGGAGGGATGCTCTTCTCTTTGAGAGGGGAATCTGTGTAAGCTTAGTTTTTTTTTTGTTTTTGTTTTTTTTTGTTTTTTTTTAAGCAATTACTTTTTTAAAGTTCTTAAATGCCCCTACCTCTCTTCCAACCCCCACCCCCGAACTTAGGTAGGAGATTATTACAGAAAGGGACTATAGACCTCATTTAACTACTTCCTGCTGATATTGTCATTGGGTTCTTTAGGGATATACTAATCCTAGTCAGGATACCAGCAGCCCCCTCAAACAACAAAGCAGCAAACCACAGCAGCAGCAGTAGTACTACTCAGCAAAAGTGGCTAGACTCTACCCAAATAGCAGGAGTCCACTTCAGATCTGGGAAGTAGGGGACATGGGGGAGGGAGTGAGAAGAGTCGAGGAGGCAGGGAAAGGTCAGGATGTACTATTATAAGAGAAAAAGAACAAAAGAGGAAAGAAAGAAAGAAAGAGAGAAAGAAAGAAAGAAAGAAAGAAAGAAAGAAAGAAAGAAAGAAAGAAAGAAAGAAAGAAAAAGAAACAAGAAAGGATTGAAATAAAGCATGAAAGGGTGTAAGATACTATTAAATACCCTAACATATGTGTATTTGGTGCATCTAAGAATACAATAAAAAAAAAAAAAAGGAACAGTAGCAACATTTAAAGAGATAATGGTTGGTACTTCCAAAATTGTTGAAAACAATAAATCCATAGCTTAAATGAATAAAACATGACAAAAACAGAAAAATAAAACATCTGTCTTGGACTATTATAAGCATATAACAGAAAACAAAGGCAAAAGGCAGTTGACAAAGGGTGAATCCTGTTTCTCCAACTCTGGCAGCAAAGCATCTGTGACGGTGCTTCCACAGTTCCCAAGACTTTATACAGCCACACTCTGTGATCTTGCAGCCTATGTTTCTTTTCTAGATACCTCACTGTTCACTGTGACTTCCTTAGCAGATATTTGATGCTCATGGCATCAGCTTCCTCAAATGTCCATCTGTCTTCAACTTCATAGTTCTGCTCTCTATCCTATTAGAGTGGCCTTCAGCGATTCTAACCTTGATATAGAGACCTTAGCCTTCTAGACTTTCCTTTGAAATCTGGATACACCTCTCTGAGACATCTCTGTGACCAAATAATTTCTACATTCTACAACTTTGTAAAGCTAGCCTCACATAGGTGATGCTAAAGTATGCTATCAGCTCAAGGAGTAGCCATGTTGTCTTGAATAGATATTTGGTGACCACAGAATAATGAATGATTGAGCCTAAGGGAACACTGCTTTCACTGGTACTGTGTGACAGAGGGGGCTGGAGCTCTCTTCCTAAAGCAACATCTTATGAATTATTTAGATCCTTGAGCCTATACTGAGTACAGTCTGGTCAATTCCTATGATATTTTTAAGGCATCCTTCTGCCCCTCTGGGAGGTCTTAAGGGTTTCTGTTCACTTGGTTTTATTTTTGTTGTTTTCTTTTGAGTAGTCATAAGAGTTTGAGCAGTCATGCTTTTCTTATCCCCCAGACTTTCAGAGGCTTTGTATATTGGCAAACTATAAGTTTTCCAAATCTTTACATTGTTGTTGTTCCAAATTGTCACTGTAAACCTAGTTGCAAGCTGTCAGAAGAAAAAAAAATACTGCTGTCAGAATGCTGTGTTGTTTTGAAAATTTCTCTGGCAGATTTGTTAGTGCATCTCTTTTAACTCCCCTCCCATGTATGTCTTAGGAATTGGACAGAATGTAGATCAATTCTTTACTAGACTGTAACACGAATGGCCTCCAGTCTAATTCTCTATGGAATCCTTGTTCTTACCTGAAGCATCATAAGCATTATCTGTTTTGTTACAGTCCTGGCTGACAGAAGTCAGTCTTCTCTCTTGAACTCCTACTAGACTTACCCATAAGCTTTGCCCTATAACATTCTGAGATTTTTTTCTAGTGCACATCTCCAAACTTTTCCAAACTGCACAGGCAGACCATCTGCCAAAGGCTGTGTGTAATATGATTAGGTGGTCACAACAAATCATTCCTTTTCTCTAGGGTAAATTTCAAATATCCTAGGCAAAGCAACTTCAAAGATAGATGATTTATTTTGCCACTTTCTGAGTCTTCAGTAACTTGTTAGATTGTTGTTATTGTTGTTGTGGGAAGGAGTTGCAGCAACAACAAACAAAACAACCTGGTAGAAGTACCTGATGAAGACTCTTTTCACCACCTGGAAGCAAACGAAAGATGAGAAGAGACTGGAGACAGGGTATAGCGTGCAGAGTACTACTGTGACTTATCAAAACTAGTCCCCCTTCCTAAAATCTCTGCCATTTTCCATAATAATACAACAAGCTAGGTATCAAGTTTTCCATGTGGAAGGAGGTATAAATTATAACAGATATCTGCTAGTTTTAATGTTTTACAGTCTTTCCACCTATTGTTTTACTTACCTTCCCATCTATATATTTGTATGTATATAAGACATATAAATATATGTATCATTTCTTTACAATATTAACTTATTAGCCAAAGTAACAACATATAAAATTTTTCCTTGTAAAAATATGAGACATTAAAGATATGAATGCCTAAGAAATTTGATAGGACAGAGGGAGAAACTGAATGAAAAGTATATTTTGCAAAAAATGGAAAAATATCAAACACAAATGAAGAGAGATGGAACAGTTGGGAGAAGAGAAAAAGTTAACTATCAAGAATCATTAAAATAGTAAGATCATGATGACTATAAAAAAGAGAAACAAACTGAAAAATCACCAATACCCAATTATATGCCATTTATAGACTATCTATGAAATATAAAGACACAAACTGATTGAATATCAGAATAATCAAAGATATGCAACATATGCACACTGGGGCTAAGAGAAAAAAAGAGATAAAGAGACAAGCCACAATGATACAAAAATATTCATAGAACCCAGGTCTTGCTAACACATGCCTTTAATCCCAGCACTCAGGGAGGCAGAAGCAGGTGGCTCTCTGTGATCTGAGGCCAACCTGGTCTACAGAGTCAGTTGTGGGATAGCCAAGGCAACACAGAGAAACCCTGACTCAAAAAAATTTCTTTAAAGGTTCATAGAAAAGACAGGATAAATATCATAGTATTTTATGCACCTTTGTGCATTTCATTATAAAAAAGAAAAATGTACAAAGCTAATCAGAAAGGTTGACATGTTTATAACTTTATTTAAAAAATTTAATATGATTATTTATTGAAATAGTTTTAATATGTTGGTGTTGTTCATTCCTCTCACTCTCTTTCTCTCTCTCTCACACACACATACACACACACACATATAAGTTATGCCACTTGGACAGAGAATTTGTTATGATTTTGAAGTCATTTTCAAAAATATGTCATCTAAAGCAATACCAAAGAGGCTTTTGATTATTTTCTAAAATTTACTAAACAAATAAAATCATCGGTTGAAATATAAAAAATATACTGAAATAAATTGTAAAAACTACACAGAAAATACACAAGTAGAAATATAACTTTTTAAAATTCATATTACATACATTTATTATTTATTTATCTATTTATTTATTTATTGGTTATTTGTTTGTTTGTTTGATGCCAGAGGTGAGGACTCATGCCATGTTGTTCATGTGCAGGGAAGAAGGAAGACAAATGGCAGGAATTGGCTCTCTCCTTCCACTGTGTGTGTTCTAAGGATCAAACTCTGGTCTTCAGATTTCGCAAGAAGCACCTTTTCCACTGGACCATCTTTCCAGCCCACATTTAACTTTTTGAACAGATTAATATTACTGAGAATACTTTAATGTGGGTAATCAATGAAAAAGTGTGAACAAAAGACAGTTAAATATATCAGAAGTTATGAAGGGCACACCACACTAAGTACTGTGTCCATTCAATATAATAAGGCATGATACAGTATGTTGTTAATTTAATGTCAACAAATTTAACAACTTAAATGAAAAACTTTCAGGAAATTTTAATAAATCCAAACTAAATAAAAATAAAACAAAATTTAAAAAGCACTTTAAGCAACAAATTAAATTCACGATGCAGTGTATTCTAGATAATTTCAAATGCTGAATTATAGCAAATATTTCAATAAGACATAGTAAAAATATCATAAAAAACACAGAAAAGAGGTTGAATTTGTGCTTCTTTATTAATGGAATAAGGCAAACACAAATCTAATGCCATTAAAAAAAAACACTGTATCAAATATCCATAGTAAATAATAGTAACAAAAACATAGCAACACCAAAACAAATAATAATAATTCTCAGAATCCTTAACTGATTTAAGAGCTGAAATTAATCAGTATACAGTACCACCCTAAAGAATAAAGGGATAAATAGTTTTTACAAGAGATTCAAGGACAAAATAACCAATTTTAGTTAATAACAATTAGCAATAATAGCAATAGTGTAATATCAGGAAACAAGAAAAGAAAATAGATGTTGTTTAACAGCCAATATGCCTACGAAAAACATGAAGATAATGATGTTAGTTGTGGTCAAAGCATTGAGATAATCTTTAAAGTTGTGTGCTATTGCACTCCAAATTTCAGTTAGTACAATAAAAGAAGTTAAGGTGAAATTGTTGTATATAGGCAACAGGTTAGGGTTTAATTATTTAAAAGCCTCTGTCCTGACACAAGTTTAAATAAGTAACAAAGATATGAAACACATTGTTAAGTATAATTATGTCATTGTGTAGTAGTGACACATAATTAGAAGTAAAATTTAGAAAATTATAATGTATTCAAAGATGAGTAAATACCTCTGAGTACATGTATCAGAAAACTATAGAGTGCCAGTACAGCAAAATAAAAGTACAATGTGTCAGAAAGCTCAATGTTACCAAAGCATTAATCCTCAAAATATCAGTTATAATGCAAGTCTAATGCAAGTCTGTATTAGTCAGTACAACCTTGAAAAAGAACATAAGAAGTAGTGGACTTTCACTGCCCAATTTCGTGAACCAGTTTCACTATATTCTCAAAAGTTACTATAGCCCAAAATGTGTGGAATCAAAATAAATCAGAAAAACAAGTTAGCAGCGGACTGCATATCATTAAAATAGAACTCCTTATATTATTAGCTGGTTATAAGAGAAACATCAAGTCTGGTTGCAAGGATACGTTAATCTGCTCAGACCTACAGAAAACTAAACATAAAAATTATTTCATTAATAAAGTACAATCTGACTATATACAAAGAGCTATTATAAATAAACAACCAAAGACACATATTTTAAAAATAGAGACAAAAAGTGCAAATAGTCTTAAACAGACAATTCATAGGCAATAGAATAATGGTCAAGAAAGTACCTTTTTCGTTAGTCATTCAGGAAATATAAATCAGCTCCACAATATAATATGCTCCTTTATGTATGATTGGTTATAAGGCAAAACATAAATCTGATTTAAAGAATGCCAGATTTGGATTGAAATGGGAAAAAAGGATATCTGATCAATTCTCATTTTAGCTAGAAGTGGGAAATCGTGCAATCACTTTGGAGGGTATACTACTTTTTCACTGTGTAGTGTTTTAACACAATATATGGGTTAATATTCAGATATGGGCAAACATGTTCATTTCCTAAAACCAAGATTTTTTTTTCTTTATGGTGGAAAAAAAGCAAAATTTCTTCCAGTGTTTGAATGTATATTATAATTGCCTACAGCCATTCTACTGTCAACAGAGCACTACCACATGTTGAAATGGTTTTCTCCAGTCTTGTACAGCTGTCTCATATGAGCAAAATATTAATCGATAATAAATGACCCAGTGTCTACCTGCTCAGTAAACACAACAGAAATGAAACCATGATTTGCATTTCAACGTCTTGTATATGAACATGTATAGCAACTTTAGCCATAATAGCCCTTAACTGTGAACGATTAGAATACCCACCAATAAAGAAAGAATTGGAACACTCTCTTATCATCATAAAATGAAACACTGCCATGTAATAAAATGGAACATAACATCTTATACACTCAACATGGACAAATCAAAATATTATGATTAGAAAACAAACCAAAACAGAGAAGATAGCATCCTGCACAGATCTATTTATATGAGGACTCACAACAGGCACACCAGGCTATGCTGAAATTAGAGCGAGCGTGCCTGGGTATGCCTGGGCTGGGATGTAAGTTGGGGAAAGAAATATTAAGCATACATAAAGGGACTCAAAGAGCCTTTCTGGGAGATGGTCTATGTCTTGTTTGATACAAACATTTAATGGTTTCATACTTCATGGATATATAAAGCTAACACGTTTATTAAAATATTTTAATGCTTGTACATTTTCTTGTATAGGAATTATATCTTAATAAATAAAAATATGTATGAGGGAATAAAATTTTCTGTGATAAAATGAGAAAAATTTCCAAGTAGTGCCAGTCTTGGCAGACACGCACAACACCCTGTGGAAAGTGAACTCTCACATGCGTAAACACTCATCTGCTCTGTAGGAGTCTGCAGTGGGAGAGCATATTGTATAGACAGCATTGCTGGCGGCTGTGTTTACTTTCAGTTTAAGACAATGAGACAATAACAGGCTGTGAATCTGAGATGAGAATTAACGCGAGAAGATCTGCTAGGTGTGTGAGAAGCAGCAAGCAAGAATGTGATTCAGAAAATATCGCTCTGTCTCTTTCAACTGGCTAAATTGACACGGGGACCCAAATCAGGAGGTATTTTGTTTGTTTGTTTTTGCAGGATTTTTAAAACTTATTTATTTTTATTCAATTTACATCCTGATTATAGCCCCATCCTCCTTCCATCTCAGGTCCATCTTTCCTTCCTCCCTGTTTCCCTCCCTCCCCTATTTCTCAAAAAAGGGGAGCTCCCTTTCCCGGCCAGCCAGGTCCATCAAGTTGCATCAGGACTGAGCATGTCCCCTTCCCCTGTGGCCTGGCAAGGTGGCACTCCTTGCAGGGGAAAGAGATCAATAAGCTGGCAAGTGAGTCATCCTGTACAATGCAAGGCCCACTTCCCTTACAAAAGCCTAAGCTGCCCATCTACTACATCTTTGTAGGGAGGGTATTCAATTTTTTTTTTAATTTATTTAACCCAAAAAGTATAGGACACACAAGTGAAAGGAAAAGAATGTCATTATATCAAATTAAAAAAAAAAAAACTTTTCTCAGTGAAGAAAATAATAGAGTGCAAGAAACATCTACACAAAGGGGGGAAAGTATTTACAAAGGATTTTTTGTGACTGTATCAGTTTGTGTTATCCCCTCAACAATCATAATAGTCCACAAAACTGGGACTCTAAGGTAAAGAAAAACCTCCCAGGATGTGTCTCAAAATTTCCTTTGTGGAAGCTCTTTTGGTCAGTCATCAATGCGGAAAAGAGTAGCCCTTACAATCAACATTATTTGTTTTCACATAAGCACAAGCAATATATTCCCACAGTTACAGCTGGACTAGGTGGCAACTTGGGAAGAGCTGAGAATCTAAGCATTTTGTGAATCTAAACAAATCAAGTAATTAGTGAACTGTGGCCAATTTGCTGTGATGAAATCCTGTTTCAAACAAAAGGATTGATCAATGATTTAGAGAGTTAATTCTGAGCCCGTCCACTTTTTATGAAGGAAATGGAAATCATTTTACTTTAACCAATCATCAATTATAGCACTTCAAAAACTTTAAAGTGTTCCAACTGTCTCAGTGTTTCTGACTCTAAATCTCTGTGAAATATATGTTAAGTTTTTACCTCCCTCAGCCTTTTGGCTTTCTTACTTTGATGAACTCGCCTAATAAATCAGGCAGGCCAATTTTCTCAATACTTTACTCTTGGCATCCTCCCTCTCCCATTTCTGCCAGACAACCCTTCAGAGAAATGTCTTAAAGACTGGATGCTCGCTAAATTCTCGCTGCTAAAGCTGGTCAACAGGTTGGTTAATACAGACATATTCTTATCTCACACAAAAAGTTTCATGTAGGCAGAAACTTAAAAATAGATGTGGCCTAAGAGTTTAGAAAAACTTGTCAACAAGAGAAGGAATTATGTTTTATGAGAAGTAGTTGAATGAAAACAGGTCATCTTGCTAAATAAACTGCAGAACTCCTTACCTACTGGTAAGGATGAACCAGCACATCACCTGCTTAGTTGGTGTTGGCTGATATTGGTAATATTTTAGGCTTATGTTGATTCTGATAGTGCTTTCTCTTATGACACTCTGGTTATACATTATGATTTAATTCTATTGTCACTCCTTTATTCTGAATTTTGCTTGGGTTATTCAGATTACAAGTTTGTAGAAAGGTCAAAGAAAATTCAAGAGAACATACATAGCATACAAGAGCACAGGGTAAGTCAAGGGAGACCATGAAAGAGCGCGATAAATTAGATCCTCCTCATTTATCACACCTCCTCAGGACCCATTCTGACAGGACATATCTCATGTCGGATGAGGGCAATCCATGGGTCAACACAGAGGCTTTAATGCCTGAAGTCCTGGAAAACTAGTCACAAATACCACTAAGAGGGGAGGGTAATCATATAGCTATTGATGATGATTTCAGGAGAAAACCAATCATTAGCATATTATTTCTTCAAATACATATTGGCCTACTATTATCTTACAGAGAAACAAATTTAAAAGTCCATCATAAAGTATCAATAATTACTGTTTCGGTTTTTATGCACATATTCATCATTACGTCCTAGGGTGCCAACGTGAGATGGTAGAAGCTTTAAAAATGGAGGTGAGCAAGGACTTTCAAGACACTGCAATGGTGTCTTTAAGTGGCATCATGAGACTCTTGGACCTCTTTTTTTTTTTTTTTTTATTTTATGCTTTCTAACCAGGAAGTACTATTTGATATCTTCACCACTAGCCAAAAAAAAAAAAAAAAAAAAGAAGAAGAAGAAGTCACAGGTCCACTTGCTTATGGATTGGAATCTCTTATATGAGGACTCAAAATAATGGTTTTTGCTTCACAGGTTGATAGTACGAGAAACCTGACTGACAGAGACACACAATCCATAACTTGAAAGACATATAGGTATATGGTTAAGTATAGAAGCAAGAAGAACAATTTTTTTCTTGTTTTATAATTTTGTTGTCTTTTTATTTTTTTTTCTCAAAAATTCAGGAGCTCCGATGACTACTATAATTCTATATAGAAAATTTGTATTCCCTTTTCCTCATTTAAAACATCATCAATCTATAACTTCATAAATCATAAGAAACTTAGCTCAATTATATGGTGTTCTCCTCTGCAATTTTCTTTAGTAGGACATTAGATAAGAACTGTGGCATTCTGCAGGCTACTACACTCGCCTAATATCCAGAAATCCCATCTCATTAGTGGCCACAGTTCTATGTGCACAGCGCTGCCATTATTATGATGATAACATTACTTATTCCTATTAAACAAAAGGCAGTTTTATGTAAGTATTAAAACATTATTGCTTTTTGACTCTCTGGATTCATCAAATACTGCCAGCTTGCACTCTATGGCCTGGCAGGGAATAATCATATGTTAACACTCAGCCTTCATGCACACAGAAAAATGAAACCAATATTGGTTTGTCTTAAGTGTAAGAGACATGATTTCATTTTGGCTGGGACTTCACTGAAGCCTGGGCAAAGGAAGTAATCAGACAGTCTCCTAAAACCTATATATGATAGGACAGGAGAACACAAAGCTCTCAAGAGACCAAGCCTTATTTCCCAGGAGTGAGACAGGAGACAGAAATTGGAGGCTTTGCAGAAGCTTTGAGAAACTCTAAAAAGGAAGTGAATTATTATTTAGGCATGGCCAGACAGGAATAGAGAGGCCATTGTGTCATGCTGACAGGCTAACTGGTCAACTTCTTCTGACTCAAACAGTAAAACAGCTTATGATACTTCCTCACCCTCATGTTCATCTTGACATTAAAAAAAAATTTACAATTCTAAAAAAAATAATTTTGTTGTTTTTCATATATTCATATTATTTTAATAATAGCTAAACTATGATGAATAATTATTAAGAGCACTGTTATTGTACATAGAAACCTAGTGTCTACACTGGCATGACCATCAAATGACTACCAATGTGACCACCAGATGGTACCCATCAGAATCACCAAATGCGAATATTCAGGCACTGTACCCCTAAGCAGCAGAAACTGCTGGGAAGATACTGGAATGATCTAATATTCTGCTTAGTTATAAAGTTGGAGGATCATTACCTTAATCAGTGAGGGTTTTCTGTTTCTCAGTTTTTATCTGCAAAGTAGGGCAGAGAGCATTTTGAAATGTATTATTCTAACCCATATCTATTATGCAAAAGTATATAAAATATCTTTTATATACTGTTCCAGACACAGTATTGTCAAGGTACATGTATGACTTCTGACATATGTCAATATTCAAAAGATAAGAAGGGCAGGCTGGCGGGATGGTTCATCTGATAAATATTATCCTTGCCCTAAAAGCAAAAAAATAAAGACCTTAGTTTAATCCCCAGAATGTACACCTAATATTCTGAATATGTAGGTTGATGAAAACCTCAGCCAGTAAAGACCTGACGATCAGAGTTCCCAGAGCCAGTGTGGCAGAGGGAAAGAACCATCCTTGTATGTTACCCTCCTACCACCACGTGTGTACCATGTTGTACACATACCTCCACAGACTAAACAAACAAATAAACATAGAAAAGCTTTAAACAGAAGTGCTGGTTGTAGTGGAATGAACTTATAACCTCAACCCTGGGGGGCAGAGACAGGCAACTCCCTGTAACTCATGGGCATGGAGTCAAGCCTATTTGGTGCCCTCAAGGTCTCTCATTGTCTCAACAGAGAATCCTATTCCCGAGGATAACACATGAAGTTGTCCTCTGTTCTTACACTCACATACACACAAACGTGCAAACAATGTACTTTTCACTGTAAGTTCATCTTAGCTGAACAATACTCATGATTACAAAAACTGCAGGAGAATTAGAGTGTAACAAAGCAATTAGAGTGTGAGTATTTAAAAGACTGTGTGATAATATAAATATGAAAGCTAGTCATTTTGTTCAGGATTTGAATAAGAACATATGTTTCCCAGTCTTCTGTTGCCATTGAAAGTTTGCCACCTTACATTTATTATATTAAAATATCACCACCTTAGTTCTCATTTAAGGCAAGTCATATTAGCCTCTAAGCTCCATTCTTCCAGAGAAGGAATTGGAAACCCTTACTTCTACTCATCACTTTCATGAGGGATGGATAAAGTTTTGCATTAGCAGACAAAATTTGGTATTCAAAAAGACCCATATATGTTGTATTTCTTTCTAGTCCAACCATCCCGTGTTCTTTAGAGCACAATAGTCTTTGCTAAGACTAGGATCTCTAGAAGGTAAGAGAACAACTAGAAAATAGGAGACATTCCCCTGTTGCTGCCTGGAACCCTCAAGATAGTGCTTCTACATTAATTTTAAAAGGTTTAAGTGGTGATTTCTGCACAGCTATTTTTGAGGCTTCACTTCTTAAAACTGGTGGGTAATAAAAACACAGACACAAACAACAAGTTTATGTGCCATGTTTTGTAAGGTAAAATATGTAACATGTGCTACTGTTGATATTTGGTGTCTAATGACAGTCTTAAAAAAACTTAGATTTTTTTTTCAGGGTTTCCCAATGGAAAATTTTCATAATCAAAAATAAAGACTCCTCTAAAAATGTACATTTATGGCTTTGTAATAATTAAAACTGCTGTGCTTCTAAAAGCCAAAGTTGAAGTAATCTATAACCAAAGCTCTTTTAAGGCATTAGAACTGTAAGCTCAACCCGGAACGGGGCGCTACCAAAGTTTTCTCCTGATGTCAGTAGAACCTAAGAATACACTGAAGATGCATGCATTTTCTGATACTTTAAAACTCTCCTGGTATATATTTTAATATACATATATTTCCTAAATATAACCTGTTGAGCTCAATATAATGTTACTTATAGGGTTTTTGGCTTCCCTTTTAGCACTGGAGATAAATTAATGAAATAGTAACTAAAGGAAGAGTATCTAGAATTAATTGAAACCTTTCTTTGAAAAGTTTAGCAGGATCCACAAACCCCTAGATAATCTAACAAAAAGAAAGACAGAATACTCAAACTGATGGAACTGCATGTGAAGTTGATACATACATACCATTGAAATCCAGAAGTGGGAAATAGTAAGAGCTGGAGGGGACAGGAACTCCACAAGCAGAGCAACAGAACAAGATAATTTGAACACAGGGAACTTCCCAGAGACTCATACTCCAACCAAGGACTATTCATGGAGATAACCTAGAACCCCGCCCAGATGTAGCCCATGGCAGTTCAGTGTCCAAGTGGGTTACATAGTAATGGGAAGAGGGACTGCCTCTGACATAATCTGATTGGCCTGCTCTTTGATCACCTCCCCCTAAGGGGGGAGCAGCCTTACCAGACCACGGTAGAGGACAATGCAGCCACTTTTGATGAGAACTGATAGACTAAGATCAGAAAGGAGAGGAGAACCTCCCCTATCAGTGGACTTGGGGAGTGGCATGCATGCAGAAAGGGGAGGGAGGGTGGGATCGGGAGGGGAGGAGGGAGGGGCTTATGGGGGGATACAAAATGAATAAAGTGTAATGAATAAAATAAAATAAAATGCAAAAAAATAAGATATTACCACTCTTCGAAATATATATTTTCATAGGTGTGTTCTTAGGTAGTAAAGGTGATCCACTCACAGAGTGAGCACTCAACATGAATTATCCCATATGTTGTTAATCTATCTATTTGTAAAGATCTATACTATTATTTTATTTCATGTTCATTAAAATTTTATACAGTCCTATGCACAGAACAAGTAGTCAATAAAAATGTAAAAATAATTACAAAAAAAAAAAAAAGAAATCCAGATCGTTTGAGAACAGCTGTAATACTAAAGGCTGAAGATGGAAATAATTCAGAAGTTTACAATGCATATCACTTACCCAAGTTGAATACCCAAGGTATAAGCAATTTAAACATCCTCAGGACAAGCAATGAGAACAAATCAGTAATTGAGATTCCAAAGAATATCATGGCAGGATTCCCAAATGACTTCTATCAAATTTCCAAGGAAGATCTAAAACCAACAATTTTCAATTTGTTCCATGTTTGTCTTTCTGCTTCTGGGATACCTCATTCAGTATGATCTTCTCTAGATTCTACCATTTGCCTGCAAATTTCATGATTTCCTTGTTTTTAATTGCTGAGTAGTATTCCACTGTGTAAATGTACCACAATTTCTGTATCCATTCCTCCATCGGGGGACATCTAGGTTCTTTCCAGTTTCTGGCTATAACCAATAAAGCTGTTACGAATATGGTTGAACCAGTGTCTTTGTTGTGTACCTGAGAATATTTTGGATATATGCCTAGGTAGAAAGACAAATAGGATGGACATTGGAAGTAGGAGAAAAACAAGAAGCAGGACAAGAACCTACCATAGAGGGCCTCTGAAAGACTCTACCTAGCAGTGTATCAAAGCAGATACTGAGACTCATAACCAAACCACAGGCAGAGTGCAGGTAATTATTTGAAAGAAAGGGTATTTAGTAAGACCTGGAGATGACAGGAGCTCCACAAGGACCAAACATATCTGGGCACATGGGTCTTTTCTGAGACTGATTCTCCAACCAAGGATTATGCATGGATATAACATAGAACCCCTGCTCAGAAGTCGCCCTTGGCAGCTCAGTATCCAACTGGGTTTCCCTAGTAAGAGAACAGGGACTCTCTGACATGAACTCAGTGGCTAGCTCTTTGACTTTTCTCCACCCCCCTGAGGGAGGTGCAGCCTTGCTAGGCCACAGAGGAAGACAATGCAGCCAACCCTGATGAGACCTGATAAGCTAGGGTCAGATGTAAGGGGAGGAGGACCTCTCCTATCAGTGGACTTAGAGAGGGGCAGGGAGGAGATAAGGGAGGGTGAGTGGGGATTGGAAGGGAATGAGGGAGGGGGCTACAGCTGGGATACAAAGTGAATAAACTGTAATTAATATAAAAAATAGAAATTTGGAAAAAACAAAAATGGGATATTGAAAAATATTATTCTAAGCCATATTTGTTATGTAATATTTTAAAACATATAACATCTTTTTTATTCTGTTTCAGAGGCATTATTGTATAGGTACATGTATTGACATGCATCTCAATATTCAAAAAATAAAAGGGACAGGGTGGAGGAAGGTTCTGCTGATAAAATCTTTGTCCTCTAAGCAAATTAGACCTTAGTGTAATCCCCAGAATGTACACATAATATATGGGCTGATGAAAAGCTCAGATAGTAAAGGCCTGAAGATCAGAGGCCTCTGGACCAACACATAGGAAGGAAAGAACCTTCCTTGTATGATAACCTCTGGTCACCACATGTGACACACATACCTCCACACACTAAACAAACCAACACTCTCCCACTGCTGCTGTGCTGGTAGTTTAGCCTCCTGATGCTTTTGGGGGATTGTTTCATGATTTGGAGTATCCAAATTCCAGTGTATAAATATTTATTATTTTATATCTTCTCGATGAATTTTCTCTCCTTAATACCTGGTAGCCCTTCTTGTGACTTACAACTAGTTTTGAATTGAGGTATTCCTTTTCAGGTATAACAAGTGTTCTGCCAACTTCTTTGTGACTTCTGTTTATTTGGCAGGTTGATTTCTTCCTTTTGAATCTGTTTTTAGACATCTTTGTTAGCTAACTGCATCTTGTATGCTAGACATACTTTCATCTTTTTAAAAGCTGGATCCTTTTGCATTTGTGGTTGTAATTGTGACAGTTTTCTATTTCTTATGATTTAGTGTTCTGATTGGTTACATTATTTGTTTCTTCCTCCTCCCATGTTAGAATTAGAATCTTGATCACTTTCTATGGTGACATGAATGATGTCTTCTTGGCTCTTCCCTGCTCATATCTTCCTCTTCTATACCATATTCTTTCATGTGTTTCTCTATGAATGGTTGCCAGGGTGTGTATTAATTTCCTTTCACCTTGAAATGTTTTTATCCTAGCACCAACTTTAAGACATTGTTTTACTGGGTATAGCTGTTCTGGATTATTTACTTTCAGAACTTGAAGCATAACTTTCCACACTTCCTGGCATTTACAGTTGCTGATAAAAGATTTACTATGTCTGCCTTTGTCTGTGTTTTGGTGATTTTTTCCCTTAGAGTTTTTAATATTGTTTCTTCGCTTTGTATTTTGACATGCTGACAATGACATATGGCAAGGAGCCAATCAAGGAGTAGTCACTATTCATTTGTTTGTCTGTTTCTCTTTCTATGTTTGGGCGATTTTCTGCTCTAATTTCATTGAACCAATTATCTCTAGCTTTTGACTTTGTCTTAGTGCCTTATTTACCCTATTGATTCTTAGGTTTTTGTCTCACGTACATCCCAGACTTCTTAGAAGTTTTGTTTATATGCATTGTTTTCATTATATATTTCCAAGTTTATTTTCTTAATTTTGTTCTCAATCTTTGAAATTCATTCTTCTGCTTAGTCTGATTTGTTGGTGATGCTTTCTGTTGAAAAATTTTAATTTAGTAATTGAAATTTTCATTACCAGAATTTGGTTATTTTATTATTTATTTATTTTTATTTTATGTGCATTGATGGTTGCCTGCATGTTTTTCTGTATGAAGGTGACAGAACTCCAACAGACTTACAGACAGCGGTGAGCAGCCATGTGAGTTCTGGGAATCTAACTCGGTGTCCTCTAGAAGACCAGCCAGTGCTCCTAACAGCCAAATCACCTCTTCAGTGCTGGTTGGTATTTTTTAATTTCTCAATTTTCTTGCTAAATTTATATATATACTGTTTTAAACTTTTCAGTGCTGCCTTTAGTTGACGAAATCTCTTGTTATAAGTCCTGAATTCATTTCCTTTCACTGCTTATTTGCTTAGTTTTGTCCTCAATATGGTCATTAATCTTTTCTAAAATAAGACTTTGAATTCTCTATTATGATTGAGCTATAGCTCAGTGCCTTTGGTTTCCATTAACGCAGAGCAGTGAGGTTATGGAAGTGTCATGGTAGATTTGAAGCTCACATTCTTTGTTATTGTTGTGTTTTGTGCATCTATTCAAATGAATGAGTTTTTCAGTTTAAATTTTTCTTCTTTTCTGAACTTTTTGGATTGTTTTTATTTTTATGATTCCTCCTGTGGTGTTGCCTTCACTATAGATTTAAATGATTCTATGTTGCTGCTATTTAAGAGGAGACCTTTGCAGATCTGTAATGACTTAACAGAAGATCCCGAATCACCTTTCAGTATGAGATTCTTGAGCATTTCACTTGTGTCCCTGTTAAGGTTCTTAGGGTAATAGTTGGGGTAATTAGACTTGCAGTTTCAGAACTAAGAATATTGTGACAGTGAATCTTCACTGCTAACCTTGACTACACCTCCAATTAACTAAAGCCTATACAGCTGGGCACACCTGAGGGATTTTCCAGATTGGATAATTTGAGGTGAGAAGGCCCATCCAAATCTTGGCAAATCGTGGTAAAAGTACATGGAAAAAGGAAGCTTTTACTTTTTAAATACTTGCCTGGATACTGACTGACAAGTTAATTTCTCCTGTTCCGTGGGTATTCCTTAACTGGTGATTTCTTCAGGATTCCAATGTGTACTGAAGAGTAACAGCTCTCTAAAACTTTTCCAGGACTCCAACAGCAGATCCGACTGCTCAGAAATCCATACTCACAGACTCATGGACTGAACAACTTTGAAATTCTGGGTTTTCTCTCTAGAGATATCCATTATTGTACTAACCACCCCACAGCCTGCAAGCTACACTAATAAATCACACACACACACACACACACACACACACACACACACACACACACATACACATACACATAGGTAGAGTCAACATATATTCTATATATACATATGTTTTTCTATTGAATACATATTCTTTCCATTGAATATATATTCTTTCTATTGGATATATGTACAAATTCACTAAGTTCTGTTTCTTTATAAACCCTGATTAATGGAATAAGCGTTTAAGTTGTAAAACGAGGAACAGTGAGGGTAAGGGTCAATGGGGTTAAAGTATGGTTGAGAAGAATATGAATGGAAGGATAACAGGTACTAGAAATACTACTATAGATGTAGAAATATAGAAACAGAGGTTTGGGTGGCATAGTAAAGGAAAGGATAATCAGCAAAGCCTTTTCTGGTAAGACAGAAGCTAAAAACACAAAAGTTTAATAATGTACAAACTTAAAAATTTTAAGAATTCATGAAAAGAAACCTAAATTTTAAAAACCGTTTTAAACTGTGCAATAAGATGAAATATAAGATTCATGTTATTAGTCAATACTGCTTCTTTTGGGGGGCTGTTGTTGTTCCTCCTTTCTCTGCAGCTGTCATTTCTCTCAGCATACGCGGGCAGAGGTATGACTGCTAATCCACGGCATTCACAAATCAGTGTGAGTGTAGTCAACTTCTGGCTAGGATTCCCTGAACAAAGGCCATATACCTTCCTAGAAAGTTACTGTTTTTAAACTGGGAATCAAGTTCTCTAACAGCAGGGCTTTCTGCCATTCAGGGACTGAAGGAAAGCCTACCACAGACCTGCCTTTGTGTCCAGTCAGAACATTGCCCGGTGCTCTGTAGCATCTTTTTAGCAGCCCCTTAGCACTTGCTGTAGGCCATAATAGAGGAGGAGCAGTAATTTTCTTTGCCTCACTCAGATTGGTTTCCTGTCCATATTTCTGCTATACATGCTTCCTCTTATCCTGCCTCACCCACTCTACTTGTTTTAGCTCCATCTACCTGGCTTTCTGCCTGTAAATTTCCTGGTTTCCCTCTTTGTGGACAATTCACCAGCAGCAATAGTTTAATCAGTATGGTGATAGTGGCAGGTATAGGCATAGCGGCTGTAGTTCTGGTGGCAACACTGGACATTGGTCAGGCAGCCCAGATATGTTAGTAGAAGCTCAAGGGTAAATGGGTTCAGTGAGTCAGGGGAAGTCAGTGAGAACATGGTCACTTAGCAGCTCTATTTCACTTTCCCTTAAGTGTGCCTATTTGCTTGCCCCAGAGAAGCTTCTACTCCTCCATCTCACCTTGAAGATCAAGTTCATTGACACTTTCCTGGGACTCTGAGCTTTTTGTCTTTGTGTGTGAGTGGCATGCATCTTGTCAGTGGATAAATCTGTTTTCTACATTTGTTTGGATTAACTCACTTTCCCATTTTCATATATGGTGTTATGTCAATCTACCATAAAAATAGCTAACTGTAAGACACGGTTAGGTTAGTAATGATCCACCTAGGAACCTGTCCTCTACTGGAAGATAAGGAGGTTGCTGTTCTTCTGGCCACTTGATAATATGCCTGGTTGAAAACACACACATTTTTAAGTTTCTATTACAGACAGCATTCGTTGGAGCTTTCGATCATAATTTTCTCCAGTAAGTTTTCTTACACTTCTTTTAGAGGTAGAATTGTCTAACCACTTCTCCACAAAAGTAAACATGACCCAGAACCTCTTGAAAAAAAAAAAAAATCCTGCCAGAAATCTGAGTTCTTGAATCCGCTTAATCTCAAGCTGGTCTCTCTACATGGCCAGATTGCCCAAACTTTGCTCAAGTACACAAAAGTATACTTGCTCAACCATGTTTATAGCAGCTTTATTTGTAATAGCCAGAACCTGGAAACAACCCAGATGTCCATCAACAGAGGAATGGGTACAGAAATTGTGGTATTTTTACACAATGGAATACTACTCAGCAATCAAAAAGGAGGAAATCCTGAAATTTGCAGGCAAATGGTGGGATCTAGAAAAGATCATTCTGAGTAAAATATCCCAGAAGGAGAAAGACAAACACGGTATATACTCACTTTTATAGACCTATAAGATATGACAAACATAATGAAATCTATACACCTAAAAAAGATTATCAAGAGAGTGGACATGGGGTAAGATGATCAATCCTCCTTTAGAAAGACAGATGGGATGTGCATTGGACGTATGACAGGAGTCTACTGAGCATATCTGAAAGACTCTAACTAGCAGTGTTTTCAAAGCAGATACAAAGACTCATGACCAAACCTTCGGCAGACTACAGGGAATCATATGAAAGAAGGGGAGTTAGTATGATGGGGAAAGGATAGGAACTCCACAAGGACCAAATATATCTGGGCACAGGGTCTTCTCAGAGACTGTCATTCAACCAAGGACCATGAATGAATATAACCTAGAACACTCTGCTCAGATGTAGCCTGTAGTAGCTCAGTAACCAATTGGTTTCCCATAGTGAGGGAAACAAAGACTATTTCTAACAGGAACTCAATGACTGGCTCTTTGACCTCCCCACCCCCTAAGGCAGGAGCAATCCTGTTAGGCCACAGAGGAGGACATTGCAGCCAGTCCTGAAGATATCTGATAAAACAGGATCGGATGAATGGGGAGGAGGTCACCCCCATCAGTGGACTTGGAAAGGGGCAGGGTGGAGATGAGGGAGGGAGGGTGGGAGTGGGAGGGAATGAGAGAGTGGGACACGGCTGGGATACAGAGTTAATAAAATGTAACTGATAAGAAAAAAATAAAATTAAGTTAAAAATAAATTATGTTCACGTAAAAAAAAGTTCTTTCCCTTTTAAGGGCATGTGCATTCTTCATATTTTAACAAAACGAAAGAGAAGATCAAAATGAAATGCTTTTTTTTCCTTTCTTGTACTAGAATTCTGCTATTTGTCTTTCTTGAATAATGGTGAAATTTTGCCATGAGAAGTAATTTTTTAATTTCATTTTTCTTATATTTCTTTGTCAGAAGACCATATGATCAAATATTTAAAATCTTGTATATTCCATGAATAATAGCATAGATAATGAGCTACAATGACCTTTTCAATATTCTGTATGATGACTAGCTATAGTCAATCCATTCATTACACTCCTTTATGGCTTCCCTGAGCTTGAGAGCCAAAAGTGAATTGGCCATCTGAAGCAAAATATGATATGCCAAAAGGTCAAAATGGTAAAGTACACTAGTATATTTCATAGAACATATTAAGATATTAAAATCCAAGTATCTTGCCCAGGTGCCAGAATCTATAATGGGAAAAGAAAATGGCAGTAAAGGAATTTGCCCTTGCGAGAACAAGAACCAATCCAAACAAGTGATGGCCATTGCTTATCTTAATTCCATTAAATGTGTATTTCTTGTGTTCAGAAGTATATATACGGTGTTGCACTTCTTTCAAAACCATATGTGCTGAGCTTTTGCTGAAACAAATACACCATGGAAGGTGAGAATCTGTCTCCTCTGGAGGCCCTACCATATGGTACATTATTTCCCATAGTTTCCCTCATTCTAATTGCATGTCACTGTTTAAAAACGTGTCCATGTTTTATGTATATCTGAAGGTAAATATAGAGACAAAGACAGATGGGTAGATTGAACGGTAAGCAATACCATTTTTTAAATCTTTTTTTTTAAACATGTGATTTTAATAAGAACTCTTACTGATGATAATTTAGTATGTGTCTTTGTCTATTAATATTTCAATACAACCAATGTCAAATGTTAGTTTAACTCTACAATAATGAAAAAATTATCCTTCAACCATATTATAAAATTAATTCAAATCAGTTTGTTGTCAAATTCATGATTATTTCTACTGACTAAAGAGTGATAGAAACAAGAAGTTTTGTTAGTCCCGTCCCCAAACACAATAAGAAAATATTTTTATTCAAAAGAAGAAATGCACTTGTTTTGACTATATTTTTATCTTTACATCATTACAATGTTCACTAATTAAATTCCATTTTGAGCATAAAGAAGAAAGCTTGAAAATTATAATGTATAAAAGAAACAACTTACTTTTTTTGTTACAGGAATTCAAGTTGAAAACTCTATACATAACACAAATGAATATGCCTAATTTCACATTTATTTTTCAAACTTCACAAAATACAAGTTGAGGAAACAATAGAAGAAAAAAGCCTACCTCTGGCCTCCATATACCTGTACCTAAATTCCTGCATGTACGCATAACATATATACTGTGATACATAGCCTATTCAATGTAGCTTTATTAATATTAATTTAGTAATTTTTCGAAAACTACACAGTAGGTTTACTTGTTTGAAAGAAATGGGAAAATAAGAAGATTTAACCTAAAAGGATGAAGACCTGCTAACGTCCTCCTTTACCCTGCCTTCAGACTTTAATGAATAGCTCACATTTGTCACTAGTAACAAAGTCAAAGGTACCACCTGTCCACAGCTTTTCAGTTTCTCTCTAAGGTTTCCCCTCTTTGTTGTATAATCAGTTAGGTCACTTTCTACATCATCTTTGCTCTAGATTGCTGGTCCAAAAGAAGGAAGAATTTTTCAGTGTAGATTAATCTTCAGTAAATCACCGTGTGTTTCATGGTCAGTCTTTTTAGAATGCATTTGCTAAGATTACCTATTGATAAGTAAAGTGGCTGTGGTCATGATGGAGAGAGAGAGAGAGAGGAAGAGAGAACAAGAAAGTGAGAGAAAGAGAGAAAGCTTGTTTGTGACCGAGAGACATTCAGACAACCTGTGCACACACCACATTTCTGAGAGAGATTGAAGAGGTTTAATAGAGCAAATCATTTCTTCAGTAATTCCCCACATAAATTCATTTTTGCCTATTTCCCTTTATCTCACTTACTTTTTATTTTGATAACAATTGATAATATACCTTATTCACTGAAAATGGTTGCAATATTCCATGATTAGCACACTTCTACAAACATTTTTTCATGGAAGCCACATTAAAGTTTTACTTTATGTCTTTGTCTTTTATACAAAGTATTCTATAGTAAGTCATTTTTGCTTTCTAAGTTTGAATGGTCACTGTGCACTTTGGTTTCTAAGTTTGAATGGTCACTGTGCACCACTGAAGTAATGATACCTTGGGGAATACTGTACAGTTGTCTCTGAGAGCTGCCTTCAGAAGTCCTTGTCTGTGAGCTTTGTAGGAACAGAATCCATATCTAAGCTTACCATATGCAAAGTCCTCCTGTGGCCCTATTCTTGGTGTCTTCCCTTTTCTTAAGTCCTTTAGTCTTGTATTCTTCCACTGGTTTTGTTTCTGTCTTAGAGACTTGTAAAAGGTTACTGTTAAAAGCCAAACTTCTTGGCAGGAACATCATCTAACATTCATTCAAATATATTTTTTAAATATTTGCACATCATTTATTTATACATTGATGTTAATTCTGCCTTAAGGAAGAACAAGCAATAAAGCTAGCTGATGGCTTCCTTACTCCCACTCAAGGCTAATTTTAGCTATCATTGTCTTGCCCTATGAATTTTGCTCTCAAAGTTTTGGACCTTATTCCATGTTCATTTTATTTCCTGATATTAAGAAATAAAAAATTTTCATCTCTAAATATTAATTGTCTACATTTGTCACCTAAATTTTGTTAGATTTAGCTCACCTGCTTTATTGATGATGAAACTTACAGCAAATTGTAGGTAATGGCCATTTTGGTGCTATGCAATCAAACGTGAATGTTTATAAGATGAAGACATTATCACATGTAAACACAAAATCATTTTAATATGATGATTAAATATTTTAAACTTTAAAATGTGATCATAAGGTCCAGCATATAAATAATATAAAATACTGAGATGTCTAATTATCCCAAATGGCCCTGTGGGACACCCTCCCACACAGAAGACCCCAATCTTTTTGGCTAACCTGACTCTATGACAAGCTTCATTTTCAACTTTGCCTGACTAAACCTCATTTTCTGTTTTTCAGAATTCAGAAAAACAATTCCTGGAAAAACCATGGTTTGAGGGCAGTCAATCAACTTAAAGGTTAACACATGGGCTTGAGCCAAGCACAGTGATTCAGCAGCTCTGAGGGAAAGTCCTTAGCAACTCTGGAAGGTCCCTATGTGTTTGGCCAATCCTAAGCACCCCCCCCCCCCCCACACACACACACACACACTACCAACCTTAAAGGTTACCTTCTCCCACTCTGGAAAACCCTAACTGTCTTTAAATTGTGATTGCATACTCACTCCTAGGTCGCCATTTTGCCTAAATGGTGATCCCTGCGTGCTGGAATTCCTGCAGAATAAACACTCTGCTCTTGCCTACTACTTGAGTCTGGGGTCTTTCTTCAGTGATTCTAAAACCCTTATAATACAATAAAGGAAATGGAACAGTTTGTTTTTCTTACTTAACAGTTTGCATTTTAAAAGGTACAGCTTCTGTCATAGTAACTTACAGATGAGTTATCAATAATGTCACTTCCTTTGAAAGATGAGCCCAAGCTCTCAGATTTGTCCTAAAAACATAGTGTGCTCAGCCTGTTAGAGGCTAGTCATGATTTTCCATCTTCAGTGATGCTTTTGAGTACAAGTGACCCTTTAGCCTGCCTTTATTTTGCTCAGGTCAGCCATGTCAGGAGACAATGAGCGATACTGAACATGTTCTGATCTGTTAGGAGATGAAGGATTATTAGAAATCAATTTCTATTTGACTCCAGGAGACTAATAAATGAAGCAGAGACAAAGATAGTGTAGCAATAGAATTTGTAAAATTGAATGAGGCCTCATACATTCAAACTCTATGAACTTGACTCTCTCTCGCTCTCTTTTTTTATTAATGATTAAGACTATTTAATGACAGTTATTTCACTCCTGAAATGCGATGGTTTTATTTTTAACTTTTTTTTGTTCACTTCACATCCTTGTTGTGGCCCCATCCTTCCTCCCATTCTAGTCTCTCTCCCCAGTTTCTAGGGAAAAGGGGAACCCCCTTTCCCACCCAGCCCAGCTCATCAAGTCACATTAGGACAGAGCTTGTCCTCTTCCCTTGTGGCCTTGGAAGGCAGTCCTGCCAGGGCAAAGTGATCAAAAACCTGGCAAGTGAGTCCCTTCTGAGTGAGATTTATGTATCCTACTTTGGATCTTCTGTGGTACTTCTTCTTTCAGTCTATGCCCTGTAGTATGCTTATCCGGTACTATTTGGCTAAAATCCAGTTATAAGTGAGTACATACCACGTGAGTCTTTCTGGGTCTGGGTTACCTCACACAGGATGAAATCTGGGACACTCTGTAAAGAGCAAACCTAAGAATAATAGGAACAGAACCACAAACCTGACGTATACATGTGAAGTCCAAAGCATTACAGTTCATCTGATTCATGTACCACACTAGGAATCTTTGACTTCTGGTGAAACGAAGTTAAGCTACCTCTCTTGTAAGAACAGCTTGCTCTTTCATCCTGCCTCTTTAGCAGGAGTCTCTGTGTTTTCATAGTTGAGACCTGTGCAATAAATGCTAACCATAGGCATTAAAATTGTCATAAATCAAGGCAGAGACATAGCATATCCTCAGGGCTCTGTACCCTGAGATGTGTGGTGGGAATAAAAATTGCACTTATTATACACTCTTATTCCCCAAGGGATAATGAATCTGGGAAAGCAGAGGAGCCACAGAAACTCATGAGTAGAAGTTAAAATACCCTTTTTCATCTATATCCCAAAAACTGACATTCGGACTGAAGAAGAGCTTGTCCAGTGGTGATTTCCAAGAGCGATGTTAACCAGAATAACAGTAGAACTGCAATCATTCATGATGGTGTTATTAGAGATTGTATTTTATGGCTGGCTAATGGGGATTCTTTTTCTTTGGGGAATTAGATATTCCAAAGTAGTGGTTCTCTTCTGATCTTTCATCTGCTAAAGGGTCTATAGAAGAGAAACCATAAGAGGGAGAGATAATGCATCAGATGGGAGGAAATTATACCTAATTTGTGAGTTGACTTTATTGTGGAAAAAGTCAAAAGGGATAATGACAGTGTAATGTAGATGCCAGCACTTAGAAACACCAAATTATCAGGGAAAGACAGGATGAAGATAATGTGGCATGTTATTCTATAGAATTCAAACACTTCAGCATTAGCCTGACCAAGTTCAGAATCTATCCTTCCCATTTATTAGCTGAGAAATAGGGGGTGAATTATTGTTTCTTCAGTCATGATACAGACAATCTGTATTTATCTTTTTTAAAAAAAGGTGTGTGTGATTATTAAGTAGAGAAAATGCTTTTGCTTTTATTTTTCCTTTTCTATTATTTACCCTGACAGCATTTTGGCATGTAGCACGGGCTGAACTAGAACTAGTGATCCTCCTGCCTCAGGCTTTGGAGCAAGTGAGATTACAGGCATTTGTCACTATGCTTGGTAAAGAAAAATAGATGTTAACTCTCACTTGTGTACACTCTTCTGAGGAAGGAAGTCAATTTGATATTTTCTTTTACATATACCAGATAACTGTGGATTAAATGATTTCTCCAGGACAATGCCATGGAGAGACACTGTGCCAGAATCCATCTAAGCAACCTTCACATTCCCAGCCCTAGAATTTACATGGTAGCAATATTTGTTGTTTCAATCCACTAAGGTGGTTTATGAAGAAGGAAAAGTTAGGCTTTTTGTTGTACACTAGACTGAAAGTGAATATCCTCCAGAAGTTCTTGTTACAACACTAAGAGCTCTGGGTATCAAGATATTATAGGTTGGTTGAATGAAACAGTTTGTGACTAATATGCAATAATACCCTGCCAAAAATAAACTTGCCAATTTGAAGTTTTTATTAGGAAGTGGGATGGTGGAGATGCAGGACAGTAGGTGGACTGACAGGAATTGAAATTGGAAAAGTGTAATGACTGCAACCTTCACAGTCCCTCTAAATTCATATGTTAACATCCTCATCCTCAAGGTGATGGCTCTTGGAAGATGAGAACTCTAGAAAATGATGAAAGCAAACTTCTCAGGAATAATATAAATATATTATAATGTATATCTTATGTATATATAATGTATAATATATACATTATAATACATAATATTATACTATTAGAGTGTATATATTATGTATATATACTGTATTATATATATGTATATTGCTTGTTTGTTTTTTATAGATCAGCCTACAAAGGTTATGCAGAAACTGATGCCAAAAACGGTGACATGGGAAATCTAACAAGAAGGCATTTACTTTTCTCCATTCTAAAGGCCATAATGTTGTGTGCAGAACAGCCAAAACACACATAGACCAAATTGATCTAATTAGGATACCATCAAATAATTTTAACAACTGGTACTCCAGTGAATGGGAGACATGCTATCTCTGCCTCATGTTTTCTATGGGTCTGTATGGGTCTGTGCTCAACCCATTACTTACAGCAGCCTGTTTGGCCTATGCCACTATTACTTTGTGAGGGAATAGATCAGAGTACACCTTCATTCTTTACTGGTGAACCGAGGTACCTGGAGAATGATGTGAGGCTGAACTACCCAGGACAGTGACAGCTTCAGCTTTAAATTCTGACTAGCAGTGGTAATGGCACTGCAAATCCCATAATCTCAGCACTCAGCATTTTGAAACAGGGGTATTGTGAGTTTAAGGTGGGCCTGAACACATTGGGACCTATCCCTACCACTAAAAACACAGTGTACTGAAATCCACCCATCTCTCCTTCTCTAGAGCAATTCCTTTGGACAAATAGTGCCTTGTACTCTATGCAAACAAGAAATGGATAGAGCAAAAGCTGTTTGTTGTCTCTTGCTTTTCACACAATGATCTTTCTGTTGCTTACACAAGAGAAGGATTCCTAGCTCTTATAAAACTGCCAAGTACTAACACGTTAAGTACAGAACACTATCATGCCTTCATACTTGCCTCAAGTTAAAGAATTTTGGTGACTAACAAAAGCATAAATTCTGGTCACCAAACAGAATTCCCTGAATCAGACTTTCTTGTGGTAGGTAATTATAATTTGTGAATTTGACAAAACCCAAATAATTTTTATTGTCAGGAAAGAATGGAAAATAATGATTAATTGTTTCATTTTATGTTAAATTTATCTGGGCAACTATCTAAAGTAAGAGTTATGAGGGAGATGGTATGCCAATTATTACAAATGAGACAGATGACACTTAGAGACACTTAATGCCTTCATGAAGGTCACATAGCTAAAATGTGGCAGGATAGATCATGCAAGAGATTTCTAAATTGTTAAGAATATGGAAATATGTGCTAGAGAGGATGTGGAGAAAGAGGAACCCTCCTCCACTGCTGTGGGAATGTAAACTTGCACAACCACTTTGGAAATCAATCTGTTGTTTTCTCTGACAATTAGGTATAGCACTTCCTCAAGATCCTCAAGATCCAGCTATACCCCTCCTAGGCATAGATCCAAAATATGCACAAGTATACAAAAAGGACATTTGTTCAACCATGTTTGTAGCAGCTTTATTTGTAATAGTCAGAACCTGGAAACAACCCAGATGTCCCTCAACCGAGGAATGGATACAGAAACTGTGGTACATTTATGCAATGGAATACTACTCAGCAATTAAAAACAAGAAAATCATGAAATTTGCAGGCAAATGGTGAGAACTAGAAAAATATCATTCTGAGTGAGTTATCCCAGAAAAAGAAAGACACACATAGTATATGCTCAATTATAAATGGATATTTGACATATAATATAGGATAAACATACTAAAATTTGTACACTTAAAGAAGCTAAGCAAGAAGGAGAACCCTGAATAATATGTTCAAACCACATTCAGAAAGGCAAACAATATAGACATTGGAAGAGGAAATCAGTGGACTTGGGGAGAGCCATGGGAGAAGAAGGAGGCAGGGTGGGATTGGCAGGGGATGGGAGAGGGGCTGCAGCTGGGATACAAAATGAACAAACTAATTAATAATAAATAAATAAAATTTTAAAAAGAAAAAATTTACCCAAGGAAAAAAATCTTAAGTGTTCTTACGTTAAACTAACTTTGCTTTCTCTTTTTATATTTTAAATAGGAAAAGAAGTGTAAAAAATAAACATGTGAATTGTCTTATAAAAAAAGACAAAAGGAAATTAACAGAAGGTTAAATGGTAACCACATAATGAATTAAAATGTAAGCCTGAAGTATATAAGGTAGTGTTTGAGGACAGACTGCCTTGCTTTGTACCTTTTCTGAACGAAACTCTCCTTTCAGAAATTCAGACCCTAAGTAGTTCATCCTCTATCTATGTGCAGCCTCCCTATGCTGAGCTTTATAGGGAGCAATTTACACATGCTTTGTTTCAAACAATCTATTGCAAACTCTAATGACATGTGGGGAAAGTGATACACACACAAAACCTATTTGTTTCCACAAAACAAGATAGTGTGGAGATAATGCTCACTCTTTTACTTTTTTCTACATTTTCATAATTTTCTAATTTTTAAAATAAAATGTAATTATATCGTTTTTGTTTTTGTTTTTCTTTCCTAGGCCTCCCTCCAACCTCTCTTGTATACCTCTGTGGCTCTCTCAAATTCAGGGCCTCTGGTCTTTCTTTAATTGTTGTTACATATATGTATATCTAAATCTGTGTATTTCTACTTATATACTCAAATGTATTTTAAAAGTACACTCCATCCATATAATGTTACTTGTATTGCATGACTTCAGAGAAGACTGCTTGGCATTGGGTAACCAGCTGAGAGATTCTTTTCCGGGGAAGATTATTTTCTTATGCCCTCAGCATTAATTCATTGCTTGTAGCTTTGTAACCATAGACAAAAAGCTAACCATGTGAGATTTCCCCCTTTCTTATTAGCATGCCTATTCTATTGTCCTTGCTCAGATAATTTTGAAATAATCGTGTTGTTGAGACTTCATGTGTATAGATTTTCTGGCATGTCTGGGAGACACAGTCTCACAGCAGACTTCTTGTTCTGCTGGCACAGCTTTCCCATCCCTTTCCTTCCACGTTTCATGAGCCTTAGGTGCAGGAGTTGTGTTATAAATGGGTCAGTTGGGGCATTTCTCTGCGCACAATCATGTTTTCTGCATTTTTGAATGGTTTGTTTTTATTTAATTCTAAAACAAACCTTTTAGGGCCATCTCAAATAGCTATCCACTTAAAAATTCCACTTCTCAAAATGGATGGATGCTTCAAAAAAGTATATTAAATAACTAAAAGCTAGAAAAATGCAGTTACATACAAAGCCAAAAAGATGAATCAACAGGAAAGATAATAGATAGGTGTGAGATTTATGACATAAGGAAATCTCAGGGAGCTGGCTGAGATCAACTGACCAAAACCAATGGAATGGAATATTGACCTGTCTTGCAAGTCCACATTTGGTGGTTTCATAGCAGATCTATAAATATTGGACAAGTCTTAGCATGGCCTTTGTTCAGTCAAAAAGTATTGAATGTTTACTATTTGTTAGGTGTGATTTTTAAGCTCCTGGCAGTATAGCCACTAATGTTAATAAAAACCTGTATTTTGTTATATAGATGAGAAATATTATAAACATACAAAAGTGAAATTCAGGAACTACATATGGTAATAAAAAGTTAAGTAAATCATGATAAGTGACTGAAAGGGATCCTTTACTTGGAGTATCTCGGGGCTGGGACACTTTGGTGAGTAATTAATATTTGCTTTGAACTTTAATAATAAGCAGGCAGTTATGAAATATATAAAGTGAAAATAATCATCTAAAATAGTCAGAAAAATTTTCAAATTCAAAAGTATAGATGAAAAGCCTGTTTTGTTTTGTTTTCTTTCTGAAGATCAGAAATAATGTCAACTAAGAGGCAGAGTTATGAACAATTGAGATAATATGCATACATAAACTTGGGACTGCTGTGGCTTAAATGAGAAGGGCCCACATAGGCTCATATATTTGAATACTTGGTCCCTAGTTGATAGAACTATATGAGAAAGATTAGGAGGTGCAGCCGTATTGGAGGAAGTGTGCCACTAGGGATGATCTTTGAAATTTCAAAAGATCATGTCATTTCAAGTATCTCTTTGTATCTCATGGTTGTAGATCAATATGTAAGCTCTCAGCTATTCCCTGCTTCCATCATCATAGAATCTAACTTTATGAATGCCAAATTAATCACTTTCTTTATGATTTGCCTTGGCCATGGTGTTTTATCACAACAATAGCTTTGCAACGAAGACAGGAATGCAAACACATACATATTAATTTTACATAGGACTGAGTATTTTATTCTAAATATAACAAAAGGCCATAACATAGTGAAATGCTAAATACATGCACTAATTTATTTTTTAAATTATCACCATATCTGTTTTGTGGAAAGTTATCTATAAAGAGATGAAAGTGAATTCAGGGTACCATAAAAAGAAGCTCCATAAAGAATGACAGTATCTGGAACTGTGATAGGCTACAAGACACTAGACTTTGCTGAATATGACTTATACATTCACAAGACAAGGAAGACCAATTAGTAGATTTGACATAGGATATGAAGGAAAGATACTCAATCCTCATTCAGAAGGCACATGTGATAGACATCAGAATCAGAAGACAGAGAACAGGACAGGAGCCTAACACAGACAGCCTCTGAAAGGCTCCACTATTGAGCTGTCGAAGCAGAGGCTGAGACTCATAGCCAAACGTTGGGCAGAATAAATGGAATTTTATGAAAGAAGGGGGAGATAGAAAGACCTGGAGGGGACAGGAGCCCCAAAAGGAGAGCAACAGAGCCAAAAAACTGAGCCCTAGAGGCTCTGAAGAGACTGATAACCCAACCAAGGACAATGCCTGGAGAGGACCTAAAACCCCGGATCAGATGTAGCTCATATACTCAGTGTCCATTTGGGGTCCCTAGTAATGGGAACAGGGACTCTCTCTGACATGAACTCAGTGACAGGCTCTCTGATCACCTCCCCCTGAGAGGTACAGTCTTGCCAGGCCACAAAGGAAGACAATGCAGCAAGTCCTTATGAGACCTGATAGGCTATGGTCAGATAGAAGAGTAGGAGATCCTCCCCTATCAGTGGACTAGGGGCGGGGTATAGGGAGGGAGGATGGGATTGGGAGCAGACAAGGAAGGGGGCCACAGCCAGGATACAGAGTGAATAAATTGTAATAAATAATAGTAAAAAATAAAAATATTAAAAAAGAATGACTACTCCTTGTTTGATAGACTGAGATCCTCATTAAATTTGTGGTACCATCTCCTGAGGTGATGGGATAGTGTGACAGATCAACCTGGAAGAGTTATAACTAGTAGCTCTGTTCTGCCATATTTACTCTAAGATACCTAGGAAATAGTCCAGGGCTGATTACTTGGCTTTGTTAACTGCTATATTCAATTCCTATGTGGTAAATATTTGAGTGAGTGTGTTTTAAAAGATAACTGGAATACAAATGGTATCTAAAACAACATAATTAAATGCAAGCATCAGTGAATAAAGAGGATTAGATGTGAAGGGCTAAGGCCTGAGTCCTAGGCCATTATATGTATTGGAGACTGTGTAGCTACCATGGAATTATGAAATAAGATTTAGAAATTCAAGTTAATGAAAGGAGAGGAAGACCATGAAAATATAGTTACATAAAAGTGAAAGAAATAATGTCTAACAATGGTTAAAATAATTTATCATGACATAAACCTGTCATGACCTAGAATTTAATACCCTCCAAATGCACCATATTGAAATCTTGATCATCAGATGACAGTGTTGTAGGAATATGGTAAATACTTTAGTCAAAGGAACTTAGGTCATTGAGAGGATAACCTTGACAGGGTTTGGGGATTCTAATACCTTCCTTTTTCTTTCTGTGAGGCCATCATGTGGTAAGCAGCTCTTCTCACACATTTTTCTGTGTTACTTCAGGCCCCAAATCAAGGAGTTCAACAAGGATCAAAAGCTTCTGCAGCTACCAGAAAAAGTCACTATTTCCTCCTCCCCCTTTTTTTTTTATTAATTACACTTTATTCACTTTGTATCTCCCCTGTGGTCCCCTCCCTCCTCCCGTCCCAATCCCTTCCTTCCTCCACCCTCTGCATGCATGCCCCTCCCCAAGTCCACTGATAGGGGAGGTCTTCTTTTCCTTCCTCTGATCCTAGTCAACCAGGTCTCCTCAGGAGTGGCTGCATTGCCTTCTTCTGTGGCCTGGTAATGCTGCTTCCCCCTCAGGGGGAGGTAATTAAAGAGCAGGCCAAACAGTTCATGTCAGAGGCAGTCCCTGTTCCTATTACAATGGAACCCACTTGGATACTGAACTGCCATGGGCTACATCTGCGCAGGGGTCTTAGGTTATCTCCATGCATAGTCCTTGGTTGGAGTATAAGTCTCAGGAAAGACCCCTGTGCTCAGATTTTTTGGTTATGTTGTTCTCCTTGTGGAGTTCCTGTCCTCTCCACAGCATGTAAATGGTGGGATCTGGAAAAGATCATCCTGAGTGAGCTATCCAAGAAGCAGAAAGACGCACACAGTATATATTCACTCATATAGACATAATATAGCATAAACCTACTAAAATCTGTACACCTAAAGAAACTCAACAAGAGGGAGGACTCTTGCTAAAATGTTTGGTTCCTCTCCAGAAAGGCAAAGAGGATGGACATCAGAAGAAGGAGAAAAGAGGGAACAGTCGGGAGCCTGACACAGAGGACCTCTAAAAGGCTCTGCCCTGAAGACTATCAATGCAGACGCTGAGACTTATGGGCAACCTTTGGGCAGAATGCAGGGAATCTTAGGAAAGAAGTGGGAAACATTAAGATCTGGAGAGGACAGGAACTCCACAAGGAGAGCAACAGAACCAAAAAATCTGAGCACAGGGGTGTTTCCTGAGACTGATATTTCCTCCTTTTTAATGTATTGTTTCAGCTATGATATCTCATAATGGTTGAAAGCTAAGAACTAACTAAACCATATATTGCATAATGGCAACCTTGTTCAGAGCAATGAAGTTAAAATTATAACTAGAAAAAGTAGAAAATGAGTTATGACATGACCTACTAATAAGACATTTTTTTTTCCATGAGTCTGGGCAGAATAATAAAGCTCTAGCTTCAAGTTTTCATGAGAAAAAAAGACAATATTTTAATGTGTTTTGAGAGGACTAGAAAAAAAATGGTTACTTAGAAAATAAATTATTTAATGATACAAATTAAACTTTTAAGAATCTAACAATTGATGAAATTTGTTGCAGAAATAAACTTGGACTTAAGCAGCACCATCATTTTTATTATTGTAGGTGAAGCCACAATAAAGAAAACTATAACAATAGAAACATTATAATTGTTTGTGGAAGTTTTGGCGAAGCTGAAGTGATTCTAACTTAAGCTCATTTACTGCATTCAATATCATTATTATGTGGGTAGTAGGCACTGAAATATTTAAGGTAAAGGTATGTATTGTCACTTTGCAAAGTGGCTAGGTTAACTTAATAGGAAAGTTTAACAGGATTGTCTGTCAATATGGAGATTTATTTTAATACTCTATACATAAATTTAAGACAAGTCCAATCAGCAAGGCTCCTTTGAATGCTATTGCTGAGACTTTCATTCATAGATACAAAGAAAAAACAACAACAACAACAAGCTTTTCCAGGGTCAGTGTGATTCCGGGTGAACAGAATTAGAAGAGAAGAGATTTGCAATGTCTAGAAGGGCTCAGAGACTGAAACTTTTGTGGAAAATCAAGGGTTGTCACAATACATCCATTGTTTATGGTAGTAGGATAAACAGACTGAAGATTCTCATGAGGCTGACACATAGCTGGGAAAAAATGGTATCAATAACTGAAGGAAAGAAGTAGATAATCCAAGACTGAAATATATGAGTGATCATTTTCAAAGTACTATATGTCTCATGAGTTATATTAAAAAGAAAGTCCCATTTGTAGATGACAGGAGAAGAAATGTTCTTCAAATGGGCCCAGCAATTGGAAGCACACCTGGACAGCATTGAATATAGTATCTGAAAACGTCATCATTTAGGAGGTGATTGAGGCATGATGTCTTTGGCTCAGTCACATTTCACTTAAGCAAGAGGATAAAACAATTCAAAGAGTTCAAATAATTGAATGAGAATGAAATAGAGAATACTTCTGTTGTGGTTCTAGAAGGAACCGGAGTATGGAGCAAGCACACTTGTGAGAGTAAGATGAAAGCAGAGACTATAAACTTCTGGCAGCATAGCCAGAAGTCCTATGCTACGCAGCCCGAAACTTGGGTATATGTTGATATCCAAGGATATAGGCATACATAGCATAGCAGTTATGGGAAGCATTGAAAACATTAAATGCCTGAAAGAGGCAACTTGTGACCATTGATGGAAATGCAAGCGTACTAAAACCTAAAGTGATTATAACCTAGGAGACTTATTGCTCAGGAAAAAAAAAAAAAAACTGCCTTATAGATTAAATAGTCATGACTGATGGTGTGCTTTTTCTCAGAAACATACCAAAAGATTAAATATTCTGAGAGCTTGAAATCAGTGTAAAATAGGTGAATGTCTGGATAGAGGGTCTCCCCCATTCTGAGTAATAGTGGAGAGGGGATGCAGGAAGGAGGGTGAGACAGCGAGGAAAGGAGAAAAGGGCCTATGACCAAGATGTAAATTGAATAAATTAATCAAAAAATAGTACACACAAAAAAAAGAAAATGAGGGAGAAAAACATAATCTGGGAGCAAGATAAATAACATCTGAAAACATAAATTTGTTGATGAGGGCAAACGCACATATTAAACTCACCAGTAAGCATTCGCTGTCCAAAAGGTGAATATATGAACTAGCTGGTTGGATGTATCAGAGAAACTTGGCTAATTGTGGCCATACCTTTTTTGATTGTAGTTTTACAATTTCACACATGTGCAAACACACACACACACACACACACACACACACACACACACACATTACTGTTGTTCAGTTAACATTCTCCATTACTCTCATTTTTATTATTTTGTGTTGTACTGATATTTTTTGTACAATATATTCTGGTTACAGATTCTCCTCCCCAGTTCCTTCCAGATTCTCTCTTCCTCACCCTTTCTTTCTCTCATTAGAATAAAAACAAGCATCTAAAATGAATAACAGTAGTAGTAATTTAAAATTAAAACAAAGCAGAAAAGGACAAAACAAACAGGAAAAGAAAAGCCAAAGAAAAAGCATAAGAAACGTGGAGGGAACTCTCCTCCATTGCTGGTGGGAATGTACACTTGTACAACCACTTTGGAAATCAATCAGTCTGGCGCTTTCTCAGACAATTAGGAATAGTGCTTCCTCAAGCTCCAGTTATACCATTCCTAGGCATAGATCCAAAATGTGCTTAAGTACACAACTAGGACATTTGTTCAACCATGTTCGTAGCAGATCTATTCATAATACCCAAAATATGGAAACAACTCAGATGTACCTCAATGGAGGAATGGATACAGAAATTATGGTTACATTTACACAATGGAACACTACTCAGCAATTAAAAACAAGGAAATCATAAACACTGCAGGCAGCAAGTGGTGGGAACTAGAAAAGATTAGCCTGAGTAAGGTATCCCAGAAGCAGAAAGACACACAAATTATATATTCACTTATAAGTGAATATTAGACCTATATTATAGGATAAACATACTAAAATCTGTACACCTAAAGAAGCCAAGCAAGAAGGAGGACCCTGGGTAAGATGATCAATCGTCACTCAGAAAGGCCAACAGGATGGACATCAGAAGAAGAAGAAAATCGAGAACAGGACAGGAGCCTAACACAGAGGACCTCTGAAAGACTCTACCTAGGAGTGTATCAAAGAAGATGCTGAGGCTCATAGCCAAACTTTGAGCACTGTGCAAGGAATCTTATAAAAGAATGGGAGATAGAAAGACCTGGAGGGGACAGGAGCTCTACAAGGAGAGAGACAGAACTAAAAAATCTAGACACAGGTGTCTTTTCTGAGACTGATACTCCAACCAAGGATCATGCATGGAGATAACCTAGAACCCCTGCACAGATGTAGCCCTTGGCAGCTCAGTCTCCATGTGAGTGCCCTAGTAATGGGAAGAGGGGCTGTCTCTGACATCAACTCAATGGCTGGCTTTTTGCTCACCTTCTCTGAGGGGGAAGCATCCATACCAGGTCACAGAAGAACGCAATGCAGCCAGTCCTAATAAAACCTGATAGGCTAGGGTCAGATGGAAGAGGAGGAGGACTTCTCCTATGGGTGGACATAAGGAAGGGCATGGGAGATGATGAGGGATGGAGGGTAGGATTGGGAGGGAATGAGGGAGGGGCCTACAGTTGGGATACAAAGTGAATAAACTGTAATTAATAAAAAATTAATTAAAAAAGAAACCTTCAGACATTGAGACAAATATTCATGCACACGGAAAACTCATAAAGACAAGCTCATAACTCATAATTTATAAGCAAAACATCTGTAAGAATAAAAAAATAATCCCAGCCAAAACACTGTAAGACAAAAAAAAAAAATCCCATTGAGGTCATTTTGTATTGCTTATGCTGGGAATGGGACCTGCCCTTAAATGTGGTTTGTATACCTACTGAGAATCTGATGGAGAAAATTAATTTTTCTTTCTAAGTGGCTATCAATGGCAGATAGCTTCTGAGTTAGAAATTGAGGCATCTGACTACTTTCCCTTTCAGTACTGGGGCCCCTAAATGACCTGCTGTCACGGCCTTTGTGATTTCATGTGTATCAGCCCTACTGTGTCTAGAAGGCCAAGTTTCCTTAGTGTCTACCATCCCTGATGGCTCTTAGAATCTTTTATAGAGCTCCCTGTAGCATGAGGGGAGAGATTTGATGGAGACATCTTGTTTAGGACTAAATGTTCTAAGGTCTAAACTCTCTTATCTCTGCACATTGTCTAGTTGTGGGTCTCTGAATTTGTTCCCATCTATTGCAGGAGGAAGTTTCTCTAATGTTGGCTGAGCAAGACCCTTATCTGTGAGTAAAGCAGAATTTCCTTGGGAATCATTTAATTGTTATGTTCCTTTAGAAGAACAGTAATATTTGGTTTTCTCTGTGTCTATGGCCTATCTAGTCTCAGGTTCTTGGCCATCCAGGCCTCTAGTGGTTCCATTTCATAGAAGGGTACATATTAATCTAATTAGGTGGTGGTTAGTTATTTTCACAACTTTTGTGCTACCATTGTGTCAGTGTAACTTGCAGGTGCTTAAACATCAGCTCCTGACACTATTAACAGTACTCTGCCATGCTTGCAGATAGGAGATTAGCATAGCTGCCCACTGAGAGGCTCCACCAAACAGTGGATCAAAACAGAGGCTGAGAATCACAGCTAAACACTGGGAAGAGTCCAAGAAATCTTGTGGAAGAATGCAGGAAGAAAAAAAGGAACCAGGAAGGTCAAGAGCTCTACAAGAAGACCAACAGAGCAAACTAACCTGGGTCAGGGAAGGAAGTAGATGATGGCTAGCTTGGTCAACATGTGGTTTCCCTAGTAAGGGGAGAGGAGGCTGACTCTGACATGGACTGGGTTGCCTGCTTTTCAGTCACTCCCCCCCCCCCCCCCGTGGGGCTGCCTCGCCAGACCACAGGGAAAAAAGATGCCCTAAGTTCTGATGTACCTTGATGTGCAGGTCTAAGTTGGTAAGGGGGAACCTTCCCTGAGGAGTAGGAGGGGAGTAATAAAGGGAAGTGGGAAGCAGGATAGGAACAGGAAGAGAGGGGGAGGGCCTTCAATTAAGAAGTAAAGTGAATAAATAAATTAATTAATTAATTAAATTTAAAATGGAAAAAAAAGCAGAAGTTTGATAAGGAAGATCACCTGATTTGTAAAATAAAGAAGACAATATGAATATGTAAAATGATGACAAATTTGTCAGGGGACTGAATAAATCATGTATCAGTAAATTGAAAATCCTAATTCGGCAGTTCTTGGTATGTTAGAACACTTTTTTGTTTTTACTTTTTTAATATTCATCACAGGTTATTTGTTTTGTATCCCACCATAGCCCCCTCCCTTATTCCCTCCCAATCTCACCCTCCCTTCATCCTCTCCTCCCTGTCCCTTTCCAAGTCCACTGCTAGGGGAGGTCCTCCTTCCCTTCCATCAGACTGACCCTAGCTTACCAGGTATTTTCAGTACTGGGTGCAATGTCCTCCTCTGTGGCCTAGCAAAGCTGTTCCTTCCTTGGGGGTGGGGGAAGGTAAAGGAGCCAGTCAGTGAGTTCATGTCAGAAATAGTTCCTGTTCCCCTTACTAGGATAACCCACTTGTATACTGAGCTAGCACAAAGAACAAGTTGTTTTGGTGATCTGATTCCTCTTTCTAGTAATTTTTCAATGTATCTAACCTTGGGTTCTAGAAAAAAAAACTGAAAGTGTATTTAAAAAGTGTATTATTAGGTCTCACAAAGGCTCTCAATGAAAATTACATATGTGATTGATTGATTGGTTGGTTGGAGAAAACCTCTGTGTTGGCCAGTGTGCATAGAACTTGATTTACAGAGCATGCTGTCTCCAAGCTCACAGTGCTCTTCCTGCCTCTGCCTTCTGGGTATTGGAATTTTAGTTGTGCACACTATGCCTGGCTATGGGTTTTAAATGGTATTTCTTTTCGCATATTTTAGTGCCAAGAAGACTTCAAATACATCATTTATATGTTAACAGTACACATTTTACTAGCTACTGTTAGACATGAGAAAAAAAATGTTTTCCACAACTGTCTGATTAAAGCAAGTTGAATTTAGAAGTACACAAGGGACTGTGCCTCCCCCTAAGTAAGGTTTCAGGGAGAAGGAGCTCACTGGCTCTAGAAGTCTCTTTTATTGGGAAGAGTCGGGGTTGATAGAAAACAACTCTCAAGGTAATTGGTTATACCTGGAGAGAAGAGTGGGGGACTCTGGTCTCAAGCCTGCCTGTGGAGTAGATAAGTGCAGGAATAAATCATGTGAAAAGGGAGTCATCAAGGTATCCAGGAAGACATATTTTCATAGGGCAAACAGGCAATTATATATTACAAGTTCAGGAGTTGAGCAAGGCAGAGACATGGACATACATCATGGGGTTACAAGTTTGGTACAGACCAAAATACATGGTTTGCTGGATACATTAGGCTTAGGAAACAGGAACTTATTCTTGTAAAGTATAAGAGACAATGTGGCTCCCTAACAATGTGGCTCCTTAACAATACTGTGGCTTCTGTTTGCTTACACAGTTACCACTATTAAAGTTTGATCCTTATGTTTGAGCAAATCCCTACTGACTTTGACTCAATACAGGACTCAAGTCTCAACTGACATACAGTAGGGAATTAGTAAATACCTAGTTAATTAATGCATAATGGAATTAATATCTCTCATCTAAGTTTAAGCCCTGTGTCCACTCAGATTAAATTTTGGCTATAAGTATTGATTAAATACTTTCTGTCCTCAGTAATTTAGGTTGTCAACTAGATTAAATCAAGAAATACCTGAGGTATTAGTAAAATACACATGTGTTTGGGTGTGTATGTGTGTGTGTGTGTGTGTTTGATGGAATTTCCAGATGAAGACTGAGATCATGAGGGCTCTGATCAATGGGTTAAATTCTTCTTTCATTGACTCATATTACCGCAACATTATTGGGATGTGGCAAAAAACAGTTAGTGGGACACAATTGGAGGAAGTAGGTTGTGGCAAATACATCCTTGAAGGGTATATGTTGTCATAAATTCTTCCTGAATCCCTTTTCTCTGACCTCTGTCTCCCCAAAACTGAAAAGCAGCTTCGACTACATGCTCTGACCACTGTGATGTTCTGCTCAAATGTACTAGGCCAGGTGTTTGTGTAGTGAATGCTTCAAAGTGTGTACCAAAATAAATTCTTTCTGTCGTAAGTTTTGTTGTTCCACTGGCGAGACATTAAGTATGCAGCAGCCTCGAGTCTTCTTGTCAGGTGCATCCCTGAGTCTTCCTGTTCTGGCATGTCTCTAGAACTGAGCTTTTCCTTAACTTTAACCTGCCCTTGGCTTGTGCCCATCTCCAGTCTCTGGCTTTTCTTCTAATTGAATTGCCTCATTATGGTAATACCTTCCATTTTACTATCCACACTTTGATGTCTATATATGCTTATCCAGGTTCTCAGGGCACAACTTATCTCTCCATCATACGTTATTTAGAACATTCTCATCTACTCAAATCAAGACTGTCATGGTCAAACATGTCTGTATTCCAGTCACTCCCAGCAGGGAGTGAAATAACATGAGCCAGTGTAGTTGTCCATTTCAAATAACTGAAGAGCTGCACCAGAGAAAAGAAAGTAAAAGATTCTGACTTGGTATAAGAATAAATTCATAAGTAGTGGAAGTAAGTTATAGAAAAAAGATTTCAATTCAAAAGAAAAGAATCTAAAATCAAATCTCCCTACTATAGTTCATCCTTTGGAATGAGAGAATTCAAGTAGATGCAAAAAAAAAAAAAAAGTATTTCAAATGGGATCAAGGAACTTGAAGAAACTTTTGAGATCAGTTTAATGTACTGTTCAACCCCATCCTTTTGTAAGATTGGAATCTGATGTCTAGAAAAATAGAAAACTATATAAACCCATACTGTTTATTGAAGCCAGCAGTGGGAATATAACCTGACCTTAGGGCTTTGTCCACATATCCTGTCAAATGGTAGAAGCAATACAAGCTATTCTTTTTAGGGTTTCAAACATTTTGAATAAATTCTAAGACTTAATCCCCATGTTTTAAAGTCTCCTTTCATTCTTTTTTGTTGTTTATATATGAAGTTTTATAGTTAATTAATTTTACATAGAAATGAAGTGAATCATGTCTCAATTTGCATACTTGCTAATTGCAAAAAAAAAGAAACCCTACATCTGCCTAAAAACAGCTTATGACAACCTGCTATTTATTGACAAAGAAGTATCTCTCTTTGAGGGGGGATTAAGTAAATTAGGTGGAATCCACCTTCTTGTTGCAACAGGAGCCTCCCTTTGGGCCTCCGAATACTATTAGTAATGGTATGGAAAGGAAATAACATTTGTGGAAGGTCTGCTTTATAGACAACTAAAACATGTAATCACATAAAATTCCATTAAACCACATCCTATCTCTGTAAAGTAGACACTAGAAGTTGAGGAAATTTAATCTCGATATAGTTTAGTACTGTACAAAAGCCCTATAATGGGCATATTGGTAAATTTGAAATTAGGATTTGAAATTAGGTTTTAGGGGGACAGAATATGCAACTTCTGAATTAAAACCAGGAGAGGCATAGACACACTGTAGGTTGCTAGCCTTGTTCTGTCTAGGAACAGGAAGAAGAGCAGAAAGTACTTCTGAGGTCACGTAGTGTATATGATTCCCCTGAGAACCAGAGCTAGATTATGAAAAACATGCTAATACATGTTTTGATACATTCTCTTAGACTTAACTGCATGAGTTACATTGTTAATATCTTCCTAAGTTAGTATGATATCAGTAGTCCACAGATCACACTTTTCTTTTTTTCGTTCTATTTTATTATTATTGTTATTATTTATTACAATTTATTCGCTTTGTATCCCAGCTGTAGACCCCTCCCTCATTTCCTCCTAGCTCTACCCTCCCCCCCTTTACCGCTATCTGAGCCTCCCCTAGTCCACTGATAGGGGAGACCCTCCTCACCAACTATCTGACCCTGGCCTATCTGATCTCATCAGGACAGCCTGGATAATCTTTCTCTGGGCCTAGTAAGGCCACTTCGCCTGGAGGAGGTGATCAAAGAGCAGGCAACTGAGTTCATGCCTGCTTCCTCATACTTCCCAAGCAACATGTCCTTCATAGTCTCTTTATATTTTTATGTAATTCCATTTATTCTTTATCTCACAAGAACATATTTGTAGCAAATAGGAAGTAGGATACAATTTTAAATAATAAATGAGTCAAACAAAGCTACTTTCATAAAAAGTTGTATACTGAAGATAATTTTATATTTATTCTTTGACAATTTAATACATGCATAAAATGTATTTTAATCATGCAATACAATACCCTTTTTATCTCTTGCCACTAACCTCCTCCTTTACAACAGATTCTGTTCCTTCTTTCGTGTCATTTGTATGTTTGTGATCCATTGAGTTTATTGAAGATTGCAGGCATAAACATACTTGAGGGATATTTTACTGGGGCATCAGTAATTAACCAATGGCTACACCCCTGGTAACGTCCATGTCATAATAAGTGGACAGAATTATTTTAACACTCTTCTCCATCTTATCTATCCTATATTATATGTTCTTCATCTCCTGTTATGTTCTATAAGCTATGAAGGTGGTAGTATACATGTCCTATGTAAGGATAGGTGCTGTGGTTGTTTGAATAGTTACAACCCACATAGAATAGTGTGTGAATGCTTGGCCAATAGGACTGGCCCTATTAGGAGGTGTGGCATTGTTGGAGTAGGTGTGGCCTTGTTGGAAAAAGTGCATCATTGAGGAGGCTGACTTTGAGGTCTCATACATTCTGAAGCTCTTCCCAGTGTGGAACATAGTCTCCTTCTGCTGTGTTTGGTTCTGGCTTCTCCAGAACCAAATCTGCCTGCAGGATGTCTTTACTCCTTCAGCAGCCTCTATAGTTATATCCATGATTACTAGGAAAGTTAGCTAGCTGGAAGGCAGCTTTAATCTCAGTTCCAACTTGACATCTCTATCAAGAAAACATTTCAGTCACGTGATATCTTCAGTAAAAGGGTCTTACTATCCATTTATGGTAAACAACCAAAACCAGAAGCAATAACCTGTGTTGTTTTGGAAGCTTCTGGGGATTTCCCCAAACAACAACCCATAAGGAAGTACCCAAACCTGGTACTAGAATATTTATTTGTTTGTTTTTCATTCATTTATTCATTTCTTAGTAATATATGGCATTACTAGCAAGATTTTCCATCCATGCTGGGTATTTCCAGTCATGTTTTATTATATAATATTTTAGTTAGCTTATAAATTAGCAAGTTCCTATACAGATTTTCACATCTCCTTAGGTTTTATTAACACTCCCATCTTATCTATCTTATATTTAACCCTCCTATGTCATCCCTGAATATACTGTATGTTTAATTTGAAATATCTGTAGAATCTAGATAACTACAAATGGGCCATGGGAGGAAAGCCTTTAAAAGGAAATAGTTTCTTTCTTTAATTTTATTTTTTATATTAATTACAGTTTATTCACTTGTATCCCAGCTGTAGTCCTCTCCCTCATTCCCACCCAATTATACCCTCCCTCCCTCTCCTCCTCCCATTCCCCTCCATCAGTCCACTGATAGGGCAGGTACTCCTCCCCTTTCATCTGACCCTAGCCTATCATGTCTTATCAAGACAGGATGCATTGTCTTCTTCTGTGGCCTGGTAAAGCTGCTACCCCATCAGGGGAAGGTGATCTAAGAGCCAGCCACTGAGTTCATGTCAGAGACAGCCCCTACTAGGGCACCCACTTGGAGACTGAGCTGCTATGAGCTACATCTGTGCAGGAGTTCTCGGTTATCTTCATGCATGGTCCTTGGTTCTCCAAAACCAAAAGGGGTCCGTAGGGGTCTCAGAAAAGACCCCTATGCCCAGAAATCTTTGTTCTGTTGCTCTCCTTGTGGAGCTCCTGTCTCTTCCAGGTCTTTCGATCTCCTCCTTCTTTCATAAGATTCCCTGAACTCTGCCCAAAGTTTGTCTATGAGTCTCAGCACCTCTTTTGATACCTTGTTGGGTTAAGTCTTTCAAAGGCCCTCTGTGGTGGCCTCCTGTCCTGATGCCTGTTTTCTCCCTCTTCAGATTTCTATTCCGTTTACCTTTCTGCATGAGGATTGATCATCTTATCCAGGGTCCTCCTTCTTGCTTAGCTTCTTTAGGTGTACAGATTTTAGTATGCTTATCCTATATTATATGTCTAATATCCACTTATAAGTGACTATATACCATGTGTGTCTTTCTGCTTCTGGGATACCTCACTCATGATGATCTTTCCCACCATCTATTTGCCTGCAGAGTTCATGATTTCCTTGTTTTTAATTGCTGAGTAGTCTTCCATTGTATAAATGTACCACAATTTCTGTATCCATTCCTCCATTGAGGGACATCTGAGTTGTTTCTAGGTTCTGGTTATAGCAAATAAAGCTGGTACGAACATAGTTGAGAAAATGTCCTTGTTGTATACTTGAGAATATTTTGAATATATGCCTAGAAGTGCTATAGCTGGATCTTGAGGTAGCATTAGTCCTAATTTTCTGAGAAAGCACCAGATTAAGTTCCAAAGTGGTTGTACAAGTTTTTATTCCCACCAGCAATGGAAGAGGGTTTTTCTTTCTCCACATTCTCTCTAACATGTGTGCTCAATTGAGTTTTTTATCTTAGCCATTCTTATGTGTGTAAGGTAAAATCTCAGAGTCGTTTTGATTTGCAGTTCCCTGATAACTATGGATGTTGAGCATTTCTTTTAGTGTTTCTCTGCCATTCAATATTCCTCTATTGAGAATTCTCAGTTTAGCTCTGTACCCCATCTATATCTGATAGAGGGCTAATATCCAGAATATATAAAGAACTCAAGAAGTTAAACAACAAAAAAATCAAGGAAATATTTTTTAAAAGTAATGGGGAGAGGTACTGTATCCCAAAGTGCCTGAAGAGCAGCTAGAAAAGAACTATTAGTAAAACCTGAGCTAAAGTTCAGGACCCATTGGAAGGCTGCTGTTTAGCTCTGCTAGCCAGTAAGTAGATAACTATTGTTCCCTTTAGCAAAAATGAAAATCCATTTTATAGTTTTTAAAACCAAAGGCCAAAGACAAAATCAGATATGAACTATTGCCATTAACCAGACGTCTAGTGATCTGTTCAGGCTAATAGGTCTCAGTTTGCAGGGATATAAGAATACACAAGAAGGGGGCCAAGATGGCAGCACCGGGAGAACACTGTGTCTGAGAAGCTGGACAACACTCTCCGTGCAGCAACCAAGAGACTGAACTCTGGGCCCTAAAACTACAGCGATCTTGTTTCCCAGGTGAGGGGAGGCTCCCACAGTGTGGGAATCCGTTGGGTCCACTCTCGGGCCGCACAGCCAGAATTGGGGCTACTAGACTGGCATTTAAAATGAATGAATAAAAATTAAAATAAAAAGATCAAAATAAATAAAGTTCCGTATAACAACAACAAAAGAAAAGCAATACCTAAATGATTAAGAGTTAACTGTTAACTACTCTGTCCTTGCATTTTCATATCCTAGAATATCTGTTGATATTTGCCTATGTCTTAATTTCTAAGATGGTGGTTAATTTAAAGAAATGTACCTATCTGAAGAATTATAGGAAGTAGGCTTAAGTGGCCAAGGTTGATGGTAAAGTTCCACCTATTGGGAAAACAAAAACAAACAAACAAAAACAAAAACCAATATCAAATACTGGCTCAGCCTACAGCCTCCTGGATACTTTGCAGTTGAAACTCTTTTATCTCTCAAAAATAGCTCTGGATATATTTGAGTTCCTCAGGAAGGTTTTTTTCTGGAGGATGTTATTCTGCCACTTTCTTATACTGCTGGCCCCTGAATAAATTTTATTTTCTTAATATTGCTGGCTTCCAAGTGGTGACTGGAAGTTTGGGTCTGCTGACAAAAGCAAACAGAGAAAGTTATAAAGTTGTCAATCAAGGGGGGGCCAAGATGGCGGCGCCGGGAGAACACTGTGTCTGAGAAGCTAGACAACACTCTCCGTGCAGCGACCAGGAGACTGAATTCTGGGCCCTAAAACTACAGCAATCTTGTTTCCCAGGTGAGGGGAGGCTCCCACAGTGTGGGAATCAGTCGGGTCCACTCTCGGGCCACCCAGCCAGAACCAGGAAGAAATCCCGGGTAACACGGGCTTTGGATCTCCATGCTGGAGCCACAAGCCTGTGTGTCCCGATCACTTTCCCAGGCTGATTGGTGGGCACAAGGGTGCCAGAGACTGCGAGTCCCAGTCGGGAGAAAACCCCATGGGGAAGGAAAGTTGCTAGACTGATCACGGGTCACCCAGTCTTTCCCTGGAAGGTCTCGCTGACCATGGGTACCCGCCGCCATCACAACTGAGCTCCCGCTGCACATGGAGAGCAGCTGCGCCACCCAACTCAAATTCCCTACTCCCTCTTCAGAGGAGGCAGGAGGCGGCCAGCAGAATCTGCCACAGACCACATTGTCTGTACCCCAACCCGAGATCAGGGCTGAGAAAACCCAATCCTTTCGGGCACTCCCCCAAATGCTGCCATAACCCTATCGCAGTGGAGTGGAAGGATAAAGAGGCACACAGCGGCTTCACAGTGCTGGAACTCCAGTGCTGCCTGCTGCTCCTAGCAAACAAACTTCAGCTTGGGATCTGGGACTGTGGTCATTCAACATGTCCTGAGAATCTACTGGGTCCAGCGCAATAAGGTCAAGCACCAAGTCCTATCACCGGCGCCCCCCCGACCCCTGGCAGAGAAACCCAGGCTCAGAATCGGACTGAGAAGTCCCAATCCCTTCTGGCACTCCCCTGAGAGCACATCCATAAGCTTGCCCTAGCAGAGGGGAAGGTCAGAGGGGAAGGACAGAGAGGCAGCCTGCCAAGGACACAGCACCCCCTCTCCAGCACACCCAGTGGCCCCTAGCAGAGAAACCCAAGCTCTGGATCTGAGGACACTCAACCCTACCTGGTACTCTCTAGGGATCAGCAAACATAGGTTCTTCTTCTGCCAGGCTGCTTATGGCAGAGAGATCTGGGCCCTGGATCTGGGATTGAGAACACTCAACCTAACTCTTTCCTACACTACCCCGGGACCAGTCAACATAACCCCTCCTGGCAGAGTGAAAGGACATAGAGGCAGCACACAGGAAAGGTGGACACCGAGTCCTGTGGCCACAGTGTAACAGCCTACCCGCGCATTTTCTGCAGCAGGACCAAATCAGATAGTAGAGAGCAAGGGGAACCCCTGTGCATTCCAACTGGTCCTGCAAGAGAGTGAGTGAGCCTTTTAGGGAGAGTTTGCCCCAGACCCAGGGCCTCTCCACAGAAGCAACCAGACGAGATCCCAGCCACCCACACCCCTAGTGTGGGCTTCATAGGGATTCTTGGGATAGCGACTCCAACATTGAAGCCTCTGCTTTGTGGGTTCACCAGTGTAATCCAGGCAAACAATCCCTGGATCTCAGTCAGAACTGCATAATAGTGGCTTGCAGGCCACTGCAATAGTCAGAGAACCGCGCATGCACACTGCGCCCGCTAAAAGCACATGCGAATAGCGCCAGTGTCACATTCCTTACTTAGGCAAAACTGAAACCACAATTCATACTCCCAAACCAGTGAACCTCTCTCATCTTCCTGAAAAAACAGTCCAGAAAACAAAGAGACGATCATAGCCCGAACTACAAACTCAAGTAACAAACAGTGAGGGTTATAAATAACCAGATGGCTAGAGGCAGACATAAGAACACTCCCAACAAAAATCAGGACATAATGACCTCACCAGCAATGCCACAAAACAATGGACACTTCAATTCACTAGATATACAAGAAAACGACCTCAAAACTATGTTTCTCCAGCTATTAGAGGCTCATAAAGATGAAATGAACAAGGCCCTCAGAGAAATAGCCAAAGAAATCTAGACGAACCAAGAGGAAACAAATCGAGCTCTCAGAGAAGTGACAACGAAAATTGAGGCAAACAAAGAAGAAATGCACAAAGCTCTCAAAGAAATGTCCACACAAATAAAGGCAAATAAAGAAGAAATAAACAAAGCTCTCATAGAAATACAGGCAATTATAGCCAAAGAAGTAGAGGCACAATTCGTGATACATAGAGAGGAAATGGACAAAAAATAGAAGCTGTCATTGAAAAGCAGGTGTCCACATTCAAACAGATGAAGGAAATGGTGCAAGACATGAAAACAGAATTAGAATCAATAAAGAAAACACAAATAGAGAAAAACCAGGAGCTGGAGAACATAGAGAAAAGATCAGGAACTACAAAGGTAAACATCACCAACAGAATACAAGAGATGGAAGAAAGAATCTCAGGAGACGAAGATACACTTGCAGAAATTGACACGTCTCTCAAAGAAAATATAAAATCAGAAAAGTTCCAAACACAAAACATCCAAGAAATCAAGGACACCATGAAAAGACAAAATCTAAGAATATTAGGAGTAGGAGAAAAAGAAGACATCATGCTCAAAGGTCCAGAAAATATTTTCAAGAAAGTTATAGAAGAAAACTTTCCCAACTTAAAGAAGGAGATGGCCATAAACATGCAAGAGGCCTACAGAACACCAAGTAGACTAGACCAGAAAAGAAATTCTTCACGTCACATCATAGTCAAAACACTGAACCTACAGAACAAAGAAAAAATTCTAAAAGCAGAAAGGGAAAAAGGCCAAGTAACATATGAGGGTAGACCTCTCAGAATCACACCAGATTTCTCAACAGAAACTATGAAAGCCAGAAGGGCCTGGACAGAAATCATACAGTCCTAAAGGGACCACAGATTCCAACCCAGACTACTATACCCAGCAAAACTTTCAATCAACATAGATGGAGAATTCAAAATATTCCATGACAAAACCAAATTTAAACAATATCTACATAGTAGCCCAGCTCTACAGAAATTACTAGAAGGGAAACTCCAAACCAAAGAAAACAACTACATCTAAGGAAACAGAGGAAATAGATAACTACACAACAAAAAAATCAAAAGAATACAAGCAATGAAACTCAGTAACACCACCAACCCCACTTCAAAAGTAAGCAACAATTCTTGGTCACAAATATCTATCAACATCAACGGACTCAACTCCCCAATAAAAAGACACAGACTAACAGGATGGTTGCGGAAACAGGATCCAACATTCTGTTGCATCCAAGAAACACACCTATGCAACAAAGATAAACACTACCTCAGAGTAAAGGGCTAGAAAAATGTTTTTTAAGCAAATGGTTCCAGAAAACAAGCTGGAATAGCCATCCTAATATCTAGTAAAATAGACTTTCAACCCAAGTTAATCAAAAAAGATAAGGAGGGTCACTATATTCTCATCAAAGGAAAAATCCACCAAGAGGACATCACAATTTTGAATATCTATGCCCCAAATACAAGAGCACCTACATTCGTAAATGAAACAATATTAAAGCTTAAATCACACATTGATCCTAATACCTTAATAGTGGGAGACTTCAACACTCCACTCTCACCAAGGAACAGATCAACTAGACAGAAAACAAATAGGGAAATAAAAACACTTACAGAGTCCTAAATCAAATGGACAAAATAAACGTCTACAAATCTTTTCATCCAAACTCAAAAGAGTATACCTTCTTTTCAGCAAAGAATGGAACCTTCTCCAAAATAGACCATATAGTTGGTCATAAAGCAAGCCTCAACAGATACAAAAAGATTGAAATAATCCCTTGTATTCTATCTGACCACCATGGACTAAAGCTGGACCTCAACAACAACAGAAATAACAAACAGCTTACACGCACATGGAAACTGAACAACTTGCTACTCAATGACAGCTGGGTTAAGGAAGAAATAAAGAAAGAAATTAAAGACTTCCTAGAATTCAATGAAAATGAAGGTACAACATACCCAAATTTATGGGACACATTGAAAGCAGTGCTCAGAGGAAAATTTATAGTACTAAGTGCCTGCAAGAAGAAATTCCTAACATCACATACAAACAACATAATGGCCCAACTGAAAACCCTGGAAAAAAAGAAGCAGATACACCCAAGAGGAGCAGATGGCTGGAAATAATCAAACTCAAGGCTGAAATCAATTAGTTAGAAACAAATAAATCTATCCAAAGAATCAATGAAACAAAAAGCTGGTTCTTTGAGAAAATCAACAAGATAGACAAACCCTTAGCCAAACTAACTAAAAATCAGAGAGAATCTATCCAAATCAGCAAAATCAGAAATGAAAAGGGTGACATAACTACAGACACTGAGGAAATTCAAACAATCATTAGGTCATACTACAAAAGCCTATATGCAACAAAATTTGAAAACCTAAATGAAATGGACAATTTTCTTGATAGATTCCATCTTCCAACATTAAGTCAAGATCAGGTAGAAAGACTGAACAGCCCTCTATCCCCCAAGGAAATTGAAGCAGTCATTCACAGTCTCCCCTCCAAAAAAAGCCCTGGGCCAGATGGTTTCAACGCGGAATTCTACCAAACCTTCAAAGAAGTGCTCACACCAATTCTCCTCAAACTATTCCACAAAATAGAAACAGAAGGTACATTACCAAACTCATTCTATGAAGCGACAGTCACCCTGATACCTAAACCACACAAAGAACCAAACAAAAAAAGAGAACTTCAGACCTATCTCTCTTATGAACATTGACACAAAAATACTCAATAAAATACTTGCAAACCGAATCCAAAAACACATCAAAGATATCATCCACCATGACCAAGTAGGCTTCATCCCAGGCATGCAAGGGTGGTTCAACATACAGAAATCCATCAATGTAATCCACCACATAAACAAACTGAAGGAGAATAGCCACATGATCATCTCCTTAGATGCTGAAAAAGCATTTGACAAAGTCCAACACCCATTCATGTTTAAAGTCTTGGAGAGATCAGGGATACAAGGTATATATCTAAACATAGTAAAGGCAGTATACAGCAAGCCTATAGCCAACATCAAACTCAATGGAGAGAAACTTAAATCAATCTCACTGAAATCAGGGACAAGACAAGGCTGCCCACTCTCTCCATACCTCTTCAACATAGTTCTTGAAGTCATAGCCAGAGCAATAAAACAACTAAAGGAGATCAAGGGGATAAAAATCGGAAAGGAAGAGGTCAAAGTCTCTATTTGCAGATGATATGATAGTATACATGAGCGACCCCAAAAATTAAACCAGAGAACTCCTCCAGCTGATAAACACCTTCAGCAAAGTGGCAGGATACAAAATCAACTCAAAAAAATCAGAAGCCCTCCTCTATACCAAAGACAAAAGGGCCGAGAAAGAAATTAGGGAAACAACACCCTTCACAATAGCCACTAATAACATAAAGTACCTTGGGGTGACACTAACCAAGCAAGTGAAAGACCTGTTTGAGAAAAACTTCAAGTCTCTGAAGAAAGACATTGAAGATCTCAGAAGATGGAAAGATCTCCCGTGCTCATGGATTGGTAGGATTAACATTGTGAAAATGGCCATCCTGCCAAAAGCAATCTACAGATTCAATGCAATCCCCATCAAAATACCAACTCAATTCTTTACAGACCTTGAAAAAAAAAAGATTCTCAGCTTCATATGGAGAAACAAAAAACCCAGAATCTCCAAAACAATCCTGTACAACAACAGATCATCTGGAGGTATCTCCATCCCCAATCTCAAACTGTACTACAGAGCAATAGTAATAAAAACTGAATGGTATTGGCATAAAAACAGAAAGGAGGATCAATGATACCGCATAGAAGACCCAGAAATAAACCCACACACCTATGAATACTCGTTTTTTGACAAAGAAGCCAAAACCATTCAATGGAAAAAAGACAGCATCTTCAACAAATGGTGCTGGTCCAAGTGGACCAGCAGAAAATTGAAACTAGATCCATATTTATCATCCTGCATGCAGAAAATTGAAAATAGATCCATATTTATCACCCTGCACAAAACTAAAGTCCAAGTGGATCAAAGACCTCAACATAAAACCAGATACTCTTAATCTGTTAGAAGAACAAGTGGGGAACATCCTAGAACTCATTGGCACAGGAGACAACTTCCTGAACAGAACACCAACAGCACAGGCTCTAAGAGCAACAATCAATAAATGGGACCTCATGAAACTGAAAAGCTTCTGTAAAGCAAAGGACACCATCATCAAAACAAAACGACTGCCTACAGATTGGGAAAGAATCTTCACTAACCCTTTATCTGACAGAGGACTAATATCGAGTATATACAAAGAACTAAAGAAGCTGAAAAGCAGCAAACCAAATAATCCAATTAAAAAATGGGGAACAGAGCTAAACAGAGAATTCTCGACAGAGGAATATCGAATGGCAGAGAAACACTTAAAGAAATGCTCATCCTCATTAGCCATCAGGGAAATGCAAATCAAGACGACCCTGAGATTTCACCTTACACACATGAGAATGGCTAAGATGAAAAACTCAAGTGACAACACATGCTGGAGAGGTTGTGGAGAAAGGGAAACCCTCCTCCACTGCTGGTGGGAATGTAAACTAGTACAAACACTGTGGAAATCTATCTGGCGCTTTCTAAGACAATTAGGAATAGTGCTTCCTCAAGACCCAGCTATACCACTGCTAGGTATATACCCAAAGTTTGCTCTAGTACACAAAAGGGATACTTGTTCAACCATATTTATAGCAGCTTTATTTGTAATAGCCAGAACCTGGAAACAACCCAGATGTCCATCAACGAAGGAATGGGTACAGAAATTGTGGTATTTTTACACAATGGAATACTACTCAGCAATCAAAGAGGAGGAAATCATGAAATTTGCAGGCAAATGGTGGGATCTAGAAAAGATCTTTCTGAGTGAAATATCCCAGAAGGAGAAAGACAAACACAGTATATACTCACTTATAAAGACCTGTAAGATATATCAAACATAATGAAATCTATACACCTAAAAAAGATTATCAAGAGAGTGGACATGGGGTAAGATGATCAATCCTCGTTTAGAAAGACAGATGGGATGTGCATTGAACGTATGACAGGAGTCTACTGAGCACATCTGAAAGACTCTAACTAGCAGTGTTTTCAAAGCAGATACAAAGATTCATGACCAAACTTCCGCAGAGTACAGGGAATCATATGAAAGAATGGGGAGTTAGTATGATGGGGAAAGGATAGGAGCTCTACAAGGACCAAATATATCTGGGCACAGGGTCTTTTCTGAGACTGACATTCAACCAAGGACCATGTATGTTTATATCCTAGAACCTCTGCTCAGATGTAGCCTGTGGTAGCTCAGTAACCAATTGGTTTCCCATAGTTAGGGAAACAAGGACTATTTCTAACAGGAACTCAATGACTGGCTCTTTGGCCTCCCCACCCCCCAAGGGAGGAGCAGTCCTGTTAGGCCACAGAGGAGAGCTTTGCAGCCAGTCCTGAAGATACCTGATAAAACAGGATTGGATGAATGGGGAGGAGGTCCCCCACTATCAGTGGACTTGGAAAGGGGCACAGTGGAGATGAGGGAGGGAGGGTGGGATTGGGAGGGAATGAGGGATCAGGACACAGCTGGGATACAGAGTTAATAAAATGTAACTGATTAGAAAAAAATAAAATTTAAAAAAATAAATAAATAAAAAAGAATACACCATCAGTGTAAACATACACACTCCTGTGCTCTGTATTATGTATCTTACACATTTGCTCTGAGGTAAGACTTAGTAATAACGTATTTTGTGTGTCATTATTTCCTTTACTTTTAGATCCTGATACCTTTATTCTCACACTAAAAACATAGCTTTTTGGTCATTTTTGGCTTATGCTGTACTTAACATAATAGTAGTCACTGACTAGGAGAGGGAGGTTTGGATAACATTAAGTTACATAACAACATTTTTAATTACTTAAGGATGATTAAACCTAGATGACAATAGATCCAAATATATACTGGGATTGTTGTTTATATGCTTTTGGATGGAAAAAAAAAAGAAAAAGAAACATCATTGTAAAGACATGCCCACAAAAACTTCTGGATGGAAAACTATCAAACTGGCTTTTTACTAACTTCTTTGCCTTGTAATTCATAGCTCAGTGTTAATTTTCTTCGGTCTTTTACACAGAACAGTTTTAAATTCCATACAAGGCAAACAGGGCAAATTCCATTTCGGAATTGCAGTTGTGTTGACACATGGTGATCTTGTTAGCAATAAAAGGATATTACCTATAATTGAATAACTATGCAATTAGCAAATTTCAGAGTTGAAGAACACCGCCATTCTTCAGCCTTGCATTTGTTTTTAACTCACAGCAGGATATGTTTGAGTTATCAACAAAACTATTACTGCAAATAAATTAAAAAAATAACTTAATAAAAACTGTTTAAGCCAGAATAAATATTAAGTACAGCTCACACCGAAAAGCTTAAATTTAGCAATTAGAACTGTATTGTGCTGCTTCTTAAGCAACTCATGTGTGCATTCACTTCAAGTGACATAACTGGCATCACCTAGAAATCCGACTGGGTAACGTTCTGTGTTGATAATAGAGACCAGCTTTCTCTTTCCTTAAACAAACATACCTGTGAGAAAAAATAATGCAAGTATTCATCTGGGGAAGTTATATTCAGTGTCTTCATGACAGCTATATAATTGGGTCATTTTAATATAGTATACACACAAACACACAGTTTCCTTTAAAATGGATTAGGGTATGTGCCAGGGCTCAACATTAACCGTGGAACAAATTACATTAAAATTACAATTAACTTCTGCTCAACTGTCAGCAGAAATCGATGTTACTGTGTACACACTGCCTCTTCCTCACTTTTATTAAGCCTCTTTCAATTATGAGGGAACATAAATTAGAAGGATGTCGCTGTGTCATCTACAGCATTAAAATGTAGGAGGAACATTGACCCTGGCCTCTGGAGATTATGTGAAAAGCCATTTATATGCACAGCTGTACAAATTGCCTGAGTTTAATGCTAAATTCCATGGAAAATCATCTTTGCTGTTCTGCATCTGAAGAAAGACAAGGTTTAAATATTTATGCTCCCTGACTAGACAGACCCAGTGTGTAGCGAATTTGGTAAAGTGGCCAGTACTGAGTATATTCTAGAAGTGGCAGGTTTTACCTTTAAATGAAGGAAATCATGGGAGTTTACATTTAGCTGAGAACCATTGGGATGTTGGGGTTTTCATTGACTTCACTAATGTTGATTTCCTAAAAGAACTTTTAGATGTATTCCAAGAGTCTAGTTTACAACTTCTTGAGTCATAGCCCAACAGTTCTCCCTTTCCACTTCCATATAGACAAACTTTCTTCACGAACACATATTTTCATTTCATATTTTGTACATATTATTAAAAGAACACCACTTCATGTGATATGAAAACAAACAAATAGATAAAACACTAAGAAAACCTATTTGTGGCTGGAAACCTCTTGACATAGAAAAGACATGGGCATAATGCCACAGTCAATCCATCCAGATAATTTACTGTGATGCCTTACTCTCCGCGTTTCCTGGCTTTTTCTTCTACAACAATCAAGAAGATATATTTTGATTTTTAAATCTAGAAATCTCCATAATATTTCATAGGATTGTTTTGAAGTAAAATGTTTAGTAAATAAAGCATAGTGATTATTTTTAACATTAGCTGTCTTCAAAAACATTATCATTATCAATTGCTTTTTAAGTTAATGCATGCATGTATATCTTGTTTATTGATACATACTTAGTTTAATAAACTTTTCTCATCTAGGATGATGGTGCTCATCCAAGAGGTAAAATACCTAACAAAAACCACAATCAGGTTTGAATTGTTGGCCAATGGTGTCCAAAAGACTCCCCCTATACACTCTTGCCCTTAGTTACATTCCAAAGGTAGAAAGTAAGTCCATATTTCTGAAGATGCCAAGGCTTTCAGAAATAGGGCCAAAAGACCTCTGAGATGGAACTGATCTGAATGTCCCTTTCATGAGGATTAGCCTTCATGGTACCAGAAGACACCACATCAGCTTCCACAAGAAGGAGGCAACCAAGAGTCCTACCCTGCTATTATGAACCACATCAATGACTAGCACAGAACAATAACACTAAGCATGCACTAGTGGCACACATTCCTGTCGGTAACCAACAGCTCTCAAATTGGACTAAGCCCACTCAAAAAATGGAAGAACATGCTAGTACTGGAAAAATAAGATAATTACCAGTGCAAGTGAAATCTGGTTATTGGAGAAGGATCTAGAAGCACCAGTTTACTAAACAAGCCTAATCCCTAACAGGAATCTATAAATGTTTGACCTTATACCCACAGACAATTACAATCTTCAAACTTCTTCAAGGAATCTTCTCTTTGCAACAGAGAGAGATCACTACAAAAAACAAAAACAAAAACAAAAACAAAAAAAACAAACAAAAAAAAAACACTAAATATGCAGTTATAGCTCTCAGTCTCATTGGAATAAGCCTACAAAAAAAAAATAAATAAATAAATCAAGCACCTAATGTTCCCATTGTAGAAGAGGGGAAAGAAAGATTGTAAGAGCCAGAGTATCAGGAAGTTTGCTGTAAGATTGTATGTCTTATTAATTCCAGGAGTTATACCCATAACTTCTCACCAACATGACTTTGTACATGTGAATTGAACAATGGTAACACCAATGAACATATCAAGCTGGACCACGGCAAGTCCGTGAATCAGAGTATGTAACCATCTCCAGAGGAAGAGTATCAATTGGTTTTCCAGTGACAAGCAGACATGAAAACATAAATCAATAGCAATATACGGACTGAATGTTATATTTAGGAGTGTGATGTGGTGTGGTAGTGGTGGTGGTGGTGGTGGTGTGTGTGTGTGTGTAATAACTATTAGTTTTTGTTTTTTTAAGGCCATGAATTTCAAGGAGAGCAGAGATGAGTTTATGTGATGGTTTAGGTGGAGGAAAGAAAAGGAAAAAATATTGTAATCTAATTATAATCTCAAAACCTAAAAACAAACAAACCTATATTCTACCAAACTAGAAAAAAATCTAAAAAAAATGGATGAATCTCTAGATATAAATTGCCTATTGAGGCTAAATTAAGATGAAATAAATAATTTAAAAAGATTCATAACATCCAATAAAATAGCAGTAATTAAAAATATGCCAACTGAAAAAATGCCCAGGGTTAGAAAATTCTATGCAGAAGATTCAGTGAATAACCCTACCCATATCTATAATGTAGTTGTCTACCACAGCTATAATGTAGTTCTCCACAAAGAAAAGCCCTGGAACAATGGTTTCACTTATGAATCTTTTACAAATATATTAAAATAATCTTAACAACAATACATTACAAACTCTGACAACAACAAAAAGAGAATCGAAAGGGTTACCTCCTAATCATTTTATGAGACCAGAATGAAAGTCACAGCAAAAAGAGAAATGTGAAAAAATTACAGACCCTAGCTCTAATAATTATAATTGCTAAAATGAATGGAAAAAGGATTGGAACAGAAATACCTTTGAGCATACACAAATAGCTAGTAAGTACACAGAAAAGAATGTTCAAATTTGCTCTTCAGCTGGGAAATTGGGAAACTAACTAGAACAAAATAAACTTAATACACATTAGGAAGGCTTAAGTTAAAAAAATAGATGATAAAAATATAATAATATACAGATAAATAATTCTAAAAGAGTAATTATGGAGATATAAATTGGGTTCTTCCATATTAGAATGTAGTTTGAAAGATTCTGAAATGTCGGCTTCCATTGAAATCAGCATAGTATCCAGAATTCTATTTTCATTTTTTTCTTTTAGTAAAACACTGTGGATAATATATTCAATATGTATAGACATGTTTTATTATGTCAAGTACTATTTTTATTACTGTATGGGCATTAATTGACCAACCCTGCACTAAGTCTAAAGATGGAAATATTTTAATAAATGCCATTTTTAAAAAACTGAGCCATATTCAGGTGAATTAACTTTTTAAAAATCATGTTGTTTATAAGTTTAAGCTTAACTACAATCCAGTGCTGTCTGTCTCCAAAGACTGGGCCATTATTCACTGTTATATGATTCTTATTAAGTCACCTGTAATGCAAGGCTTTTGCCATGCCTATTGCAATCAGAAGGAACTCCAGAGGTTCATTTGGCCATGCACTGATGTTACTAATCAACCTGTCATGGGTATGCTAATAATCATAAATATGTCACCCTAACACAAAACCTGAAGGCCTGAGGAAGGTTCAGCTGACAATAAACACCTGTGATTCAAATTCCAAATGGCTAATGGTTTAAGAAACCGGTGATCAAACTGTAACTAATGTTGACCTACTTGTTTCCCACAGTCCAATCTTTATTTGTTATGGAAGGAACTGTCACATAGTAAAAGTGACAATTATGATGACACGTGCAACTATGTACCACAGCTCACCGTTTAAAGCCATGACATAAATTATAAAAGCTAAAGGGGATCTGATGTCATTCTATGCAAGAAAATTATACTGTGTGGGAGATCTTCAGAATAATACATTTATGTCCCCAAATTATGCAATGATGGAAAAAGATAGCTCATCTTCAAACTCTGTCTTCTCATCTATATACAAACAAAACAAAACAAAACAAAACAACCCACTTTTGTTTTTTTAAAAAAAAAAAACACCACTTGTACATTTTGACTTACGGCCTTCTAAGTTTTATCAAAAACCTATCAAAAATAAATAAATTAAAAAAAACCTATGTTCAATTCACATTGTATCTATGGACACAAATTTAATTTTCTCTCAAGTGTTATTTTCAAAATACTAATAACTTGAATTTAATAATGTCTTGCTAAGGCAACAACAAAGGTCAGAAACTCAGTGAGCAAGAAAACTTCAAAATGATATTTTGGCTTTTCTTCTGTAATGAAATCTCTGTGTTTAGAATTCTGTGATTTGCATGGGGAAGGGCTGGTTGATGCATCTTTTGTTGCAGGTGTTTTTCCTTTTATGCAGGGGCCTAGGCACCACAGCAGATACAAACTCATCACTGTTGCCCATGTCACTTCTGTGCTGTTTGTGAAAACACTGACTTAGATGAAGTGTTGAGCTGATAATGAATGAACTGCCAAACAATCTCCACAAGTTTCTGCTACAATATAGGGGCTTATTTAATCAGTCAGTGTCTAAGTGCATTGCTTTCTTGACACTTCCCTTTTCAATGTTTCAAGGCCTTTCTGGGGCCTCCTATCACAACCTAAGCCCCGTAATCATGTGTCTTAGTGAAAGGGCTTGATATGATCAGCTTGAACCTCTGCGTGAGAGTAGAGGTCAAATTTTAATTTTAACACAGGTAAAAGAATAATTTGGGCATGCAGCAAGCCGGCATTTTCTCACAGTTAAACATAAAGCACCATTGTTCACTCAAGCCGTGGAACTACTAGAACTTTGCCATATTTGTCTCTGACCCTGGCTCTCTACAAAGGCTGGAACAACTAATAAGAGTTTGTGGCCATTACCGTGTGTCAAGACCTCCTTGTCTAAAGCCAGATTAGATGCTATGAACATCAGGCTAAATAGCTCCTCTTGACACTCACATCCCTTATTCTGTTTTTATGGTGCATTCATTCCATTAAATGCAGATATAGAAAAGAACAGGGGAGGCAATAGCAAGAAACACTTCTCAGTGTTTCCCTGTTAACACACGCCTCCCTCCAACCATAAGCACATTCCAAGCACTCCTTTTTAATTTGTATACCTACAGATATGAGATATGAAACAAATAACTCAGGGCTGAGCATAATATTGCAGGGCCCAGTGTAATTTATACAGAAAGCTGATATTTATTACGGATGCTGGAGGTTATTAAGTTATCTGCAAGGTGTAGACTTCATTTCTGTTCCTGAGAAATAGAGATTTATATTGCTTATTTATTCCCAGCTGTTGAATATCAGAGTTATGCTCAGAAAGAGATTAAAAACATTTGATGATACCAGAAGCTGACATGGCAGCATCTTGGGGAATTTTGCCCATTTTTTTTTAACAGAATAATTTTCTGAGAAAGTATATGTACACATTTGTGTTTATATGTCTCATCATGAGTGCCATACCCAGTAGATGACACATGTTTTGACAGCTTATTATAGAATATTCTATTGTTTCATTCTTTTTGAAAAGTGAGATACTAACTCAGTTCCTTGTGGGATTTCCCCATCCTAGAGTTTTTCCATAGCCATAGCACCAGTCCTTGTGGAATCAGAGCTTAGCCTGTCTTAGTGACCGAAATTTAACTAGTAAGTCTTTTACAGTCTATATTTTCTCATTGGACTCTCAAATATTTCTTATTTTATACCCATGGGCTACACACTAATGTGTTATGAATAATTTCTACATTGTCATAAATGTAGGTGTAGAGAAGATTAATATGAACTATTGATTTTTTTTATTGTATGTCCCAGATTTCCCACACATCCAAACAATCAGATCACAGTTTAAGCACAGTACCTTGTAATGGTACTAGCCGGTCATCCTGTGCTATCTTAGAAATTGATGGCTTGGCAATGACTCAAACTAGGGGAAAGCTTGGAACATGTGTTTATTTCTGAACAGGAAAGAGCTCCAGGTCATGCTTCAATCTGTTCAACATCTTGGGTAGTTACAAAGCCAGCATGAGATTATAGATAACAATGAATTATAATACAAATCCAGGCTGTTGACTGCAGAGAGTAGTAGGTTTTATATTTTTGCCCAAACTTTACAAAAACATCTTTAGAGCGATTCAGAAACAATTGAAAATAAGTGCATTTTTAAATCATGACTGTTAGTTCTGTTATAGGCAAGTTATGTTCCTTTGTACTGTGCCTTGCCAAAAATCAAAACATAGATGATGATAGATAGATAGTAGATGGATAGATAGATAGATAGATAGATAGATAAACTGTCATCAAAAGACAGAAAGAACAAGAAGCCAAGAGCAAAGGACCGTGAGTTCTGGTCATAGAACCAGCACTAGCAAACTCTATGTGGTGAAAATGAATCATTTTGTGACTCATTTAGCCACAGAAATTGAAGAAATTTAATATATTAAACTGCAAACTAAAATTATATTATCTTTAATCCTCTCTAATAGTTTGAAACCTTGCCTCTTCTGTATGAGTGCTATAACTTACTGGCTGAGCCCTATCAAACACCTCTAGGTAAGGTGAAATTTAAACCAAAGTTCAAGGGGGAAGAAAAACCTCCCAATTCTTTCCTACTTGCAAGGCTCAGCTTGGTTTTGTGCTTTTTCCTTTGTTCCCTTATCATTTCTCCATTCCAGACTTTTTTGAACCAGGCAGTTTTGAACAAAACTTTTCAATGTCTTCTTCTACCAAAACTTTACTTTTTCATTTCATGTAGGATAACCAATCAGTGTGCTCTTCTGTGGTGAAGACTGTTTCTCCTCTTTCTAGCATTTCTTAGTGGTCTGCAGCCTCTTGTGTATGGTTGATGTTTTGTGGGCTTTTCCCTGTCCAAGTTAATGCAGCAATGGTTGCTGACCTTGTTCAACTCATGTGAAGTCAGCCATGTTGATGAGACTTTGTGGATGAGGTGTCAGATATTTCTAGAAGACCACAATATCACAGCAAACCCTCTGTCCCCCTGCTCTTACAATCTTTCTGCTCCCTCTTCTGCAATGTACCCTGAGAGTGAGGGTTTGGAAGTAAGAATAAAAGGAAGAAGGAAATGATGTGATTACATTATAATCTCAAAAAACACATTTTATTAAGTTCACTTTTCTCTTTTCCAATGTCCTCAGCACAGTTTTTTTTTTTTAATGAACAAAACTAATTGAATAATGTAAGTCTTCAAACAATTCTAATTAGGGCTGATAGATAATGTCTTAATGGCGAAAGAAAAGGGGGAAAAGACTTTTAGGAATGATTGTTATCTAACATGAGGTATGTTGATGATTTGGAAGAATTTCTTTTACCACATACCCACTTTATGACATGTTTCTATTTAAAATATTTGCACACATATTATGCGTTAGAATTAGTTCTTACGATACATGTTCCTAGAAAAAGACTAAAGTTTGGTAAGGTCATTATTTGTTCATATATTTAAAATTACTCAAAAAGTTTGTGGACTCTGTCATATCCATTCCCTGTGTTTGCAATAAGCAATACTGTTTCTCAGATTAGAGATTCATGCAAGATGTGGTTATCAAAGAAACTAAAAACAGAAGCCCATTCATCTACAAGGGTTGGTTAAAAACAGAGCTTAAAGTTAAAATATTCACATTCCCATATTAAAAAAAAATATAAAGTTCACGTAAATCCAGAGCAAATAGTGACCCATAGTAGAGTTTCCTCTTTTATCTTTTGATTCTTCCTCTGTATCGTAGCGAGGTCTCATATTTTGGCAGAAGAGTCGCATATCGGTGAATGGCTCAGTATACATAGGTTACTATTTCTTTTTCTGTCGTGGAAAATAGCACTTTTACTAGTTACAGCTACTCATCTTAGATATCCCAACAGATGAGCTTTCCTTACACATTGTTTTGTAGAACCTTCCCAATCTCATATATCTGATAATGAATATAGGCATTAGAAGAATGGGTGTTTAGAACAGATATTAACCAAATTTTCAGATAGATGAAACAAATTTCAAAAGGTATTACACATACTTAGAATTATACCTTAAGAAACCACGAAACTGAACAAAAATAGGAAGCAGTTGTTTTTACGCAGTGGAAGACAGTTTATAAATGTTATCTTTGAGAAAATGAAAAATAGAGAATTTGATCCTCAAATTCACCATGACTTTCTGTGTAAAGCCATGCCCAAGCTGTAGAGCAAAAGGGGAGTTAGTATGAATGGGAGAGGACAGGAGCTCCACAAAAACAAAATATATCAGGGCACAGGAGTCCTCTATGAGACTTTTTCTCCAACCAAGGATTATGTATGAATATAACCTAGCATCCCTCCTCAGATGTAGTCCATGGTAGCTCAGTATCCAAGTGGGTTTTCCTAGTAAGGGGAACAGGAACTATTTCTGACATGAAGTCAATGACTGGCTCCTTTACCCTCCCTCCCCCCTCAGGGAGGAACAGCCTTGCTAGGTCACAGAGGAGGACATTGCAGCCAGTCCTGATGATACCTGATAAGCTATAATCAGATGGAAGGGAAGGAGGTTCTCCCCTATCAGTGGACTTAGAAAGGGACAGGGACGAGATGAGGGAGGGAGGGAGGATGAGAATGGGATGGAATGAGGGAGGGGGCTATGGTTGGGACACAAAGTAAATAACCTGTGATTAATATTAAAAAATAAAAATTAAAAAAAAATAGAGAACAAAGAGAGACACAGACCTGTCAGTCAAGATGAACGCATTAGAGGACCAGCATGTCAGAGAAGATGCTACCAGTGGAGCAGGATGCCAAAGAGGAGGTACATAGATACCTTTGTGTATATAAAGAGCTGCAGAAGATTTAACATGATTATTCCTAAATAAAAAGTTGTATATATACTGATATCACTGTGATAGGCCTTCAGGAAACAAATGAACAAACTGGAAGTTGTTGATTTGATGGAGAGCTATGAAAGTTGTGAGGAACCAAGAAGTATTGGAGTTATGACAAGACAAATGGCAAGTCTTTTCATCAATATTCTAGGAAGGTCTCATTTGAGGAATGAATCTTCTCTAGACATTTTCTAGAAAAAATAAATAAGCCTCAAGGGAACCCAGGAAGTTAATTCTCAGTAAGTTAATTTTCAGTAATATAATATTTTCAATATGTAGCTCCAAATAATTAGCTAGTAAATAAAGGTAAATAAAACCATCACTGACAATCAGTGAGAAAAATACTAATAAAAACAAACAGGTGTCACTGATGTTAAACTTAATAGAAACAATTTTAATTACAGATTTTATTTCATTTTTATTTAATTTTATTACAGGCTCTTGTTTGAACGTATGAGAATGAGTGAAGAGATATGTAGTCATTACAGGAGAATAGAAATAACATAGAAAAATGGAAAGTATACAGAAATTTCATTCTGTGTGTGTGTGTGTTTATATGAGAAAGAGAGCAAGAGAAAAACAACCTCCCAACAAAATAGTGCTCAACTTAGAGATAAAATTTTTTAAAAACTTGCTAAGTGTAAATAAAACACACAGTTACACACTTGCAAATAAACACATGACCAAGGGCAACAACACCAAAATCATTAAGAAGTCGAAGCTTTTTGTCAGAAATGAAGCAATACTAGACTGTGGAGGCAGCTCAGAAGATCAAGCTCTTCCAGTGAGTTCAGTTCCTAAACCCATAGAGAGAGCAGCCGAGGCTGGTGGCTTGTGGTGTTAGCCCCAGCAGTGGGGAGGCAGGCAATCTGCCTAACCAGCAAGATTTACCAGTAGCCTACATACACAAATGTATGTGAAGATACATAGGCACAGAAACACACAAACCTTCATATATCCAAAACACACAAGGAAAGAAGTGATGTGAAATGACATATGGCTTTTTTTTTTCCATATCAAATCGGAGGAAAAGGGACAAAATTTGATTATTTTTTTATGTACTTGAAGAAATAATGAGAAAATTCTAATTTGATTATGATTAACAATGTAAAATTCACAAGGAAAACTCACTGACGTAAAAAGAAAGGATGCCGTACCTAGGCAGCACGTCAAATTGCTAAAGAAGCTAAAAAGAAAACCTTGAAGCAGTCACTACCTATGTTAGACTCAAACAAGGCAACTACTGACATTCATGAGGAACAATGAAACCAAGATAGGACGAACTGGACCATTTAAAGGTTTATGAAACAAAAACCAGCTACATTAGAATTCTATGTTCAACAAAGACATCCCTTAGAAAAAGAAAGCATTTCTGAAAACTCATTTTCAGGTAAACAAAAGTAGAGAGAGGTGTTGTGAATGTTTAGTTTGGTTTGGTTATTTTTTTTTTCCAACAGACTTGTATATTGTTGAATTTTAAAGAAAAAAAAATCAGACTGAGTTTTGAACATTTTATTTTATTTATTTGTTTATTTATTATTTGTTTGTTTGTTTGGATACTGTAACCCTCAGGAAGTAAAGTAAGGGAAAAGATAAGGAAACTTCTAGTAGAATAACTTAGAAAACTTTACCTTAGCTCATCAACAATGGTTGACACTTTTAAGTGTCAAGTCACATTGAGATATGCATCCTTGACATTGTAGTGATAGCGGTTCTTCTCACCTTGAGAGGTTTTTGTAAGAATCTGTAAGCCCTGTGTGACCAGGAGGAAAGCATTCACAATCACAAATTCATAGATATTCTACAAAATAGTCGACCATTGCATGACTCCTCAAAAACCTTGATGTTTAGGAACAAGGATTGTGGGAAACAGGAGGAGCTGGGAAAACAGAACAGTGGCCCTGGGGAAACTAGAGAAAGCAGAACAAAGCTTGATCTTGGTGTGCCAAGGTCGAGTTTCTACTGAAACAAACTTACCTCGTCAGCAGTGGTCATATCCAAATGCAAAACTGAGAATGTGATGATGATTGTGCTGGGATTCTCTAGATACCTTTTCCTATTCTGTAAGTATATGATTGTCTTAAATTTTAGGTTTTTTACTAATTTATTTTTTTAATTAATTACAGTTTATTCACTTTGTATCCCAGCTGTAGTCCTTCCCTCATCCCCCCCCCCATCCCACTCTTCCTCCCTCTTCTCCTCCCATGCCCCTTCCCCAGTCTACTGATAGTGGAGGTCCTCCCCCTCCATCTGACCCTAGCCTATCAGGTCTCATCCAGACTGGGGACTGGCTGCATTGTCTTTCTCTCTGGCCTGCCAAAGCTGCTTCCTGCCATCAGGGGGAAGTGATCAAAGAGCCAGCCACTGAGTTCTTGTCAGAGACTGTCCCTCTTTCCTCTACTAAGGTACCCACTTGGAGACTGAGCTGCCATGGGCTACATCTGTGCAGGGGTTCTAGGTTAGAATGTGAGAGGAAGAGAGATGGAACGAAAGGGAAGGAGCAAGATGGAAGGTAGAAGAGTGAGTGAGCACATTGCCTTCCTCCTTCACAATAAATGCAAGGGATATAGAGAAGATAAGCCTCAGGATTCTGAAGACTATGGACGCATGTGTAATACAGAGCTAAGGAACCACATAGAATTAGAATTTGGTTTTAATTCAGTTGGCAGAGTCATCTCTTTTTTGTTTGACAGACTTCCACCTCCATGCACTTTCTAGCCTCTGTTCAATCTACACAACATTGGTCAGGTTGCTATATAAGAAACACTGAGTGTTTACCCTGAGTTCGCAGAGGACCATGGAGAGGACTCTAACTATGAGACTACTAGCATACATGCTTTGATAGAGAAGTAGTCTACAGCACTGATATGAACAATTACTTCCCTTGCTATCACATCCCCATTCTGAATCCATCAGCATCCCTAAGAGAAAAATGATCTTGAGAGCAGATGGCTTTTCTCTTTTCTAGAAAACACGGAGAAACTGGATCAGGAGAAACATATGTGAATATGCAAGTGGGAGACTGTGGTCATGGCATGCATGTTCAAACTGTTCAATGAATTTTGTTTTGCCCTTTGATCGCTTGTAAGCTCCTAGCCCCTGCACCAGCTGTGTCCTCTACAAAACAGAACTGCTTATTTTCGGAACATGCCTATTGATTAAAGTGATAACTTCTGCAATATGTATTATTTCTATGAAAAAAGACAAGAGTCCTAGATGAAAGGCAACATTTCACAAAACATCTGACTCTTGAAACCATTCTCAGTCAGGCATCGCTTTGGAAGCAATAGAAACAAAAATGGACAATTTTCAGATATCTTCTCTGCCATGAGCTGTGTGAGCACAGGCCAAGTTTCACAGCATCTATCTGCTTTAACGTCTGTGTTTGAAGTATCCATGCTACCTCACCTTTGCAGAGGCTTTAAGATTCTAAAGCAAATGGTGGGGTAGAAGGGAAGGTAGTTGATAGAGTAGAACAAACAAGTATGATGTTGCCCGTAAAAACCACACGACTGGACAAAGCATCAGTGTGTAGTGTAGCAGGAATTAGATTCTCACCCGTTTGTATGACTTCAGGTGCAGCTGGGCCAGGTGGAAATCCTGTTTGCTCTCTGGGGATTTCCCTGCTTGGTTTCCTCCTCCTGTTGAAATGAACACAAACGCAATAAGAAATATGTAGTTATAGGAGGGCTTTTCCCCCCTACGATTTATTTTCCTTAATTTCTGTTCAAGTCGTTTCTCACTCTAAAAGTCTGATTTCCCTGCCCGTGATGTCTCCCTCTTAAGTATATTGATTCAGACTCCCAGCCCCACCCCCACCCCCGGTGTCTTCCCAGGTACAGCTCCGACACATCAATAGGAATACCAAAAAAAAAAAAAAAATCCCCAGAAGTAAAACACATGAAAGATGCATAGCAGCAAATAATCAATAAAAAGTAAATAAAGCTGGTGGGGCATAAGAAAAACATAAACACAACTGAGGCAGAGATGCAATGACTAGCCCCGACCAGTGCCTTCAAGAGATCCTGTTTGTAGGCTGAATAGCCCTATTCAAATGGAAGTAGGCAGAGGGAATTTAAAAGCTTACACAAACCTCATAGACAAACAAACTTCAGAATCGCATTATGTAAAATGGTTGTTTATGTATCTAATCATCTGAGACCAGGAACTGAAATAGTAAGAGACTGCATTTTATTCAGGATGATTCAAAAAGGAATCATAACTGGATCACATAGGCATTTGAAGAAATTTTGTGTGGTTTATTAATGTTGTAGGTGATTTCTGCCATTTTATTTATGATTATTTTATTTTAATTACTTCATGAATCTTCCCAGATACACTGGAAATATTACATAGGTAAGTAAACATATTTGTCATTTTGTCTGTCATTATTTTGCCTAGAAACAGGGCCAGACTTGACTCACAAGGTCACCTACCATTTCTCTACCATTCTTTGTACCGTAAGCTATCTCATAAGTTTAATACTTTTTATTCTATCTCATAAGGTAGGAATGATATTTTGCTGGGTCAGAGCAATGATGTTCCTATTATATTCTCTCATCAGATCACTGATACCATAAACTGTAATGGCTTCTTCAGGACCATTAGCCTATCTGCCATCAGCCTGTATTGAGGAACTCTTTAATCCTGCAAATGGTTGTTAATAACTTACGCGGAGCATTTTCATCTCAGTCTTCAACATAGAAAATGTTAATCCATCCTTTGCCGCATGACAGCCATTTCCAAAATGGGATGTAGCAGCCGGGGAGTGACCACTCTGTCAGAGGCCAGAGCCGAATAGCACATTTAATATGAGCTGAATTAGGTTCCTGAAATCTCACACATCTAAAAAGAAAGTAGCAAAACAGGCCGTTGTGACCTATTTTTTTTTTATTTGTATGTGTATACTATAACAAATTTTGCAGTTTTATTTTCGTCTGGTTCATTTCTTGGGTCTGACATAACACCTAAGTTAATAACTGAACATAGAGCAATAATTTTTAAATAGAACCCAGCATCAGTGACATTAAAAAGTTAATAGTGACTGACAGCTGAGATTTAAAGCAATAAACCAGGATAGAGATGCATACAAATATTTCAGTTAATGCCTGGCAATATACAGGCAGGATCTCACAAGGTCACATTACCTATTTATGTCTTAGTTTTGTTAAATGCATTCTATAATGTTTATATAACAAAATCACATACCAACATATTTTCTCTAAATATATTCCTCTCATTAAGTGACCCATGGCTTTGCAGGATAATACAAACTAGATAGACACGAAAACCTTTAACTCTCATATTATTGCAGACTTTCCAATAAAAACCATGAACAGAAACGCTGAGAATCTTGAGACTGGGCAATGGCTCAACTGATAAAGTACTTGCTCAGCAGGTAATCCCTTGCCGTACAAGAGTGAGTACTTGAGTTCAGCTCCCCAGAACCTACATGAAAGCCAGGTAATCATGGCAGCCTTCTATAATCTCAGCACTTGAGAAGCAAAGACAGAGAATCCCCTTAGACTTTGAAGAACTGGAAAGCTCTGCATTTGGTGAGACCCTGCTTCAAGAAACAAAACATGGAGAGTGATTGTGATACTCCCAGCATCAATTTCCCATCCCTGAACATAAACACATGTGATAGAGGCATGCAAGCCCATATTGTGCACCAATACACATACCTAAAAACAGCCCAGGCCTTTAAGCCCAGCATTCAGGAGGCAGGGGCAGGTGGATCTCTGTCGCTTTGAAGCCAGCCTGGTATACATAGAAATTTCCAGCACAGCCAGGGCTAGATAATAGAAAGACTGTCTCAGGACAAACAAACAATCAAACCACACTTAAGAGAGGGGTGAGTGCTGCAAACAGTGTTTGGTGCTTTGCAGAAGAGCTTAAAGAGGGCAGTAACTACTCTGTGACTAGCAGTCATATAAAAAGCATTTGCTGCAGATACATCAATGTTTATTTTTCTTGGTAGCCTGTGTTGTCTTCTATCTCATTTAGAGACAGCAAATTGAGAATCCACTGATCCATTTGAAGGCTTTAGGCTACTGTTAAGTGAGTATGTATGTGGTAATTCTTCTCCCTTTCCCCAAAAATACTTGTATGCAAACTTGATTCCATATTGAGTTTAGTGGGCACGCTTTACAGCTAACCACACCGGTCTTCTGCAAAGAGCATTGAAGATGGATGACAAACACTTTCATTCTTCTCCTTTCCTTTCATAAATTACTTCAGACCATGAAGCCGAGTCTTAGCATATTCTTATGAAAAGTGACGATAGAAACACCCAACTCAGACTGCCATGTCAGGGATCAGATGATTTCAGGTACAGAAAGCATCTTTGTTTAAACAAAGATATTGTAAAAATAAGAAAGGTTTTTCAGAGCTTAAGTAAGAATGCTGAGGCAAACCCACCTTTCTCATACAGCCAAGCTGCACAGCTTTAAGTACTAAAAAGTCTGAATTAAAATGATGAACATCTCCAGCTTAGGGGTTGCTGAATGATCAGGGGTATTTTTTTTCTTGAATATGCTTTTCACAATAGGATTCCTTAATATCCATACCTTTGTTCTCAGAAGATTAAATTACTGATACATATATACCACATAATACTTTAGAGTTGGAATACACATGAGACCTCTTGTCCTTTAAATGATGTGTATGAATGCTAATGAGGATATATCAGATATATAATGGCCTATTATGAGAACTATTTGGTCCTGTCTTCATGTCTGATTCATCAGGCAGATGCTGATTACAAAAGGGGTAAGATCAAAGGTCCTCTAATTAACAATAAAAAAGTGTACTCCAAGATACATTATGTAGAAATCTCGGGGACAAAATTGTATAAACAGCAGAATTTTCTAGCATTGAGAACTCTTAAAACATAGTGTGCTTCACCCACCTATTTAATTGCATTTCTTTTTATAACCCTTTTATGCTGAAGACTCTCCCTCCCCCCGCTATAACCTAATGGTGTTATTTCCCAAGGAGCAAATGCAGCAGGAGTAGCAACTCTATTAGTTGCCTAGCTATACCTGCAAGAAGTCTAGGTCCAGAACAACCCCAGGTAAACTTCTGCTAGAAAACAAGCTTATACAGTGAAAACACTAGAAGAAGATGCCACGGCTAAATCTCTTGTATAGGAAAATGAGGCAACGGGATTGTTCTGAGTGAGAAAGTGCTCATAACGTTTTTCAACAACTGTCTATGCCTACAAGCTAGAATAGAGGTTGCACCGGCAGATGACATAAATGAGCTAGAGGCTACTGGGAATGAAGAGCCTCACACCCACCCCTCTCCACACTAACCTTCCATTAACCTTTCCTCTGCTGATCAAATATATTTTTATGCCTTTGGAAATGACATCAGATCTAGTGAGAAAGCTTATTTTCGTTCTACTACCAGAAACACACCTACTTTATACTTTTTAAAAAGCTAATTATATAGTATATTATGCTTCTCTCTTAACTAAATCAGTTATTTTGTTTGCCCACTGTAGACTAGTGTGAACACAAGGACTTATACTGACATATTCTGGCCTTCTATACAGGAATTTTATAGAGTGAATAGCTTAAGTATAAAATGCTTATTTCTTAGACCTTATTGGTCAGAAGTCTAAAAATAAGATGCTAGTTTGTGATCCAGTGCATGGGGAGGGCTCTTCTTGTTTACAGAGTGGATTTTTTTTTTTTTTTTGTATCCTCACAATGAAGCATGAGAAAGCAAGATTGCAGAGCCAGGAGAAAAACACTTTCTGATCATTCATCTCTATTAAAAGACACTAAGCCCAGCAAACGTCTCCTCTTTAACATATTGGGAAATAAGGTTTCAATATAATAGAAAATGAGGTTGTAAAAATTCAGTCCCCAGCAGGTAATATTTTCTTTCACATATGTACACCCATATGACATATATTTAGGTAACTCCTAGACAATTAATTATAATTAAATATAAACAATTAGATATTCAGTGATTTATTTTTTGACACAGTCTCACTGCTGTAACCAATGCTGGCTTCAAGCAAGTGAACCTTCTGTGTCAGTTTACAAAATGCATCTGGGATCACAGCATGCATCACTATATGTGGCATCATGATATTTTTGATACTGAAGATATTATAGGTATGAGATAAGACTGTGTTTATATAAAATCTTCCAATTGTAATTTTCATATGAAACTCTCCCAATGCCTCATATTTTGAATGCTGGTAGTGATACTTTTTGGAAACTATGGAACCATTCGATGGTTAACTGTAGATTGCAAAAGTAGGTCAGTAGGAGTGGGTCTTTGAAGGTCTTTTCTCACCCTTTGATCTCTGTTTCCTGGCCTGTTGGAGTGTGAAGAGCCCTGGCCACATTTTTTTTCATTACCATTAGCTGCACTATTCCCTTAATCGTTTTTTTTCCAGAACAATAGAATAAAGTCCTCTGAAACCATTAACCAAAAAAAAAAAAAAAAAAAAAAAGTCTATCCTTCTTCAATTTGTTCTGTGGGTTGTTGTGGTCCCAGCAGTATGAAAGTAATTAATATGCTTCCTACCAAGTTATTTTAAATACCTGCAAGAAGAGAATCTGGCAAACATCATATTTGTTGTGACCAAATCAACCCTTCTCTTTTACACGTTGATTTTCCAACAATGAAGAGAAAAAAGACAAACAACAACAACACCAAAAACAAAACAAAACAAAGAAGGCAAGTAGAAGAGATAAAATCAGAACAAGAAAATATTAATGTCATAATATTAATTTCGTAGAGCTAGAAGATGCTAGGCATACTACTAGAGGACAAAAGTAGTCCTCAATCTTAACCAACTGTGACTGCTGCAAGCTAGCATAACTACCAGCCTTGAAGGAAATAGCCCTGGTGCAAAAGTGAGAAGAACATCATGGGGGTTACCAAGTACTTCCTGATCAGATTTAAGTCTAGCTCCACACTGCCATCAGCATCAGGGCCAAGAATGCAAGTTTAAACAGGTAATGGACCCTAGAAGAGAAATTACTAATGCCCTGATAAATTGACATAGTATTAAACACACCCCTAAAGACATCCTTTTATACCTATCGATGAATGCAACTCTCAGTCCTTATCAGAGAAGCTTCCTTTTAAAGTTGATGGTGTTAACAAAGTGACCTATGACAGATCAAGATACAAAGACTAAGGGACTGTAGAATGCTCATCCCTAACTGGGACATCTATAACGAACCACATTCTCCCAAGGCACAGGGGTCATTGAGGAAGAAGAAGGCAGAAAGAGTGTAAGAGCCAGAGGCAGTGGGTGACTATAAGTAAACTATGTCTTCTTGACACAGAAGAACATGTGTACTTATGAACTCACAGCAGTTATGACAACAGGCACAAGACCTGGGCAAGCCTAACCCAGACAAAATCACAGCATGGGGAGTGGAGCTGTGATGACACTCCTATCAAGGAGTTTTGGCAATTGGTAGCTGCTGGAAGAGGTAGAGTCAGTTTTCCAGTTTTCTTTCATTTTTTTTTCCTTGTAAAATGACTAAATTCTAATGGCAGGCCATACATCCAAGGCTTTATGAACAGCAAAAATTGGATTCAATAGGTTTAAAAAAATAAAAGAGGGACACAAAGTTGCATGGCTAAGGAAAGGGTGATGGTAAATATGATCAAATGCACTGGACCAAATTCTCCAAGAAACTAATAAATTTTCAAAAAAAAACAAACTATATAATCTGTAGGCCATTGGTGTCTCTGAGATATACCACCATGTCATGGAACTTGTGAAACTTAATAACACATAAGACAAATGAGTGTGGGCTTGTCAGTGTCAAGGTTGTTCCTAAGGATCAGAAAGGAGAAATAGCGAGGTTTAACATGCCAGGAAGATTTGTTTCTTTTCTGACTTCTCATCTGACATTTCCAGTGACAGTCATTTTAGGTGTGACATGCATATAGAGGACACAAGCAGTCCAAGAATGCCAAGTCTGGAGCTGTGTCTAAATCTGTGGTGCTAGTGCTGAGAACGTGGCAAACATATTGGTTGGTTGCTCAAGATACTGATTCTGCTTGCACTTTACTGATAGAAATAAGCCATATATTTAACAATAAACTACAGAAGTCAAAGAATGGCTTAAAGTTTTAGTGCTTGGGCTTCTATCTAGGAAAAGGCAATGAAAGCTAAATGTACACCATGTTCAGGGCATGAAGAGTAAGCAGGATATATGTGGACAACCTTAATACTTCCTTCAGTCCCCATTCTTTTTGTTATGTATTTGATTGCCTTTTCCTCCTGAACTAAATAGGCTAATTTCTTTCCCCAGGAAGGGAAGATCAAGTCCCAGTAATGAAGGAGTCAAATCAAAGAAAATTTGGAAATTACACTGTAATTGGACATTATTTTTTTTCTCATCATCTCGTGTCATCATCACCACCATGTATAAAATAGAATGGCTAAGCAGAAAAAGGACAATATTGGTATTCCCATTGTGAAAAGCTTGAGGTCAGAGAGAGCAAACACGTTGTATTCTTTGACTATTTCACAGTAATTCTGAGTTTCATTGAGTTGACTGCACTCCCTGCAGAAACATAATTAGTCTTCAAGTTGACTTCATAGAAAAGGGCCATTGTCCAATACTCTCTAGGGCAATTGGACTCTGCGTTTTGTTAAGAACTTGTGTCACGTCTGTAAAGCCACACATTGAGAGGACAATATAGGACAGACACTATCCTCTCAGAGTGACAAGCATCTCTTGGAGGTTGCTTTCTGGTCACAAATGAGAGTTTCACGAACAAAGAGTCAAAATGCTCTCCAGTATTGGTGTCCAACTTCAGACTCTAAAAAATGACTTCAACTATTTAAGCTTATTATAGTTATATCCTCATTTCAAAAACTGAGGATACATTATTTCATATTTCAAAGCTTTCTGGAATTATTAGTGTTTTGAGCTGATGAAGTTCTATGGTGAGAACCATACATTCAGTTTCAATCTCTAAGACATATTGTGTGGCTGACAGTAATTATTGGCTACTATATTAGCCTGTTTTTACAGGTTTTAACAGTGTTTGAAAGGGCTAACATCCCTAATTTTATCCGCAACCAAGCAAATTCTGTCAGTTTTATAGCATCTGTCACTCAAGAAGCTTGCCTTTTATTTTTCCTTTAGAAAGCATAACTAATTGCCTCTTCAAATTCCACATCCCTTCTATATTTGCTTTTCATAGCAGTCTTTTCTGAGACTATAGCACCTTCTCAAATACTGCAAACAACTTCCAACATATGGTGCTATGTTCTTTTTTTTTTTTTTTTTTTTTTCTGAACTCTTTATTGTTACCTCACTGGTACATTATCTGTCTTTGGGGTTAGTGCTCTCAATGCTTTTACCAAATATTATGCCATTGAATAATGTGGCTTTTGTCATATTTCTGTGCTAGAATACTAGCATTTTCACTCTCCATTTCCTAACCATTAGGACAATGCTGCAATGTTGAGATTTTCTTTGTTTGTTTGTTATGAAAACATCTAATTTCTGGCAACTATTTCCTATACCAGTAAAGACTGGATACATTATAGTTATGACAGCAAATCTTCCCAAACACTGGGATTTGTGTTCCATAACCATCTAGGGTTGCTTGGGGCTCTACTCAATGCCATCTACTTAATGAGCCAGGCTGCTGAAGCAGACCCCTCTGGTCCTTCACTCAGGAGGAACCTGTCATTACCCTGGCTTCCTTTAGGTGGGAATGTAACTATAAGGTGCCGCACCGGAGAGAATGATTGCTCTATGTCTTCTTATGAGCAGGTTGCTTTTCCAGTCATCAGAAAACATTATGACTCTACTTGTGAAACATGTATGCAAATAGGTGCTGAGTATCTTGCTTTTTGATAGACTCCAGGCTAGATAAGAAAAGTAACACTTTCTCTAAAAACATTCAACCTTTGTTCTGCCAGTGACTGATTTTCATTCAGACGTGGGTGACTCCTATGTGCTCTCTAAAAAGAGTGTGCACTCCATGCAGAGGGATTTATCAGGGGAATTCCTCACTTAATGTAAGTCCTACATGGGAATAGGCAAAGTTGGTAATCTGCTTCAGTCCCATTCCAAAAGCCTCACATTCATGGATGCTAGCAGAGTAATTCTGGAACTTACAGACAGAGAACCTGTGGGTACCTGGTATGAAACACCAAGGCCAGGGCCAAAGAGCGTGGAATATTGATGTACAAGAACAAGTGAACTATGGGATCCTGGCTCTGAGACAGGATATAGGACTCCTTTTCCTTTCTCTTTTCAGCCCATCTTGTCCCTATCTAATCAGACATCAGTCTCCTCAGAAGGCACCACTTTGGGATACTCCCCCACTCTCACATCCTGAGCAGCCCTTTCAGTGCAAGAGGGAGGAATAAGCTAAAAGCCTGCTGAAGCCCTGAGAACAAGCAATGTTTTACCAGCTATGTGAGTATCAGTATGACCTCTCACACCAACCATCACACATGGTTAATGAGAGTTGCCCTATTTCTTTCTGGGAACATGTATGCTCTAGGACAGTCTTACATCTCTGTTTTATAAAACTTTGGCCAAAATGCAATGAATTCACCGATCTCTTGATTTTTTCTCCTTAGTCATTGGGATGATTTTGCCACAAAAATACATTTACTAAATTGATCCCATACTCAGACATGTAAACAGAACTCTTATTTCATTCAATATTCTCGAGTTATGTCCAGATGTGATGATCAATAAATCCCTTTAAAAAGGAATCGTTGTCGCAGATGTGTTTTTTTCTCCATTCCTCTTATGTAAGTCTTAGTTTCTTTTCAGGATATTATGCTTTGTCAAACTGACAGTATATGTGGTAGTAAACCCACCCAATAGATTTAAATGCTGCCAGTGAATACCCAGTTTTTTAATTAACTTATAAAAAATAAGTTCTAAAAATAGACTTAAGAAAGTCCCTTCTGTGCCCATAGTTGCAGTCATAATGCATACCTAACTTAGAGAAGTAAAACATGAGCACATGTGGACATGCTATTTGAATCTAACTCTAATGACATTATTTGGGTGCTGAATCCAGATGAAGGGTTGCTGCTCTGTGCATTCTTCCATACTGTAATGGATACAAAGCGTCCTTGCTTTCCAAAAGACCATATTAATGCGGCTGACTAATACTCAATTGTGAACCTCCAAATCTGTGAAACAAATCAGCCTCTTTCCTCCTTGTGGTCTGGGTCAGATACTTTGTTCCAACACCAGAGAGTTGACTGACATATGTATCCTCCACTTTGACTAATGCTTTTACTTAGAGCACCCCAACTAAAGCTCAAGCTTTTTCTGAAGTCTCTGTGCCTTTTTTTAAAGAAGCAATCCCTATTTATCTTACTCAACTGGCTCTAATGAATTCCACAGCTCAACTTTCTCTAGGCACACAGAAATTTCATTATTCCTCACGTCTTCTGGTCTTCTGTATCTTACTCATCCTCGCTTTCAAATTTAGCAATCCATGCAGCAGATGTTGAGTGTTTCTGTAATCTGAATAAATAGCATCTTTCTCATCTACCTAAGCTTTAAACATCAATGAAGAAAGTGAAAGAGGATATGGGATAATAAGAAGATAAAATCCCACAATGCTGTGCAACAGTATGCCTGAAGCTACACAAATTTATCCAGCCTCCAGCTGAAGCAGGAGACAATGCATAATCTATGTGGACAAAGCTGCTTCCCAGAGGGAGGGATGAATAAGAGACTGAGCTCTGCATGCCTCATTTATCTCCTCAAAGGCAATGATCTGAGTAAGTTACTTCTCTGGGAAAGAAGTACGTGAGAAACATCCAGCTTAGCAACAGTGAAGCTCCCTCTACAGAGAAGAGAGTACCAGGAGAAAGAAGTCATTTTGGTGGGGTCGGATTATTTACTGTGCTGTCTGTGTTGCTTGACAATGGGCAAATGTATGTGAAAATAGACATCCCAAGGCCCTCCAGTACAGACACAAACCAAATAGAGTTTCCTAATATGAAGCAAGATGTAGAAGAATAGACTGCAACTATTGGTACAGAAGGGACTTTCAGGCCTGATTATTGGGAAATTAGACTGACTTAGTGGAGGATTTATTTTCTTACCCAGTGGACACTGATTAGGCACTGATAGAATCTCATACAGACAAGGGATAAGAGTGTGAAAGCTGCTGTCTGCTTTAAGAGGTTTTATTTGCTTGAGGATCATAGACTTAATGAAGCACAGATTTATTTTTTTACTTTATTGTTGTGCTAGGGTTTAAGTCCCAAACTTTGGGAGGCATATGAGTAATATGTTTTGTTTTGTTTATTTGCTTTGGAACTTAATAGGTATGGTAAATTCTTATTACAAACATCTGACAGTGACTCCAACTTTATCTTTGGTAAAATTATCATAAAAATACAAAGAGACAGCATGAATGACGCCTGCACTTTGCCCTATGCTGTTATTTCAAGCCTCTTGTAGTAAAATGAACAAAATTATCCTTTTAGCCTTTTTAAGTGTATGATGAGCCAGGAATATTTGCAATCAACACCACTCTCCATTTCCAGAGTCCATTTTCCAGCAATACAGTACAACATGCTGAGGAGAGACCCGTTATTCTTCTTATATTTGGCTTGAAGAAGTATTTGCTGTTGTGGCCTCCATCATAATAATCATCTCTAATGCCATCACAATAAGTCTGAGCTGGATCTGGAATGCAAGCCTTAGGATGCTTAATCCTAGCATCTTCCAGAATGCCTGCACTTCAGCAGGTTCCTATCAAAGGATGCTTTAAATTCAGCTGTTGGAGAGGTAATTCAGAAGGCCTGGCCAATTGCTTTAGGACCTAAGGCACTCTTTAAGGAAATGTTCTGCTAAGAGAGGAGTGCTGAGAAAGGTAGAAACTGGCAAAGAGGCTTTAATCACGTAGTGTCCTGGTTTTAATCTCAGAAGTTAAATATATTTAAACAGAGAATATGACAGGAAATTTGATTTCAGAAAGAAACTTTAGACAACTTCAATTCAAAGACATGTGTATAACAGCAAACTATTTTATTCATTTCCTCTTGTGCCTCCCTGGGAGCATGCTGCTGTTAAATCCAGATCTGCTTATTTGCACCTGATGTGTGAGCCTTGAGAACGTTTCTAGATTCAGCATCAGCAGATCAGGCATTCCAATCCAAACTCCCACGTGTTCCATGACTTCACTTCTGTTTTTCTTGTTTATAATCCCTTTTCTCACCCTTTGCGTCTCACTGTGGACTTCGTGGTAGTACCAGTGAAGAAAAATGGGTACATTAAAGTCTATGCTAGAACAAAGGAAAGTGTTCCTCAGCCTTCCAAATAAATCGAAAGCTGAATACAAATGCAAGGTGCTAATTTTGTACCTAATTGATATATACTCTTCTTAAGTGTTTGATCAAATAACAATATTCACTTTTTTGGGCATGTGACTCCATGAGTAAAAACTCATGCATTTTATGCATTGCGTACTTTTGTAACCCACACCCAGTGGATAAGCACAATATTGCCGCCATCCTCACTCCTCCTCATATAAACACCTCGTATTCAGAGGTTTTTTCAATTCTTTCCTCTTTGGCAACCTGTTGGAGGTTGGTCTGATACTAATTACTGGCCCTGAAGACGTGGTTACTGCCTGCTGGATACACCCATCCTTGTTGAGGTAAACATGCCTAAGACATACCTGATTGGTTGTTTAAACCTTGGCAGGGGAGAATGGGGTAGGTGTGGCTGGGGTTCCCTGCCTTTTGAGGAGAATCATGGGAAACAGACAGACGGACAGGAGGAGAGGAAGAAGGAGGACACCGTGATGGGTTAATCTGGAGAAGAAATTACGTGGGCCTGTAGGAAGGACTCAAATAAGCATAAAAAGATCCAGATGAAGAATATAAGCAAAAACAAACAAATAAATAAATAAATAAATAAAAAAATAAATAAATAAATAGATAAATAGATAAATAGATAAATGAATAGATAGATAGATAGATAGATAGATAGATAGATAGATAGATAGATAGATAGATAGATAAGCAAATACCACGGGATTATGTATGGAAGTTAAACCAGATAAGGGAGATTAAGGAAGATGGCATTAGATGGGGGCTGGAATGGATAGATAGTGAAGGAAATATCTGCCCGGCCCAAGGTAAATAAGCCAATTATAAATCTAACAGGAGTCTTTGTCTTATTATTTGTGATAGCAGGTTAAGATTAATAATAAACATTTTATAGCCCAATACTTCTAATAGCTTTTATTTACAACAGCACTAACTTTGTTATCTCTTATCACACTGTGTCTATTCATAAAGGCAGTAGACTTTTAACAAATAATTCAATATTTTAAAGTTGTAACTTTTTTCAGTATGTCCACAAGCTTTTTCCAGTATGTCCAAAGGAGCTGTAATAAATCCGACTAAATAATGAATAGATGGTGTTTATTTGGGTCAGATACCAAACTTCATTTCTCTGTTTTCTGTATTTATACTAAATAAGACAAAGAGACCGTTATAATTATAGACCTTGGGTTGAAAATGGCTTTTCAGTGTCATATACAGAAAATTCTGAGTACTTGGTTGGAAAAAGGTCTTGAGTGTTCAAGTACATTCAAAAGGAAACTATTTGCCATCTCCTTTATGATGGCTTGATTACAAGTATTTGCTTGTTAAAGTTACAAGTTTGAATGGTCCAGCTTGAAAATAAACTATAAGGCAGTATTGCTACTGTTATCAGAAATAAGTCTTTTACCTCTAGTTGCTGAATAAAATTATCACAATAAAACCAATTCTCACTTGCTTCCTTTTGCTACAGTATTTTTCAGTTCTTACATTACCTCAAAGATAAAGGCTCTCCTCATTGTTTTAATGAAATCATGTATTAAGATAATTCAAGACCTGAATATATATCTGCATGGCCAGTCACTGGAATCACTGCACTGATTCTACTATGTATGTTGGTTAATTTTGGTTGACTAGATTTGGAATTACTTGAGTGCCAAGAAGACTTATCTTTGAGTGTGTCACGCCTTCAGTGTGGGTGTCATCATTTTGAGCTTGAGTCTTGGATTGAATATAAAATTTTATTAGACTGAATTATAAGGAGGTTATGGAGGAATAAATCCAAGCATCAGCATTTATCTCTGTTGTCCTGAATAAAAACTCAGTGTGACCAGCTGCCTTATGATCAATCCCTCAAGCTTTCCACACCACGAATGGCTATACTCCCACACTGGGAATCAAAACAAACCTGTATTCTTTTTAATTGTTTATGTCAAGTCTTTTGTCAGAGCCACAAGAATGACCATGAATGCATTAAAATTACCAATAAATACTTTCTGGTTGTCGTAATTTAAAATCTCACATGCAACCATCATTCTCTTCATGGTAACTGTTTCAAAAACTGTGGAGTATTTCTTTGAAGCACACTTTCAGTCTTAACTCATCAGGGAGAAGAATCAATCCTATACCTAGGGCTTGCTACATTTGTCCACACTTAATAGATCTTAGGAAGCATATTACTAACAACAAAATTCTCTGTGTGTAAAGAAAGGTTTATTCTTGGAGCAATACCTACCACACTTACAGTGAGAGCTGGCCTGAATAATGAACAGTAGGCTGCATTATGTTTTGAAAACTAGTCAGAAAATGAACCAAAAATATTTTTCCCTGTAGCTTGTGTTACCAGTGATTAACAAGACCTGAGTTATTGAACCTCTCTGTTATATCTGTACCACTCAAAGCATTGTGGCAAATTTGTCTTTATCTTCTGTTGACAAGAATGCAGGCATAGGTGATGAACTGCTTAACAGTGTGCTGCATACTTTCCACTTGCCATCACTTTAATGGTATTCTGCAGATGACGCTCAGGACATGATACTTGCAGCTCCTACGTGGCTATTACATGGTTTTTTTGTTTCAATGTGGGTGAAACTGCATTTTACTTAGAAAGAGAACAATTATGAAAGATGCCTAAGCAGAATCAATTTTTACTTGAAAGTAGTGTTTTGGCCCTGTTAAAAGAAAAAAAAAATTATTTGGATTATTGGAGAGGTAGCATTTTTTTTCCTTTGTTGATAATATGAACAATTCAGTAAATTTTATGCTACCAGATGACAAAATTTAACAGCAAACATACCAGACTGAGTCTTTAAATATTTGCTTATAGACTTTCAGTTTCTCTTATTTTTCATGTTATACATCATGCTCAAATTCTCATTTATTTCAATACAAAAAAAGATTCCTTATGTCTATACTGAAATTCTCTTCAGTATGTGTCTCAGTGATATTTTAGAACTGTCTTTGTTTTAATTAAAAATACTATTTTACTACCTTTAATATACTCCAAATGAATTGATTGATTTTGTATGAATCAATAAATGGGAAACATTAAGATTAGTGAAAATAGAGCTTTCATGAAAACATTAATATAGTGATGATATAGAAATATAACTGGTTGAAATACAGAAAGTATCACAGATTCAAAGCTGAGTGCTCTAGTTACTCACTATTGTGTCAAAACTACTCCAGTACTGGGTAAAACAACTCACTCACTTTATTGCACAGTTTTGTGTGTCAGGAATCAAGAGGGGCTGGAGAGCTCTTCAGTTGCCTGTGTTGTTAATGAGACCCTTCAGTATTCAGCTGGCAGAGAGCCTGGCCTGGAAGCTCCAAGACAACCTCATTGTCCTGTGCAGTCTTAATAGGGACCATTGGGAGGCTGGGCTCAGCTCTAATGTCTATCAGGGTGTTTGTCAGTGACCTGTCCAAAATGACAATTGTCAAGGATTTGAGGGTGTTATGCAGAGAGTGTCTCAGGACTTCTAATGTGTTCTTAAACATAGAATATGGAAGCTGATGATCTCTTGTGCCCAGAGAGGTTGAGAATGTGGAGGAAATGAGCATATGCCTTAAGGCAAGTCCTGACTCCCGTATAAAAGCCAATACGCTTTTGCACTGTCCTTACTCTCTGAGGCACTGGACTGTTTGTTGTTGTTGTTTGTTTTTGTTTTTATTAAACTGTTCTTTCTCTTCCTGCAGAATATGGCTGCTTTCAGTGGTTTCTTGCTATTCTTACTCAGTCTCTGGTCATCAACCTCCAGCTGCTCAATAGTAGGATTTACCCCACATAGGTATGTTCACAGACCCTGAAGTGCAGACTCACAAGTGTTTCTTTAGTTTCTAATGTCAGTAGGAAAAGACTGAGATGATAAGGTAAAATGCCATTAGTTCTTTATTGTTTTATGCTTTAACTTCCTCACTCATGCATCACTCTGGGCCCAGATGCAATAAAACTATGCACGTTACATGTGATGCAATTGACTCAGAACTTGTACTCATTTTCTCCCAGCCATGATGCAGAGGTATCTAGTTTGATATGGACTTTTAAGCGAAACAAAAGGACCCTGTCTATATATTCATGCCTTCTCCCTCCTTTTTTCCTCTGCTTGCCCAGCCCATATTCTTTCTCTTCCTCTTGTTGTTTTCTTCAAATGGACCTCTCTTTATATTTATGTTTACATAGAACATAATACATAAATACATAGAATATAAGTACAATTTAGCTTTACATAGAACTAAATATTAGTGCCTGTGTTACTGCCTGTGTTATGCCTGGCATAACTGGAGCAACTAATTTAGCCTTTTACTCTGAAAAATTTTTTGTAATAATTATGCACAATTCATCAGATTTTTAGATTAGCTGAAGAAATATAATTCCTTAATCCTAAAATAATTATTTCTATTGTTTCTTTTCTCCACTTTAAATTTTGCTCTGAATGAAATATAAGGTACAATGGCACATGCCTGTAAATTCCACCATTCCAGGAGGCAGATGCAGTAAGATCTCTGTGAGTTTAAGGACAGCCTGGTCTACAAAGCAAGTCCAGAACAGTGAAGACTACAGAGAGAAACCTTGTCTCGAAAAATAAAATAATAATAATAATAAATAATATAAAGAAAGAAAAATATATGCTTAAACTAAATAACATTGAAGTGTTAATAAATGATTATAATTTTCTAGAGAACCTTTTTGAGATAACTGTATATCAACCTATGATGAATTTGTTTAAATTAATTCTTATTTTTATCTTGTAGCTAATTCTAAACATAAAAAGATAGATGAGAAGCATGAAAGAAAAGAGAAGGATTTGTGTCTCATAAACTGCTTATATTAATGCGAAGGTCAAAGTTAATTTACAATAGTTGTGCTAGGTGTTAGCAAGTTTGTAACCTTCTCTAGCCATGTATATGATGAGGTGTTGGGTTGGTGGGTCTTCAGAGATGAAGAGGCCTCTATTGCATCTAAACAGCACTATCCAGAAAAGAAAGGAAGTGAATAGAACGAATGCAGGCCTACAATCTCTTATTCATCTAGGCCGACCTCTCTGTTGACCTGATTATGTCCTATGGAATGTTTTTGTTGCCCACATTCTTATGCTTGATTTGTGGCCATTTTGTAATTTCAGAAGGCCTCAAAATGTCAGAATGAAGCAATGTCCTCCTGGTTCTCAGGAATTCATGGAAAAAAAATAAGAAATATGGGAAACATCTAGTTTCCACCAATAATCAGTCTCATACTACCAATCCCCAGAAACTGTGCTGTCACCCAGTTGAAAGGTGGCTCGCCTATCCCGCTGAAATGGAGACCGCTAGTTTCCTTAACTAGCAGAAGTTTTCACTATACATATTTGCACCACCTTGCTTAGGACTACAGTATCGATTTTGTTTTAAATTATTTTAATCATGTGCATGTTTTTGCATAGAGTATACAAGCACACTGAAGCAAGTGAACAGATGATGATGATGATGATGATAATGATGATTTTCCCAGGCTGTAAATTTGATAAAGTATTGAATTAAACATAAAAACAAATTCCATTCTGTCACAAAGTACTAGAGTCAGTGGGACTGACAAAATTGTATCCACAGTTTATGTGATCAGCAGGAGATAGGAGGTACCTGAAATTACAAACTAATGTCTTCAAGTTCAGCACATAGATAAAGTTGCAATTATTCTGGAAAACATACTGTAATCCAACTTGAACAAAGTTTAGTCCCAATTCTCAGAGACTAAAGGTTTTAGTCTATGTTCATCAGTGAAGATTGTAAGAAAAAATATATATATATGGTTCCCTTAAGTTTCTAGTGAATGAAAAAGCCAAGCAAGAGGAGAGTCTTTATCTAGGCAGAGTCTGTAATGAGAATAGTGGTCTAACCCTCTCCAAGTGTTAATGTAAGCCAAAGTGTTTTTAAAGGCCCTCAGAAAAATGGAAAACATGAATTAGTAATTACTTTTAAGAAAAGTGTTTCAATAAATGAACACAATTTTAAAGATTTGTTTTCCTTTTTTTTATTAAAAAAGAAAAGACTATTCACCTTCAGACGATAGCTATTCAGCTATAAAATCTGGGAAACTGACTAGGCAGTACACTGGAGGAAAGCATGCCCTCACTATCCTGAATTTATATAGTTGAACTGAAGAACTGATGATCTTTGTTGTCCATTTTGGCTGTATTTTCCATATTTCTCCAGAGAACATGTTTACCCACACACTACAGAAGCTACCAGAAGAAAAGAAGCCAAGTATAGTCACCATATTATTTCAAAGATTATGAGTTGCTTAAACCAATATTGAAGCAACCTGTATTCGTTTCATGTCACACTTGCAAGTCAAATACAGTTGCCTGCCTTCAACTACATACTTATACTGAGGCTGCGGACTCCAGTTAGGATTCAGACCTTAATCTGACTCAGTTATATCATAAGTAAGGAAGAATTAGCAAGCATTTTTCTGAGGGAGGCTTTGTTCACTGTTCTGTGAAGTAGAATAGAACTAGATCAGTTTTATGCCCAACTAAAGGAGTCTTTGCACGTTAAAACACTCAGATTAACACCATTTGTGTCAGGAAAAAGAAAGACAGAAAGGCTGCTTCTGAATTGGAGAGTATCATTGAGATTCACTTCTTGACCCTGATAATAGAGTAAGAAATTTTTCTTTCAGATTAAGTTACACAAATAAAAGAAGGGTGTTCATTTTCACATCCATAATTCTGAAATATGTCCACAATATATGTAATCTGCAATAGGTATTGATGGCACTCTGATTCTTCTCTTTGCTTGCTTTTAGTGTAAAAGACAGACTTTATTACAAGGAATAAAAAAGAGATCTCATCCTTAAACATGATGAAAAAAAAGATTGGCACTCAGTCGGTTTACATTGGCCAGTCAGGCCCTCAAAACTTCCTTTCCGAGCGATGTTTCTGCAGGCTGACTACATCCTGGGGTTTGCAGCTGAGATCTGAGCAGACAAGACTTTGAATTGAAATGAGCACCTGTGGCCTTAGAGGTGAGGTGCTCACAGAGGTTCAGTGACCCTGGAAACTAATTCTTGAGTAGGCGCTTCAAAAGGAAGCCTGTGATTAAGATGATAGAATGGCAATTGGTGGCTTGATTATAGTGGGTGGATGGTGGAAAATCTACTCCTAGAAACAGGGAACATTGCTTTGATGCTAATTGACTGTGTCTTTGCTCTTAAGGGCTACAACTTTATTTTCTACAACTTTATTTCCTTTGTATGACATTGACATTCAGTGACAATCACCTTCCCCCCTCAACCCTAAGTGAGAGAGCAGAAAGTTTAGGTTTTTTCCTTAATTGCTTTCTTGCTCTTTATGAAACAAGTCATCAGTACAAAAAAAATTGACTTAATATATGCTTCATGACTTCCTCTGTAGTTACCTATGTCCTTAGCTCATTGACTCTTAGTGTTATTTATATATCTAAGAAGCCATAAGATACAGGAACTCAACCTACCTGTTTTAAATTCCCCCTGAGTGATGTGATGCTAGCCTATGTTCAAGTCTGACTATGAGATCCTAATTCAGTGTATTTATTTGTCTGTTTTCTTATTTATAATACATAGAATCCTCAGTTATAAAAAGCATGTCCTTTTCAAACCCTCAACATGACTTAATCTACTGCTATATAAAACAATGATAATGTGTGTGTCATGGTTAATACTGCTGTGATTCTTCAGGCTCATCATCTCTTTTCATCTCAGTGTCTACCACAGTGTCATAGCCACAAGCTTGAATATTATTTCAGTAAATAGAAATATTTCATCATTCTTTCAGTTAAATTGTTCCATAATACTGGATTTCTATTGAGCTATCAAAAATGTCTATCTCATTTTGCATATTTTACTGGAAATGCATCCCCTAAAGTAGCATATCATTTCTGTATTTTTCACTCAAATCACTGATCCTTGTATGTATTACCCATATTTTAGATACAAAGGTGGTTTGGGGTAAAACAAATGTTGATAGTAGCTATGTTTCTGATACCATTTTTTTTTCTATCTTGGGATCTAGGGGGAGGGTTAGACACTAAGCAATGGAGAGTGAAGAAATATTGTCAAGTTGACACTGGCAGGACATGAAACTTCTGTTCCCTTTGTCCTCATGAGCCATCCATCCTTCAGAGACAAGGGCTTTAAGGGATTTAAGCTTTCAAAAAATCAAATTTCTTGAGCCAGTACTATCCTTGATAAACTTCATTATAAAATAACAACAGTAATAATTTTCATAACACAGGCCTTTGGGTTATGTGAGAGAATGAAGACATGTGTGCCTTTTTTTTCACCCAATAATCACCAATATTTCTAAGTAATAATAGTAGACAATGAAGCTTTCTATGTCAGTGAATCTCCCCCAGAGGCCACAGGTATTTAGAGAACCTCCTCTAGGCAGCTTTGCCTCCTCTCCTCATACCAGCAATTATTTATATTTTTATATTTATAGCAGGGTCTTTGTAAATCTAACAAGTTTCAGGAACACTTTCAGACTTCTAAGTTGTTTACTTCTCAGTCTTAATACACTTCCCGCTAGCATGGAACGTTTCAGCTCTCAGGAAACTGACTCAGAGCAGCCATAAGGTGAGCCAAGCAAGAAGGTTAAGCAAATTTAATTTACTATCCCCCCAAAAAGAGAAGAGTTGTTACATGGAATGGGATATGGAAGTCATGGTGGAGATAGGTAGGACGACTCACAGTGTGTGAGCTCACGTATCTCTGAGCCCTGTGTAAGTGTCCAAACTAACTCCATTTTATGGGGAGCTAACAAATTCCATGAATCTCCTGAGTCATCACAGAGACATATGAACTTAAAATACTTCAGGGATTGTGTTTCTTAAATGAATGACAAAGAGGAAAGAAGAGAACTAACCTGCAAGAGAAGATGAAAACAGTAAATGGATAGCGGGCTAAGGAACTACATTTCTAGAGTCGGTGACAGAGCACAAGTTAATTACAGAAAAAAAAAATCATCAATTTCACTCTATGGAGTCAGGGTGCTAGCAGAGGAAAAGAGAAAGATTATCAGAATGTAAGCATGCAGCTCACTCATCTGCAGAGAATGCTATTAAATGCAGACTTCATTCCAGGTAACCATATACCCAGCTCAGAATTGAGAGCTGTATTGCTAAGATAGGAAAGAGAAATGAATATTTTTCCAAAATAAATGCATTAATGTACTTGTACGTGGACATTCAAGAGTTTGTTATATTTTTGTTTTAAGCCTTTTGATTTGTTTTGTTGACTCTGAATAAGCCAATTTTTTTCTTAAAATTTTTATGGAAAATGAATGTTCTACTATAGTTAAGAAACAGTTACAAAAAATAGTGAAGGAAGCATTATTTTGTCTATAATCATTCTATATATCCATTAATTGTAGCTATAGTCTTGATCGGGCTGTATACAGTAGAGAAGAATTAGAAGTCCAGAAATATATGGAAGCTACTACAAAATTCAATATACGAAAATGTGGCAGTTTATTCTAAATACTCAGTGGTAGGAGGTTTAGTAAGTAATTCTTACATTACTGGCAACACAATAATACATAATGTATTTGGATTTTATTATATGTCATGTGTAAGACACATTCCTGACCAAAAAAAATTTTTATTTTATGTATATGAATGTATGTGTGTGTGCCTGATGCCTGTAGAGATATGAAGAGGCTATCAGATCCCTTGTGAATGGAACTTTAGGTGGTTGTGTGCTACAATGTGGGAGCTAGGGACTCACCCTGGGCCTTCTGCAAGAGCAATTCACTGAGACATCTCTAAAGCCCATGCAAACAAAGAAAAACAGTATTTAAAATTAAGCAAACTAAATTTTATGAATGATTCAAAAGAAACCAAAATAATATATGTACAGGAGAGTTTCTTAATGAAGAGTAGAAACTAGAAGCTCGATGAGAGCAGTTTACTATACAAAGTGAAGAAAAATTACTGCAAGATATATCATAAATTAAGTTTATAGAAAATTAATACATTGAGGAAATATTTATGTGATGCAGATAATACAGAGTTAGTCTGCACAATAAAGAATATTTATGTACTAGTAATGAAAAATCAGCCACCCCAATGGAATAATGAGAAAGTAATATGAATAATTTACCAAAAGGCAAGTCTAAGTGACCAATAATCACACAGAAAGTTGTTTGTGTTATAATGATAATGATAACTCGTTTTTGCTTTGATTTATGTTTCCTTGCTTGTGATAATGTGTTTTATGTACCCATAAGGCTGGCTGAAGACTACAAATGGGGTTTATTACTCTCATTGCTGCTGGAGAGAAAACAGGAGAGTCAGGATGTCGTGGACATGGACAGGGAAAGAGGATGAAGACTGTAAGATTTGCTTGTATGTATCCATTTGGGGAGAACTCTGTGTGCATCCATTGTAAAGAATTGACATGTTACTGTTCAGCTACACTAATTCTCTTCTAAGAAATACTTTCAGAGATAGATACATTTGCAAGACTGATTAAAGCTGTTCATTATAGCACTATTTATAGTGACAAAAACAATGTAAATCTGTTCTGGGAAAATGGCTTAGCAGGCAAAGATCTTGCTACGCAAACATGAGGAACTCAGAGTCCTCAGAACTCAATATGAAAAGTATGCCAAGTGTGGCAGTGTGCCCTCAGCTCTGGGGTCTTGAGAAGAAAGACACACAGGATAATCTCACTAGCCAGCTAATCTAATCAATCAGTGAGCTCCAAGTTCACTGAGACTTTGTGTGGAGGAAAAAAGATAGAGAGAGAGGGGAACATCAACCTCCACCTTAGGCCCTCTCTCAGACTCGCTTATGGATGCTTCAGGACACACACACACACACACACACACACACACACATGCACACCATGCTCAGACACAATACACATACAAATGCACAAGAACACATGCACACAAACATGCATAAAAACACACACTAATAGAAATTTTATAATTTACCAGCAATGTAATGTTTTACTAAATAATAGCATATTCACACAAAGCAAAGAATAAGTTAAAAATATACTTATTGAAGGGGAAGTTTTTGATGAACAATTTTAGAACAGTATGTGTGCTTCGATGGCATTTTACAGTATCTAAAAGTATGTAAAATGTAAATTTATATCTATATGTTCAATATAAATTTTTAGAATTTCAAGAATACATACCATTACCTTACTGGTGATCATACACATAAATATATACAAAGGAATATAAGCATATATACATAACATATATTTATGTATAAGTATGTACGTATAGCATAGGTATGCTTGAATTTTTCATATGAAAAATATCTGGACAGAGTATAAATATTATGTTACATTCGGTATATTTCTGTTGCTGTGATAAAACATCATGACCAAGGCCAGCTCAACAAAGAGAAATTCATTTTGGCTTATGGTTACAGAAGCCTAAGATTCCATTATGGCAACGGTAGTTGGCAGCAAGCAGCAGGAAGCTGAAAGATTATATTGCCAAGCACAAGCAAAAAGCTAAGAGAGCAAACTGGAAGTGGTGAGTGTCTTTAAACTCTCAAAGCCAATTTCCAGTAACACACTTCCTCCAACAAAAGTATACCCCCTCAACCTCTCCAAGCAGCACCACTGAGGATCAAGTGTTCAAATGCCTGAGTCTAAGGGGGGAATCCTCATTCAAATCACCACATGCTTTTCATATTATATGATTAACTAGTGCCTAAGAAAGTATGTATTGAGTAATTTAAAACTACCCTTTGTATTTTTGATAAATGCAATAATCTCCCCACCTCCCTAAAAAGCAAGAGGCACACATTCCTAAAGGCTTGAATCTGAATAAATTATGTTAGTGGCATGGAGAAATCTGGATTCTAGCAAGGTTGCTTTAAATTAGAGCTATTCTTAGACATTTTCCATTGTGCCCAGTGTAACTACAGGGTCTGCATAAGGCAAGGCAAAAGGCAAAGGGAGAATGACAGCCAGAGTGATGAAAGTGAGAAATCTTTGGTAGAGCATACCATACCAGTTTTGAAGATGAGGTGTGTGAGGGCCTTTCAAAAAGTGGTAAAACAATGAATTAGACTTTCCCCAATGCTTCTGGGAGAAACATTCCTGATTCTTAGCAGCAAGAGTCATGCCAGAGTCCTGATGGGCAGAACGGAAGATAATTTGTGTTGCTTTTACTCACTGTGGGTGGGATGCTTTGCCATGATGTCAATAAAAACTTATTGGGCGTGTATACATCATTTTAGCTTTGTAGAAACCTAGGCTATCGATGTACAACTAAAGCCTCAGTTCCTTTCATGAAATCAACATGCTCACAAATGTTCTGGCTGGTACTTAGATCCTTAGGAATGAGAGCCTTCTTACATCCAGAAGTGGGGGTCTTTGCACTTGGACATAGAACCTAGTACGAGTGTAGCACTTGGCCAGCTGTGGATATTCAGTCTCAGGTAAGGAGGTAAGGACCTAGATTTGAGATCAGACAAATCTTCATTTCAATCCAATAACTACGTGGGTGACATAAAACAAGCTGTTCAATTGAGCCTGTTGTCTCCTGTATAAACTTAGAGAAATAATTTCTACCTTACAGAGAGAGAGAAAGCATTTGCTGAAATAATCTATGAACAAAGTGTTCAACAGCGAGCCTTGTATAGATTTTGTTTTAATAAATATTATTTATTGTTGGTGGGGACTATTACTTTGTTCTAATGACTCTGGGAAGCTTTTTCTCCTCTGGACAAGGTTTTAAGGTTTGTTCCTACCTTTTCTCATATCTGCCAGAGTCTGATTAAAGGGTGGTGGTTAGTGCCTCTGTGGCCAGAATTACAGTTACAACCTGGGGAGCTATTAAGAGAGTACAAGTGTAGAGGTAGTAGCTTTTAGAGTTGTGGGTATCACAGATCTATAACATGAATTCAGGAGCAGAAATGCACTATTAATAACATAAACTCATCCATGGGATTATATCACACAGGAACAAAGGCAGAAAAAAGGCCTGAGAATTTTCTTTTAGAACTTGCACTTGGTTCATTTGCAACAGATGCTACAGTGCATCTCCATTAGAATCCAAATTATGTCAATCCTATTTTCTTATCAGAAAAACCCAGGCTAAGCACTCATTACACTTAACACATACATGCTATAGGTTTAGGTCCTACCTAAGCTTCTACAAGGAAATGCTCGCATAGGTCTCTCAAGCTCTTGGTTCTTTATTCCTAGGATTTTTCTTTTTCAGTTTTGTCTTTAATGGTAATTAATGAAGTCTTCAATTCTAGGCAATTTTCTACAGAAGATCATTTACACTTACTTTTAGAATTTTAATTTTACGTTACGTATCTGAATGTTTTACTTGCACGTATGTCCGTGCACCAGTTATGTATCTGGTGCCAAGGGAAGCCAGAAGATGGTGTCATATCCCCTGGCACTGGAGTTACAGACAGTCGTGAGGCACCATGTAAGTGCTGAGAATCAAAGCAAAGCAGCCAACGCTCTTAACTTGTGAGTCATCTTTCCAGTCCCCATAAATGTTCATTTTCAAGGGTTTATCTGGTTCTTGGTTGTCTACTATGTGGCCTAGGGAGGACTCAGTGAGAAAGTGAATGAACAAGGTGATTATCACAGGATGAGGATGAGATGATTCATATGATCACTGACCTACAATAATAGCTATCCTCGTTGAACATATACCAAGGAAAGTGCTTGCTCTAACGACCCTAAACACACTGTCAAAAGGCTTCAGGTGAGGTGGACCATTTGTATATGTGTTTTGTATGCTTAGGAAACTGAGGTGTGAATGGAAAAACTTCCCTTTCAGTTTTGCTCTGCACAGAAAACTTTAGTGGTAGTAAGTTGTTTTCATTGCTAAAGGCTTTGTCAAAATATGTTGACTCTCATGTGAGTTTGGAAGGAGGGCTTCTGCATATGGGAAATTCTACCATTGCCGGACCCAGTGTGACTCTTGCTTGTCACTGAAGTATCTGCACTTGAGAATCCTCATTCAGCTGACCTTGGTCCTGTTTCCTGCTTCAGGTTATATGAATCAGCTGCAGATGCACTGAAACTGCATGGCAACTTTGCAGAATGAAGCATTTACAGCAACCACAATTCATTAAGATCATTATCCACCATGACACAGGGCATTCCTAATCACCTCTAAGTTTGCTGTAATTCTTAATGACACTGAATCATTTGTACTCTGATAACCCAATGTGTTTACTACATAATACAAACCTATTAAAACTCAAATCTACAGTCAGTGGTTAAATATGTCTCTCTCTCTCTTTTTTTTTTTTTTTTACTTTCATTAGCCATTAGGGAAATGCAAATCAAAACAACCCTGAGATTTCACCTTACACCCATCAGAATGGCCAAGATGAAAATCTCAAGGGACAACACATGCTGGAGAGGTTGTGGAGAAAGGGGAACCCTTCTCCACTGCTGGTGGGAATGTAAACTGGTACAACCACTCTGGAAATCAATCTGGCGCTTTCTCAGACAACTAGGAATAGCGCTTCCTCAAGATTCAGCCATACCACTCCTAGGCATATACCCAAAAGAGGCGCAAGTACACAAAAAGGACATTTGTTCAACCATGTTTGTAGCAGCCTTATTTGTAATAGCCAGAAGCTGGAAACAACCCAGATGCCCCTCAACTGAAGAATGGATGCAGAAACTGTGGTACATCTATACAATGGAGTATTACTCAGCAATGAAAAATAAGGAAATCATGAAATTTGCAGGTAAATGGTGGGACCTGGAAAGGATCATCCTGAGTGAGTTGACCCAGAAGCAAAAAGACACTCACGGTATATACTCACTCATATAAACATACAATATAGAATAAACCCACTAAATGCTGTACATCTAAACAAACTAAGCAAAAGAGAGGACCCTAACTAAAATGTTCAACCATATTTTAAAATAAGCTCTACAATTCGTAAAAAGGACCAGAGTTTTGCCTGTGAAAAAGATGCTCAATAATCTTTTGAAAAAAAAAAAATCCAGTCTGCGGATTTTTATTTTCATTTCTCAATTCTCTCAATTTCCCAAAGTCTATAAACATTACTGTGGTGGAGAGAGGTCTTCATCATATCACTTCATAGCTATTTTATAATACGTAGTTACATAATAGAATCAGTTTTCTGAGACATAACAGCTGAGCCTCCTCAACCCCTTTAGCCTTGTTTTATAATTGATACTATGATTATATTTGATCCTTTAGGATATCTTCCACTGTTTCTATTTGCTAGAAATGCCAGCAAATAGAATATGAGCAATGGGGAATTTAAAAGGAGAACTTCTACTCACATCTTTAGTGTTAGTAACTGGTAAGCAAACACTACTTAAGCGTATTGATTGTTTAAACACAAAACTCATCCATAAACAAATTTAGGTGACTATGAGATTGGTCACAATCAGTCTGAGATTATTGACTTTTTATTTCCTCAGCTGAAGGCACATAGGAAGAATTATCTTTCCAAAGTAACCTGGAAGAGCCTCAGAAACTTAGGGAACAAGTACCTGGGCCATAGAAACAGGAAGAAATACAATGTGTCGAGAGCAGCTGGTCAAATCTCAAGGAGAGCGGAAAGGTTTGCCATGGCAGGCTGGAGTGAAACAGTGGCGCTCATTGAGTGTGGGTGGTTTTTCTGGCTAGCTTGCCCATTGTGCTTGCTTTCAGGTCTCTTATCAGGCAGCCTTGTTTACTCAGGAGTCTGAAGCTCCTTATCTCTGGCCCTGCCTTCGCTCAAATAGCCCTTCTCTGATGTTACTGAGACCACTTTCAACATGTTTTCTGGTTTTTGTTTGTTTCCTGTCACTTGCATAAAAATTTTTGCAGTAAAGAATACTTGATAGAATTAAGTCATCACTGAGTATGAAGCAATATAGTTGGTTAAAATTCCCGAGACCACATCACCTCATAGATAGCTGATCTAACTTTCCAACATGTGTTAGACCCATCAGCTTTGTCCTTTCTCCCAAAAGTACACTCTTTGTTTGGAGTAACAGTTATTACATAACTGAACATAAAACAGTAAGTGTGAGGAAATGAAAGTGACTGTTCATATCTAATGCACCTGTAGGTGTGAGACACACCATTCAGTTAAATGCCTCATGAAAATTTTGCTTTAAATCTCCTTACTAATACAAAAAACCTGTAAAAATACTGTCTCCAAATTATTTCTTACATTATATATGATATTCTTACAAAGACTGCAAGGAATAGGTATTCTATATTGCATTTAGATTTTTGCTTCCCTGTTTTTTATTGAAAATAAATTATTTTTCATACAATATATTATTATTACATTTCTCTCCTTCATCTCTTCCCAGATCTTCCACACTCCCTAATCCATCTAACCCCATGCCTTTCTCTCTCTCTCTCTCTCTCTCTTTCTCTCTCTAGAAAACAAGCAAGCAATGAAAAACAAACAAATCAGAATAAATTAAAAAAGAAAAGAAAAGAAAAAGCATGAAAACCACATACATATATAGACACACAAACACACATACAAATACACACACACACACACACACACACACACATATATATATATATATATATATATATATATATATATATATATATCCATAATGTACAAGCAAAAGGCCAGAAGACCAGTAAGGTAAAAAAAATGCTCAAACAAAGCAATATGAGACCAATAAATAAATAAACAAAAACTCTAAAAATACCACATTGCATTTGTTTTGTGTTGGCCCTCTTCTGCTGGGCATCCAGCCTTCCCTTAAGAGTAGTTTGTATATCCAGTGAGATTTTGTTAGAGGAAAGTAATTTTTCCTTTTTAAGCAACTGTCAGTTGGAGATAGCTTCTTGGTTATGGTTGGAAACTTGTGTTTGCTTCTCCATCTCTGTGTCGGGACACCATCTGGCTTGGACCTGTAGAGGCCCTGTGCATTCTATCAAAATCTCTTTGAGTTCATGTGTGCATCAGTCCTGCTGTGTCTGGAAGATACTGTTTCCATGGTGTCTCTCACCTCGCTGGCTCTTACAGTCTTTGTGTATTCTCTTCCACAGAACTCCCTGACCCTTCAGAGGAAGGGTTGATGGAGACATCCCATTTATGACTGTATGTCCAGCGTCTGTTTGTTTTGGCACATTGTTAAGCTTTGGCTCTCTGCATTATTTCCCATCTCCAGCAGTTAAGAAGCTTGTCTGTTGAAGGCTGAGCAAGGGAATTATTTTCAGGTATACAAAAATGTCATTAGGAGTCATTTTATTCCTATATGCCTTTCATCATTTTATTGCTATATACCTTTGTTTTCCTGTAGGTTCATGGCCTATTTAGTCTCAGGTTCATAGCCACCCAAGTAGTGTCAGGCCTGGGTTCCATCTCAGGGACTGAGTCTTAAATCCAGTCAGGTGGTCATTACTTGTAAATGAATGTTTTATTCACTTGATGTAGTAATCACCTCAGAGGTTTACTATCTTTTACAGCTACCCTAAGCTTCTAGAAGCTTCTAGCCTCTGTACAATCTAATCTAGGCTTAGAATGTTTTCAGCCTCTTAACCTTACTGCTGAGGAAGCTCACCCTTTCTAACTCTTTATGAGCTTGGCTAGCTGGTTCAACTCAGCTTTTCTGGCTCACACTCCTCTCCAAGCTGACTTATTCAAAATGGCCTCATACTAACATTGGTAATATGTTCTAATATTCTCTGGCTTGTTTTTTTCTTCACCTGTGTCTAGCTTGTTCTCTCTGCAACCTGTCTCTACAACTATCCCGGTAATATTGCCTCCGTTTCCTTTCTCTGCCTGATCTCTCTTAAATAGTTTCTCTTTCCTCCCCTTCTTCTCATGAGAGTTGGGCATATTCTATTCTGTCAATTCTTTCTCTAATAGTCATTTTATCTGCCTCTCAATTATGCCTTTCAAAGATGGGTGCTTCTTTATACAAACTAATTTTACTTTCATTTCTCGGGATTAAAGATGTGCAGTAAGGGTGTGTGTGCATTCCAGCAGGATCACATAGATCTAGAAGATCTTTGGATGTGCTCAGAGCAGCCATGATACTGGATTAAAATTTCTCTACAGTTAACTCCTACAGCATTTGTGCCATTATTGCACAAATGAATCATTCAGGCATGTCACAATTACAGATCATGGGTTTTGTAGCTAAAGTGGTGATGACCTTTCATCTCTGGTATCACTGCAAGCATACCTCCCATGAACAATAGTTAGTACAGATAAAGGCTCTAGTTAGGCACCAGCTTAACTTCTCTTTAGTCAAAGAGATATGTAAAAACTGTCTTCAGCAATAGGACTTTGTGGAGAGTAACAGTAGCCATAGCAAAGAATGAAATGTTTGTGGATTTACATGAAGCCCCTTGGCCAACAACTCAATTATTTGTAACCCATTCCTGATCCTAGAGCTTTTACTTGGGAGTCAAATTTGGGGCTTTGACTCTCTAATATTTGGTGACTCTGTTTAGATTTATTTCATATATTTTGAATAAGGCTACTACTATGGTAATTTCTCTATGACCCCCAAAAGTCCCTTAATGTTACTTATCTCTTTCTATCTCCCCTCCCTTATTCATTCTTCCCTCTCTGTTGCATTTTGCATACAGGTATACTAAAGATAATTTTAGAGATTTTTTTTTTAGTGGAACATTATAAAAGGCAGCAGTGAAAAACAAAGATATAAGAAATTAGGAAAAGAGACATCTATGTCTCTGCTCCAAACTAAGTTTAAAGCATGATATAGAAGATGCAAATTTCATGCAAATGTAAATAACATAAAGGAGTGAATAATATTGGGGAGCAAGAGAGAAGAATCTGTCTGGAAGCTTGAAAACCCTGTAAGGGGGTTGTGTGGTTGTAAATTCCACTCTACGGTTAGAAGCAACCACAAGCTTCAAGGAACAAACTATTCTGGACACTGAGGCATGAAGAATGAAGGAATGTAGCTGCTTACCTGCTACAGAATGGAGGCACCTGAGCATTGGGCTGATCTTCTAGCATTCTGTTGATATATGTATACAAAATGGGATTAGTACAGAGAGTGTTGCAAAATGTGTTGAAGTGTGTAGATACAAATCATATGCAATCCTTACCCTTCAGGGCATATAAAGAGTGAAATGTATTATATACCATCATAAGTTATGACACAGTGAATAGTTTTAAACTCCAACATCACAGAAATCCTGGGAAACTGGAACACCTGAAAAGCAAAGAAATTAAATCTTAGAAATGACTAAGATTTCTCTAGGAGAGAGGTTATTGATGGAAGCACACTCTTTACGCTTGTGAAAGAAAATGATTGTTTCACAGGTATTGAGCTTTTGTATGTGAGAAGAGGGCCAAGTGAACAATCAACGTGACAGAGGATGTGACTCTACTACGATGGATGAAGAACTATCAGGTTATAGTATGGAGCACCTATTAGTTTGAGACTTGGTTAACCTTGAGATTTGTAGCAACAAATTTTAAAACTATTTTAAATAAAAGTTTTGTATATTTTAATAAATATTTAGTGTATAAAATAACCAGTTGGCTTTTTTGTTTGTTTTGTTGTGTTTTATTTATTTATTTATTTTTGTAACCCAGCTATCTTAGTTTCAAACATCCAATTGATACAGCCTAGAGTCATCTAAAGGAGCCTCAATTGAGGAATTTCCTAGGTCAGGTTTGCATATGGAAACATCTGTTCCACAGAAACATCTGTGAGGTATTGTCTTGAGCATTAATTGATGTAGGAAGGCCCACACCACGGAGCATTGAACTATTCCTTGGGTAATGCCTGGACTGAATTAAAAAAAAAAAAAATGGAAAGAAAACTAAGAGTGGCCCTAATACTGAGCCAGTATTGGTTTTACTATATCACTCCTGCCCTAATTTCTATTGGTGATAGATTGAGATTGTGAAATGTAAGCCAAATAAGCCTTTCCCTTCTCTGAGCTGTTCTTGGTCATAATGTTTACTTATTTAATCACAGCAGCAGAGAGCAAACTAGAAAACAAAAGTTATCTAATATATAGAAGTCATTGATATCAGTGAGGAAATCAGAACTCCATGAATTTTAGCCTTGTCTTTTACCCACTGGGTAATATGAAAGAAGCTGCTTAACCTTTTTCTAAGCCAGTTCTGAATATAAAGAGGATAATCAGACTTCTTACAGTTACGGTAAAGATTAAATCAGTGATACGTGCAACTGTTACACGATGGATACAGAATGAACATATCCATCACCAGGTCTCAAAGGCAATTGTTTACAAATTAAGAAGAGCCATCAAAATTGCTTTAATTGTTGGAAGTTTCTGAGCTGCTGTTTGCCTGGGAGTGGGGACACTTGAAAAATTCATGGCTCCTTCCTTCCCAAACTGATGCTCACCTCAGTGACCCCTAAAAAACAAAAACAAACAACAAAAACAACCTCTGTAGGCTAAGGCTTGGAAAGTACTGTGATATTGTACAGCTGTCTTTCTTCAAAATGAATTATTGAATAAACAGGTAAATTGATCTAGAGTTCTCTTCTAGATTTTATTTTACTTTTTATTTGTTTGGAGGGGCATCAGCATTCAAAATGTTCTTTTCTTTAACATTACACCATTTACTGTGCCATTTAAATTCTATAGTGGGTTTCAATCTTGCCTGGTTTATGTCCTCCAAGTTAGTAAATTTGATAAAGTATCACTCAAATTTATTTTTTTTACTATGTTGCTATGCAAGATACACTTACACAAATCAATAAAGCTTCTCGCCTCCTCTGTGTGGAGGCCTTCTGGATGGCAAGGATCCCGTGGGAGCATGGCCTGGCAAGCTGACAGCATCTCTAGGCAGATGGAAAAATCAGCTAGTCCAGATCCCAGCTATGCATGACTAAGCAGCTGCTGAGTTAGCCCTCCCCCACTCCAGGTTTGTAGCCTTAATGCAGCGAAGACTTATTTGTATATTACTATTTTAACTTGTCAGTAGATTTTTTTCAAAAACAAGACTAGGCTTGCATTGAGATGTGCTGGAGATTGAATACAGGGTCGAAGGCATCCCAAGCAAGGGCTAGCCCACCAGCCAAGGTATTCTGAACTGTATTAAATGTTTTCTTCTAAAGAGGGTTTCAAGTATAGGTAAAATTCTATAGCTAATCTTCCAACACCTGCTGGCTATAACAGAGGCTTTGCGGCATCAGTTTTTCTCTGAAATATTCTGCAGTATCATTTCAAGTTTCAAACAATGGTTTAGGAAAGAAGGTGAAGTATGTGCTTGATGTTCTGTGGGTAGATGGGATGAGAGAAGTCCATTCTAGGCACTGGCACAGTGCACTCTAGTTATCCTACATTAGATATCATTGGACAAGTCATTCTACACTGTAGATACAAACATTATTACTTGGCTCATAAAGCTACTCTATGCATAACAAGAGCATGTGAGAGCTTCAATAATAGAAAGCATAGAGCTATACTGTCCAGAGATGCGGTCAGACAAAACACTAGGATGGAAGCCTAAAGCAAGTCAGGCACAGTCAGTCAGGCTCAGTGTTTAAAACAGAGGGTGTCCACGTTAAAGGTGACAACATCCTATTTGCTCTCCGGTAGCGTCATTTGTATGATGGAGATAAGATCATGCTTACAAGATTGTTATAGGGAAGAGATATGATAACCTATATGACAATGCCCATGGCCTGGGGAATACTGCTTTTCCCCCTTACTAGGGACCCCACTTGGGTACTGAGCTACCATGGGCTATATCTAAGCAGGAGTTTTAGGTTGTATCCATGCATGGTCCTTGGTTGGAGAAACAGTCTCATAGAAGACCCCTGTGCCCTGATATATTTGGTCTTTCTGGACCTCCTGTCCCCTCTAGGTCGTACTAACTCTCTCTTCTTTCATATGATTCCCTGTACTCTGCCGAAGGTTTGGTTATGAGTCTCAGCATCTGCTTTGATATAATGCTAGGTGGAGTCTTTCAGATGCCCTCTGTGGTAGGCTACTGTCCTGTTTCTTGTTTTCTCCTATTTATCACATGCAAGTAAAGACTTGGTGCCTTTTGTCCATAATTTTCCTATTTTGCCAACCCAACAGCCCTGGCAACTTGCACTATTCTTACTTCTATAAATTTTACTATTTTAAGATCTGCATGAGATGTCTTGTGATTTTTTGACATTTTGTACATGGCTTTTTACTTTATATTATGCTCTCTACATCCAACCATTTAAATGGTAGGGTTTCCTTTTTTTTACTGTTGAATAATACTTTTGTTTTGATTTGTCTTAATGCACTACAGCTTATTTGCCCATCCATCCACCCACCCAACCACCTGTCCATCCACCTATCCATTCATCCATCCATCCATCCATCCATCCATCCATCCATCCATCCATCCATCCAACTGAAACTAACATTGTTTCCATATATTGGTGTCCTGATAACCTAACCTTCCTATTCATGGGATGAAATAATCTGACAAAGAAAATCAAAGGGGAAAGCATACAGTTCTAAATTATAGTCCACTGTGGCAGGGAACACACAGTAGCAGGAGCTTGAAGCACTTGATCACAACACATCCCAGTAAAGAAGCAGAGATCAATGAATGAACACTCATACTCAGCCCACTTTCTAGCTTCATAGCTCCTAAGGAATGGTGTCAGCCACAGTGGGCAGGTCTACTCACCTCCATTAACTCAATCAGAATAATCCCTACAAGGATGCTCAGACAGGCTCCTCACAACTCTTCTCAAAGTTGGCAATTATGATTCACCAATTCAGCTGACCTCCATCGATCATGTTGCAAGGAATATTGGAGGAACACTATATTCAAAATCCTGATTTACTCATTTCGGTCATATACCAAGAAATAAGATTTCTGGATTTTATAGTAATTGTAATTTCAATTTCCTAAGGAACCTCTTGACTCCTTTCCATAGTGCTACTTCAGTTTATATTCCCACAGCAATATGGAAATCTTACCTTTCCTCTACACATTGTAAACAATTACTGGATTTTGTTTTAAAAATAGTAGGTCTCCTATCGAGTGTGGTATGATTTAAACTTTTTTTTAATTTAAACTTCCTAATGATATTAGACATATTTTACCATACCTATTGGATAACTTTTGCCTTTTTTGTATATTTTATTTATTTGTTTGTTTGTTTGTTTGTTTTACAAATGCCTCTTCTGGTCCTTCACCAATGTGTTAATTAAGTTATTTGTGGGTTTTCTTTTTTTTTTAATGTAGCTCAGTTGTAGAAATGTCTTGTTTATTTTGTATGTTAATCAGATATGTTTTGCAAGTATTTTTCGTATTCCTTCCAAAACCTTTCTACTCTCTTGATTTTACTTGTCTGTCTTTTGTCTGTCTGCTTGTACTTTGGGAGTTAGACATAATAAAAATTTTCTTTCAATAAATTATGTCAATAAGCTCTTCACTACATTTTCTTCTGGCAGTTTCATAATTTGGGTTCTAATGATTAAATCGCTGCTTTATTTTGAGTTGATATTTTTGCAGGGGCAGGGCGTGTAGCATAAGAAAGGAAAGATCCAATTATATGTCTCTCTTTGTAGATACTCATTTGTACAACACCATTTGTTGGGAGGTGGTACCAACTGTGTACTCCTGATGCCCATTTTGAATATTAGTTGACCCTCCATACATACATTCAATTCTGGGTTCCTTGTGCTGTTCCTTTGGCCTATATGTCTAACTTATGACCAGTACAACACTGTTTCAATCACTGTAAATTTGTGTCATAATTTCAAATCAGGACTTTTGATCCTTCAGTTTCATTTCTGTCTCAAGATCTTTAACTATTCACAACATTTTGGTTCCATGTGGATTTTAAGTTTTTGTTTTATCCTGTTTCATTGAAAATGCTTCAGGGATCTTAATAGATATTGTTATGACAAAATCTGTACATTGCTTTGAGTCACATGGACATTTTAATGATATTTATTTCTCCAGCCCACAAACATGTGAGAAATAACTGAAATATAAATTTAGAAAGAGACAGGTGGCTAATGACAAATGTATGGCACAATGTAATTTTAGTATAGAACTTGGACCCACCAAAACAGCCTAATTATACCTAAATCTTTTTCACAATACCTTTCTAAGAAGTGTGTTGGGTTATTTTGTTGTTGTTGTTGTTTCGTTTTGTTTTGTTTTTCAAAAGGAACCGTAGGACCCCATGGACATCTAAAATCATGAAGATTGTGTCATTTTGAGGATATTTTTCTGGGGAAAAATTGACATATATTATTGAATCCATATAGACGATTATGTCTGCAATATGAACAAATTGATATGTAACTGTTCCTCACACCTGCTGTAGGTTTAAACTTCAGAAGATGTTTTGGATGACAGAGACAGCTACAGCCAGCTATGGCATTATGTCATAGCTCATGTCATTAATAATTTTGTGAACAATAAACTATGAGCAAGATTATCAGTAAAATTGTGCAAATCATAGAATTCAGAATACTGTTCAATTACTGAAGATGAAAGCTAGCAAGTATTAACATGCTTAGTTACACATCAATTACTTTAAATTGAGCTAATTTACTTGTTTATTAATTTATTTTTTTATGAATTACAGTTTATTCACTTTTTATCCCAGCTGAAGCTTTCTCCCTGATCCCCTCCCAATCTCAGTCTCCCTCCCTCATCGTCTCCTATGCCCCTCCTCATGTCCACTGATAGGAGAGGTCCTTCTCTCCTTCCATCTGACTCTAGCCTTTCAGGTCTCATCAGGACTGGCTACATTATCTTCCTCTGTGGCCTGCATTCCCCCCCCCCCCAGGGGGAGGTGATCAAAGAGCAGGCCAATGAGTTCATGTCAGAGACAGACCCTGTTTCCATTACTATGGAACCCACTTGAACACTGAACTGCCATGGGCTACATCTGAGCAGGGATTCTAGGTTATCTCCATGAATGATTCTTTGTTGGAATATGAATCTCATAAAAGAACCCTTAGCCTAGATAATTTTGGTTCTGTTGCTGTCCTTGTGGAGCTCCTGTCCCCTCTAGTTCTTTCTATCTCCCCCTTCTTGCATAAGATTCCCTGCACTCTGCCCAAAGTTTGGCTGTGAGTCTTAGCATCTGCTTTGATACCGTGCTGAGTAGAGTCTTTCATAGGTCCTCTACAGTAGCTCCTATCCTGTCACCTGTTTTCTCCCTCTTCTGGTGTCCGTCCCGTTTGCCTTTCTGAGTGAGGATTGATCATCTTACCAACGGTTCTCTTCTTGCTTAGCTTCTTTAGGTGTACAGATTTTAGTGTGTTTATCCTATATTATATGTTTAATATCCACTTATAAGTGAATATAAACCATGTGTGTCTTTCTGCTCATTATGCTCCCCACAATTAACCAAATCCTAGTCCTAGGAACTTGTCAACAGACAAGGAAACCTCATGAGTCCTTCCACAGAATGAAGCCTGCCCTGTAGGTACATTGATGTTAGATTTCTGACCTACAGAGCTATGATGAAAACATTGTATGTCTTTTTTTTATTTTTGACCTCTGCACATGGTGATTTGTTATAAAATAGGGAGAAGACTAATATCCCATATCGTGTTCTCAACTCTGCAGTCCATGCATCCCTCTTTGCATGCGTGCTCTACCCGCAGAGTTGTCCCAGGATGTTGAAGTTTGCTTACATCTCTTTGACTATGCTTATATGTAGAGATTTCAGTAATCATCTTTAGACTCCTATTATTAAGTATTTCATATGAATTTGTAAAAGAGATGGGAACAGAGATTATTTGCTTGATCAAAAGCTAACGGTAAATATTTTTGTTGCTGGGAACATTTGCCTCCTGCCTACGTGGCCTTCAAAGAAGGAGAAATACTATATATACCTCTCTGTTTCACAACCAATAGAATGGGTCATGTGACATGCTTTCACCAACAAAATTTCAGCTGAAGGATTATAAGCCTCCTGAGCAGATACTTTAGAAACAATCCAGTTTGTTGGCTTTTACCTGATACAGATGTTCCTCATAAAAGATGCTGCTACCTGGGACCAGCTGATTCAGGATGAGTATATAATGTGTTGAAACAAAATAACAACAATCACCCTTTGCAACTATAAATGACTGAGGGTTGGAGGGCCCTAGACACAACAGCACAGCTGACTGTGAGCTTTATGATATGTCTATCAATTCTTTTATAATTACTACCAATTTGCCGTCAAATCACCATATATGCCCACCATCTTTGTTGCAGCATCTTTTTTCCATTCTTGATCAACAAACAGCTATCACTTCCAACTCTTATCTTCTTCATAGGAGAATATAGTACCTCACTCTCATAGCCCACATTTCTCTGTTTCCATGAGAAATTTTCCCATTTATTCATTATTTTAGTCTATTTCTTCTACCAAATATTTTCAGGACAAATTTATTTAAAGCTATCTGTAATCTTCATGAAATAGTTTCTGAGGTACCAATATGCTACAGATATTATTGTTTTCTTTATTCATTGTCTATATTTTTGATAAGTCACTTAATTCTTAATGTTAAGATAGCTTTAACTACACTGACATATTGAATACATACAAGCTGCTTTCTGTGACTTGAAATATAACTCATTCCAAACTAATTATCGCATCGTGTAATCACTATGACTGGCTCACTTAAAAATCCAAATGAGCATGGAAGCTTCAAACATCTGGCTTTTAGTCAAAGTTCCCACCAGAAATTGATAGGACACTTGATAGAACAAAAATATGAATATACTAAGTTCGTAGTAAATAAAAACAAAAGATATCTAAGTTCAAAGCAAGTGTCAAAGTGAATCCAGAAATTGATGAGAGGTGTTATAATATTTTGGCAACATATGCTGACAATCATGAAAAAATAGCCAGCGTTCACATTGATTGTTTTTTATTTTTCCATTTGAGTAGGTTCTTTTAGGTAAATTCCAATGGATGAGACTTTTGAATTTAGGTTGATCAAAACAGCAGTCTCGGTGACAGGAAAGTAAAGACTTAAGTTGTGGAGATTATTATAGTTATACTTAGAAAGATTAAAGAAAACGTAACATAGCAATCAAGAGAATATACTAACACTGTACCGTTTAGCCAGGATAGCTCCGTGGACATAGTTCAGTTAATAAAGCAATTGTCTAAGAAGCGTGAGAACCTGAGTTTGAACCCAAGAACCCACCAAAATTGCCAGATACATGTCACGTGCTCGTAATGTCTGGAGGACATAGACAGGCAGATCCCCGGGGCTCACTGACTAGCCGTTCTAGCCTACCTGGTGCATTCCTGGCCAGAGATAGACCCTGCCTCAACAGGGATGGGTGGAGTACTGAGGATTACACCCAAAGGTTGCCCTGTGGCGTTCACATGTAATCGCATCCACATGACACATGACATGCGAACATACAGGCACATGTCTAACTGTCAGTGATGATCTAAAGGTCACTTTTTCACAATTCCTTCAGTTTTGCCCCCGTCGTATTTTAGAAGATATTGTGTTCCATCATTTATCAAGATGAATCAAGTTTCACAGACCCACGTTTTCTTATTAAACTTTAATGTCTCCAGACCTAAATATATAGTTTTATGGGTTTCTTTCCTTTTCACATGTAGTGCATGATTCTCACTTTACATATACTCATCTGTTTCTTAAAGCAGAAAGAAACATTTGCTGTGGCCCATAAACATAATTATGTAAGATGACATAAACGTTGATATGAGTCAGAAAGTAACAAAAAGCAAGTTTTATTCCTTTGATTTCAATGCAAAAGAGTAAAAAGAGATCAACCTTTTTTTTCCTTTCGGGTTACTTTTGGGAATGTTGTGGTCTCTCTTTCCAATCATTTTAATACTGTTATTTAATTTTTCTACACAAGTGAATATGTGTGTTCGTGTGTGTGTGTGTGTGTGTGTGTGTGTGTGTGTGTGTGTGCATACATGGTACACACGTGCACTTCAGGAAATGTTTGCTGTCAGTCCTCCGCTTACACCTTTTTATGACACAGCGTCTCTTGTTCACTGCTATACAAACTAGTGGCTTATAAGCTCCCAAGAATTCTCCTGTTTCCATTTTCCATTTCTCTGCAGGAGTAATGATATACAGACATGTACCACTGCTTCTGGTTTTGCATGAATTCTAGAGATAACAACTCAAAGGCAAGAGCTTTACCCACTGAGCCACCCCCCACCTCAGCCCTGTGTATATTTTTGAGAAAAAAAAAAAAAGCTTTACTGAGATCATTATACAGATAATGTGTACTTTCTCCCAAACTTTCATTTAAAGTTACGCTTCAGTGTTTCATCACCAGACTCAGTCCTCCTGATTCAGCTCATCTCTGGCACTTAGAAGAGGAAAGCAAGCAAAGCAAACAACTTTCGCAGAGGAGTTGAAAGTCCAAGTACAATGGTCCGGTTAACTAAAATGGCCCTTGCTTCTTTCATGAGTCTCAATTCATTTTAGTGATATAGTTATTTTGGCTCTATTCTTTGACTCGGGTATTGATATTTTATAAGTAGAATTTCCAGTGTTTAAACCAAACACTTGTGGGCAAAATGGAGACAAAAAGCTGAGTGAGGAATAAGATATTTTTGAAAGGATCTGAGACCATTCTTAGGGAAAGATGGTAGTGTCAATTGTTCCCATGCATATTATAAAGAATGCTTGAATCTTGTTGATAAAAAAAAAGCAAAGAAACAAAACACGATCATGTCGATACCTGCATATCACAAGGGTAGCATGTGCTATATGGTGCTTGGCTTATTTCCATCATGTGAGCATTATAAAATAATACTTCAAGGATCATAGAGGGTGCAGTACATCTTGCAGATGCTGGTTTCAATTCTTTTGGGAGGGACTGTGGATAACAGGGTAGTTTTTGTTGTTATTGTTTGTTGCCGTTTTCTTGTTTTTTCATTGCAACGATGCTGCTTCTTTCTGTGTTCACCATTGTTCGGGTCTTCTATGAACATGTAAATGGTGTATTTGCAATTAAACTTGGGGAGATTTTTAGTCTCTAAAATAGTCTATGTGCATGATAATACCATCTATAAAGAGATCATTTTTCATTTCCTGTTCAACGGCATTCCCTCTCTTTTTCTTACTTGTTTGCTGAGGGTATGGTTTCGAATACCATGTTAAACAAAAAATTCAATAATAGGTATTTATACCTCTTTATCCTACAGCAAAAATTCTACGTGTTTTACTGTTAGCTATGAGCTTTTCATTTGCCAATTTATTATACTAGGATAACTTTTCTTTATACCTTATTTGTTGAGAAGAGGTTTTTGGTCATAAAATAATGTTATTTTAAAATATATTTTTACTTATTCTTTGGGAATTTCATGAATGTATACAGTGAATTTGGATCATCTGCACTCCTTGCTAGAATGAGGGGATATGATCACTACTATAATCTCCCTAGGCACACACATCTACCTCTCCCTCCCAACTTGATGTCTGCTTTTGTTAGCGATACCAGTTTGCTTATGGAAGTGGGGTCATCTAGCAGAGCATAGGAAACCTACCAGGAGTCGTACTCTTGAAGATAACTATCTACCCTAGAGGCTACCAACTGTCAATTAACTTCTCTGTCAGGAGTGGAGCCTCAAGAGAAGCATGCAGATTTATTCAAAGGTTTTAGTGAGCGTGCTGAGATGACTAGCTGGTTTCTATCCTTCATTTTCTTAACGTGATGTATAGCATTGATTTTCATATGTTGAGATATCTTCCATACCAGGGATAAATTCTGCTTATCTATTTCATATATTATGGTATTATGGTGAGGAACTGAGTTTGCTAGTAGTCACTGAGACTGTTCCTATCTGAATTTACACAGACTATTGACCTATACTTTCCTTATAATGCCTTTGCATGAGTTTCACATCAGGATAATGCTACCATCATGAAATACATTTGGAAGCTTTCCAAAGAATATTTGCTATACACAATAGAATACTTAATCTTTAAAAAATTAAGATATCTTGACATTTGTCACAACATGGATCAACCTAGCTGATACCATGTTGGGTAAAATAAGCAAAAACAAACAAGCAAACAAACAAAAGATAGTGCCAACCTGGATGGGGTACCTTAAACAATGGAATTCACAGAAGTAGAGGATAAAGGGTAATAATCTGCAGCAAAGATGAATTAGATCTGAACTATATTTCAGGTATCTACCTAATGTATATCTCAATGCCCACTGCTAACAAGATTGTATTGTATATTTTAGTGAAGTATTCAAGCCACAAAAAGGGTAACAAAAGAAAAGAAAAAGGTAAAAAATAGAAAAAAAAATGTATTAGAGGTGATTGAAATGGTGGGGTGATGGCTTTATGGGTATGGTACATACACAAACTCATTAAGTTACACATACTTAATACATACATTGTTAAATATATCAATTGCATCTCAATATAATTATTAAAACACACAGTGGTGGCAGCAGATAATATTTGTCACTAAGCTACAGGATAAGTTTGTTTGGCTTGGCCTCACTATTATGGAAAATAAAGTTCCTAATTGTGAGAGGATGCCCTCTTTTCCTTGAAATTTGTTTGTAACTTTCTCTTCCTTTTGGGGATAATAGAAATTCTCCACTGTCCTCAACTCACTGGGAACTCAGATTGTAACAAGAGAGGATTCTTCTAGGTAAAGTCTGACTGACTCCAGGACAGATTAGAATATTCAGACAGATTAGAATATTCTAATATTCAGATTAGAATATTAGAATATTAGAATATTCAGAATATTCAAAAGTAACTCAGATTGCTCAAAAAAACTTTCTGCACTTAAGAGAATTAGTCCACAGTGCCCAATACAGTAATCAGCAATGATTTATTATCCATGCAGCATGCTAAATGTTCAGGAACTAAAATTTTTAAATCCTTAAGATTAATTGTTTTGACGTTAATCATACGCAGTCACAGTGTCTAACGACTATTATCATCATCAGCACACCTACGAGCAAGACTTTTTACATTTACCACAGCTTCCTAAGCATGCAACTCAATGTAAGTAGGGAGTCATGTAACCTTCACAACTGGAAAAGGTTCTGAACATGAAACAACCAAATGTTAATTAAAAAATCAAATGCATAAACAAACCCAAGGCATTTTTGGCCGTTTGCCCATGTTGCACTATGAGACTTCTCTGTTGCCTTGTTCCAAGGACTTATGTACTTCGCATCACACCACAGAAGGGCAATGTCCCCCACCAGAAACAGCTCAGCTCAAATTTGAGTTAGTGTTTTCACTCTAAAGAGAATGATTTCTGCTCTTGCAGAAATGAAATGCTTTAAGGAAAACAAAGGCTTCCTACTGGTTTTCTGTTGTTGTTGTTTGTTGTTTGTTGTTGTTGTTTTACTGTTGTTCTTTAGCACATTTAATTTAATAATTTAATATCTATTTGGAGTGCTTTATTTTACAAATTGCATAAAACAGGCTCTACTTGCACTAGCTACCTTAAACTATGAAATTCACAGAAGCAGAGGACAGAAGGTGATTGACAGCAGCACAGGTAGAAAATGGCCGTGTGCATCTCAATTGATACAGTGTGATTTTTATACAAGATTTAACTAGATCTGGAGATCAGTTATAAATCTCAGTGCCCACTATCAACAATACAGCATACTAAATGTTCAGGAACTAAATTTAAAGAATTTTCAAGACCATTCATTTCAAAATTAAAATTTAAATAAGCTGAATTAATTGAGCCTTCTTTATCCCTTTATTCCTAAAAGGTTTTCCTGAGTTTTTGTAGATGATTATGAACTTCGATGCTTGTGACACAAGGAATCAACCCAATTGATACTGTGGTGAAAAAAAAGAAACCATTCACAGAGAACAGGTTCTACGTGTAGAAGATTCCTTAAGTAATGAATTTTTCATAAAAGATGATTGAATGAATTCTGGCTTGGCATTAAGAAATTTTCTAACATTTTTGAAATGGCCCCAAGCACACTTCTGCCACTTTGTAATACAAATTTATGCAAAGTAATACACTGAGCACTAATGATAATAAAATCAAAATATTGATCAACTCTGGAAAAATGCTGAGATTTCCATATTATAAGGTCAAATATTCAGCCAAGATTTAATTCTTTTTATAAAAATTACAGAGCACATCCATCTCCTTAGACTATAAATTTGCTTTTTTTTTTTTGCAACAAATGGCAAAATTATATGTATTCCAGTAAGTCTTTTAAAATAATATCCTAGTGAAATTTTGTATCATCATGACATAAACCCAAGTCATCTGGGAAGAGGGAACTTCATTTAAGAAAATGGTTCCATCAAATTGGCCAGTAGGCAATTCTGTGGAGCATTTTCTTGATTAATAACTAACCTGGGAGGCCAAAGCCCACTATGGGTGTTGTCACTCTGGGGCAGGTGATCTTGATTCTTTTTTTTTTCTTTTAATAATGTTTTATTAGGTCACATTGTTCATGCAAAATAATTGTCTCATCATGACATTTTCATAGGGTGCATCATGTATTTCAGATACATTCACCTATCATCACTTTGTCCCACTCTCATCCCTTTATTCCCTTTTTCCTTTCAGCTAGACCCCCTTCTACTTTTGTCACACCTCCTTTTTAAATTAGTATAAGAAAGTAGACTGAGCAAGCCATAGAGGTAAAGAGAATAAGTGGCATTCCTCTATAGCTTCTACTTCAGTTCCTGCCTCTAACTTCCTGCCTGGACTGCCTTCAGTGGTAGACTTTAATATGGAAGTATGAGCTAAATAAATCCTTGTCTCCCCAACTTTTATCACGGTAATAGAAACTGTGAGACAAAGAAATTTATTTCTTATATATTATCAGTAAACACTGGATTTACATACCTTTTATATATACCTACATATTCATGGTTACCAGAATTTTCTGGGTGAAAAGTTATCACAAATGAAAAAACTTTACAAGTCCTGATTTTCATGTAGCCCTCTCTAATTTAAAGCAATGTGGTCCCATGCACACTTATCCAGTCAAACTGGATTCCACGGTGATAGCTTTTTTTCATCCTACCCACCAACCCACAAGTGTGAACAGCACAATGGCCCCGCCTTTCCTAGCAGTCTTTGTCACAAATGAGGTGGATAGCAGCTTTATATATACAATCTGTGTTTGAAAATAGGAGTTTTCTGAATAATGGTACTTCTCTCAATTTTCCAGATTGATTCATTCATTTTAGACAGGCTACCAAAGTGCCAGGTTCTTAATTATTACTCGAAGGATAAATAAAAATACATGTTCTAAAACATATGCATGTGTGTATGTATGTATACACATATATGTGTATGTGTTAATAAAAATTTAAAGTTTTTTGTTTTGTTTTGTTTTTATTTCATAATTTATTTTTAATTCCTTATTTATTACACTTTATTCACTTTGTATCCCCCCTGTGGTTACCTCCCTCCACCTGTCCCAATCCCTCCCTTCCTCCACCCTCTGCATGCATGCCCCTCCCCAAGTCCACTGAGAGGAGAGGTCTTCTTTTCCTTCCTTCTGATCCTAGTCAATTGAGTCTCATCAGGAGTGGCTGCATTGTCTTCTTCTGTGGCCTTGTAATGCTACTTCCCCCTCAGGGGGAGGTAATTAAAGAGCAGGCCAATCAGTTCATGTCAGAGGCAGTCCCTGTTCCTATTACAATGGAACCCACTTGGATACTGAACTGCCATGGGCTACATCTGTGCAGGGATCTTAGGTTATCTCCATGCATAGTCCTTGGTTGGAGTATAAGTCTCAGGAAAGACCCCTGTGCTCAGATTTTTTGGTTCTGTTGCTCTCCTTGTGGAGTTCCTGTCCTCTCCAGATCTTAATGTTTCGCACTTCTTTCATAAGATTCCATGCACTCTGCCCAAAGGTTGGCTATAAGTCTCAGCATCTGCCTTGATAATCTACAGGGCAGAGCCTTTCAGAGGTCCTCTGTGTCAGTTTTAAATCAGGTCTAAATTATTGACAGCAAACACGTAGTCTCATGCTGGGAATAAGTTTCACAAACACACCCCTATCCACAAAGCCACTGGAAAAATCTTTCAGCTCAGCTTATCAGAACTTTTAGGCAGGCTTTCATGGTGATCTTCGGTATTTGCTTTCTGCTTCTTTCTTTCCATTGCTTAACCATCAGAACAAATGGGGAAAATTTTGCCGGGTGATGAAACCGATGAGATGAAACTAAAATGTACAGCTGAGTGGCTGAGTGAAAGGGCTGAACTTCAGGGAAACCCTTGAATGGAAGGGAAATGAAGAAGGCCAATTCAGCTCACTGAAAGATGGATTTGCACAGACTCTGCTTTTGAGCTTCCTAATGATGCGCTCTAAGGCTAGTTCAGTACCTGGATCACTTTATCCTTTGGCTTCTTGTCTGCCTCTAACAGGATTAGTTCAAATCTTGGTATGACTGAGGCTTTTATGGATGGAGATGAAGCTATGGAAGGCTAGGTTTTCTTTCTTTCCTTAATTTGGTTTTTCTTAGAACCTAACAAATTAAAGGAGTAAACGAGAGACCAACTGCTGCCTGGCTCTGAATAGGAAATGATCTGTGAGTAAATTGAACAAGCCAGGAGACAGTAAATAGGCAATTAACATTCACTTTGGCAAATCTGCACCTGTTGGAGCTGAAAATACAAAGGGAGACATGGAAGGAAATGACAGAAAAGGTCTGTCAGGCTTCCCCTTATGGAAAGATGTCAAATCCAGAGTTTCTGAAAATAGTGAGTACAAATGAATGAAGCTGCAACATTTGGTCAGACACCAAGAGAGAGACAGAGAGAGAACCACAAAGTAAAGCCACATTCGGGCACTTTTTCTCATCTAAATTTGTCTGGTGAGATGACAGAGATTCGTGGCAGATGATGACATTATTTTAGATGATTGCTGTCCTCTAGGATTTAGAGGTGTGTTGAGGATTGTGTTTGGGTTGGGTCATTCCCATAAATATCATTTAGGGGATTTCCTTCATTCTCATCTCTTTCTGCTGTCCCTTTTGGAGAATTCTCTACTCCACCCAACAAAGACACAGAACCCACAGTGCACTATCTGGAACAAGAGGAACAAAATGTATGTTCTCCTGGGAAGTACACACTGAGCCACAGTTTTGTGCCTCTTTCCTTAGATTTTTATTTTTAATCATCTAGGGTTTTAAATCTTGGAAAAATCTAACTCCTTGGTTTTGTGACTGCTCTTTGCAAGTTTGGCCTTAACAAAGCCTTCTTTCTAATGACCATCCATATGACAAACATAAAGTGAATATTTAGCACTCTAGGCTCTGTAGAGAATATTCCTCTGCAGGCAGAAATTAGACTTGATGACCTAGACTATAGGAGCAGCAGCCTTTGTATGAAGAAGCCCTCTATGAGAGAAAGCAATCAAACTACCAGGAATTACCTCCTCTCAAAGGTATGTTGCAGTGATTCGAATAGCATATATTCCTCATTCAAGTAGCAAAAGGTCTGGCAATGGTGGCATGTTAAACTTCATTATTCAAACAAACAGAAGTCAAAGCAGGAGGAAGTTTTAACCATGATAGTCCAATACAGCAAGATTCATCTAAAAAAAAATGGCTGAGATAAGAGCTAGAATGACTTGACTTCTGGGACTATGTTTTATGATTTAATACCATGCATTCTAAGCTATGGTCAATGCCAGACTTACACTCTTTGAGGTGTTAGCAGTATTAACAGTATTCCTCATAACCAATTAACTTTCAGGAAATGGGTCCTATTTATGGTAGAACTGAAAATTAATCGTGAACTAGGTATAACTTAATATACAAAGAATATAAAAAGATACACCCATACCCCACCACCATCAACTTCACAAGGCTCGTATCATCATCTTTCTAACTTAGACTTAATTCGTAACTTTCTAGAGAACCCGATTTGTTGTCCACAGAAGGGCAATTAAATATTGAGCCTAAATATTTATTTTCTTGCATACATTTGTTTATGCATCAACCTGAATTCTTCCAACCCTTCACTTATAGTGATAGCTGCTGTGAACATTTATCTACAAACATGTGTGTGTGTTTGTGTGTGTGTCCATCTTCACTTTGTGTGGAGTAAATAGCTAGGGATAGATTTGATGGGTTGTGGCCTAAATTTATGTATAACTATGCATTAAACTTCAGAAGAAGACAATGCAGCCACTCCTGATGAGACCTAATTGACTAGGATCAGAAACAAGAAAAAGAAGACTTCCCCTATCAGTGGACTTGGGGAGGGCATGCATGCAGAGGGTGGAAGAAGGGAGGGATTGGGACAGGAGGAAGGAGAGAACCACAGGGGGGATACAAAGTGAATAAAGTGTAATTAATAAAGAATTTTAAAAAAACATAAAATAAAATAAACTTCAAAAAATCCAAAATGGCTGCCCTTGTTAATACTCTTTTTAAATTTTATATTTGCATATATTCATTATAAATAAGAATAAGTGTCATTATGACATTTTATACATGTGTGTAATGTATTTCCATTATGCTCATCCCCATTATCCTCTCTACCTTGTCTGCCACTCCCCTTCCTCTCCTCAACTATCCATTCTACTTTCCCAATGCTTTGGTTGTTGTTTGGTGATCTAACAAGTTTACTTCTTATGGAGCATAGGTGAGGGGTTATTTACAGAAGCATTAGGAACTTACCAGTGGCTATACCATTGAAGAGAAAATATCAACCCCTATTCCCTGATACCATGAAAGAGGTAGATTCATGTGACCTCTACGCTGGGCTTTGGGAGTTCCTCCCCGTTTATGGTAGAGTACTTTCAGGCCCAATCATGCATATGTCCTTTGTAGGAAATCACAGCTGCTGAGTGTTCCAGGGTACAACAACCCTGTTAAGTCTAGGATGACAGAGTTCTCTGTTACTCCTTCTCTTTTCCTCTATCTTCTACATTTCTTCTTCTGTCTCTTTAATGATGTTCCCTGGGCCTTGGAGGGGACAATATAGTTGTCCTATTTAGATCTGAGCATTAAACAGACTCTTATTCTCAGGCCCTTAACTATTTATGAGTGACTCTCTTCAGTAACCACTGCCTACAGTATAAGGAATGTTCTCTGAACAAAGCATCACTAATCTATGGGCATAACTATTTAGAAGGCAGCTCAATGGACACATTATATCAAACAACATCAATAGCTTCCCCATAGGCTCTAGGGCTTCACAGCCATAGACTTTTGACCAGGTTTATAGTATTAGAGGAGAATTTCCTCCTGAGGAGTTTGGATTAAATCTAATCAGGAAGCAGTTGGTCACCACATGATACAATTGCAATTATTATATGAATAGACATATCCTATCTGTCAGATCCATAGTGCTCAGGATGGCAACTAAGTAAGATCTTGATGGCAGTCATTCCCCAACAACCTACTTAGGACTGTGCAACACAATGAAAACAATCCAGGAGAGAGGAGGTTCCCAACTAAGTTTCATCCCAACTTTCCCATGTTTTGCAACCAAAGTACCTAATATCTTCAGTGATGGGGTCTTAATATCTAGCTTTGGTGGGGAACCAGGAATGATTGCAATAACTTGTATTGTTTCAGGGCCTTTGGTGCCAGCAAATTGCAGAAAGATACCTCAAACCTCACACTGGTGGTTTCATTGAATAATCTTATGACTTCTGGGATAGTTAGCCCAAACTTTGACTACTCTAAAATCTACTTGCCTAGTCACTCAACAAAATATGTTACTCTGATCCTTGTCTGAATTAAAGAATTATAGGCTCCAGCAGCCTAGTGCCAGACACTAGGCCTGCTCAACATCTTCTCTTAACTAGCTTTATCACAGCAAGACAGTCAGAACATGCTAGTTCTTATACACCATTGTGTAGGGATTTGTCACCTGATGGGTAAATAGCTACACTTTGACCTGTGTTTATATCTGCAGTTTATTGAAAATCGCTCTACAAAAAAATACCCTTCTTTTCTTCTTAGTTTTGTTAATGTACTTTAATCATTTTTTATAGTTCAGCTCCACCTATTTACTTCCTGATATCTAAAGAATCTTAAAACAGTCATTTTACTTCTAATAATATCTCTACCTAGTCTTAAGTTCAAGAATACTATTCTATCTATCCAGTTGAAGTAATGAGCCCTTGAGAATGAAATCCAGCATCCCTTTGTTTTCTTTCTGAACATAGCATCATTTCTCAGAACTGGGACAGGCAATAGAAAAATGTCCAAACTGAGCCTTCCTGGACACATTGGTGAAGTCCACCGGGAAACAAAGATAAAAGTGGTTGAGAATTACAGGCCAGACTTTGATTTGCTCCTCACTGGGTGCCAGAATTTAAGTTGTTCTCACAGTTTCATTTCCAGCATGAAACCTGTGTTACCCTCCAAATATCTAACACTGAACCCCTATCCTCTATCTTCGAGCCCCATATTAGTTCATAGAAGTTTCTATAACAAAGTTCCACAGTTGGACCACTTAAAGTGACAGAAAGCATGACAGTTATAGGAACTAGAAGCGTGAAGCCAATGTGTCAGCTCATTGGTTCCTTGGGAAGGCAATAATGGAGACAGACTATTCTGCTCCTCTCTCAGCTTACCTTGGCAGCTGTCAGTCATTAGCATTCTTTGTTGTATATCACTTGACTTCAATGGACTCCCTGCATCTCTGTCTTCACAGGGCTGTCTTCTCATAACAATGTTGGTCACAACACTTAAATGTTGGAGTCAGTAAAGTAAAATGGGAATGATTTAAACAGAACACCATAATGCTGTCGACAGTCAACTTGATAACCAAGGCCACTACTAAATGACTAAAAGATGATAATGTATATAATTCAGATAATGTGAACAAATGATTCATGAGTCATCATGGAGTGTGACAGTGGAAGACCCCCATCCTGGGGAGATATTTCACTCAGCAAAATTGTTGAGGACCTGATTTTAAGCCCTAGAACCTGTGGACATTGGATATGATGGTGCACATTTGTCATCCCAAAATTCGGGGGAATAGAGACAGGCATGTTGTTGAAGAAAAAGTTATTAATATCTACTATGAATACTATAATTGTTGCGGTGGTTGTTATTTAACCCACTACAGCATCGATAAAAGACATAGATGCCTGTTAAACTTTCAATATGCCTTAATCTCTCAGGCTGGGCAGAAACTACCACCCTAAGCTATTTTTCACCTCCCAGCCCCACATCTCATGTCAATTGCTCTAATAATTCTTAGTTGAGCTACTTTCTATACAATACCCCATAAATACTTCCACATATTTCTCAACTAGGCTGCTTTTCTTTATGAGTGATCCTTACAGGAAGCTCCTCCCAACCATGTGCTCTTTGTTCATGTTAACACTAACCCATGGTGCCTCAGCCTCTTCTTCTCCTCTCCTATTTTCTCCTCCTCCATCCCATGATCCTCTGTCTTCCAAACCTGTGAACCTTAACTTCACCTACCTCACTTTTGCCCTGCTCAGGTGTGTGGGAAACCTTATTTAGCCAATCAGAGATTATTTAGAGGCAGGGTTACACAACATCATTTAGGTATATGTGAAGGTTTGCTCACATAACAGTTGTAATCTTGAGGAGTGAGCCATTAATTAAATGCAAAGTACCAGATCATGCTGTAACACAGGCTCACTGGCTAGCCTACCTACCTACTTTACTTAGCAAGTTCCAGGCCATTGTGAGAGACTGCCTCTCAAAACACAGCGTGAATTGTGCCTAAAGGGCATAAGACAGGATTCTCTGACTTCCATGTTCACAGGTGCACACACACACACACACACACACACACACAATATATATAGACATGCAAATTTTCTTAAAGAAACATTTACTTCTCTGAGCTCTTGGTGCGGGAACATAATAGTCAACACAGTCATAGCTAGGCTCAGCCATCTCTTGAGATTTGTTGTCTCCTTCCAAGGGAGCAATGATGCATCTTCTGGGGAGAAACAAGCACTGTCCTCTCATAGCAATGCCATGGAGGGGTCAGAAACAGAGCTAAATTCCTGCTGCTGTGCCCTTTGATAAAGGCATTAATCTGTTTATGAGAACAGAGTCCTTGTGATCTCAATGCCTGCTACAAACTACCACCTTTATACTGGGCTGGATTGGGGATTTAGTTTCCAACACATGAAATTTGGAAGCCATGTTCAGATGATAACCCTCCTTAAACTATGTGTCTCTCATGGGGATTCTCTCAGGCCTCCGCTTGATTCACCCTGTGCATGAATTATCGGTAGTGCAATCGGCGCAGTCAGCAGCCAAAATTAATTTAAAATAAACTTCACTTCGTATTTGTGACTTGTATAGGGCATAAAAGTAGACCTAATTAATAATTCATGACTTCCAAGCTCTCTGTCCTATATAGACTTAGTCTCCTGGTACACTCATTCAATTCCCCCAATCAAAGAGAAAAATAAAAATCCCAATACTCAGGCTGCACAGCTCATCCATTCTTTTTGACCAACACATTTTATCTTTGTCTACATTTATATCTTGTGGATTTTCTGGGTATTTTAAGTATTTTTCTACTTCAAATGGAAATTCTCAAGGCATCTCTCTTGTGCTAATAAATCTTGTCCCCATCACACATCTATTAAAGCATTGACAATATTATATATTATCACTCACTACCAAGCATACTTTATTCCAATACTTTCTCTCATGTGGCAAAATGTAAGTGATCATTAACTCTCCTTCTAATTAATTTTAAAACTGCAGTGTTTCAATCAATGCAAACCTAAGTCCAAAAATCAAGCTGCTAATATTGATAATATGCGGTTATAATTACATATTTCAGTTAACAATAAATCTATTCTTACAATAATAAAACGTATGAAACTCTTTAGCCCACCAGGATATTAGGGGAAGTTCCATCGGCACTCGCCATTTCACAGTTATTCACAGGCTGTGTAGATTAACGTGTAGAAGGAGTAACACGGTGTCAAGAAGCTATTTTTGCATAAAAATCACAGTTATTTTTAAATTAAACACTCAATCTCCATGCAAGAGGCTGGTTTTCAAGAACACAATAATTAAAGAGCTATACATCAAAGTGCATTAAGAATAAAGCATACAATAGAAGCTTGATAGGACTGAGAGTAGCCACAGTTATTAGTAGGTGCTCTTTCACTCAGAGGCAAAAAAAAAAAAAAAAAAAGAAAGAAAAAAAAATGTGTTGATGTAGAAAAACTCCCTATACATGCTCCATGTTTCATATATATAAATCACACTTATGTTACAGCATTGGAGGAGTAGATAATCCTGTATTGCTGGATAAAGTGCTCGCGGACTCATAACAAATACAGTTGCTCTTTCTTGTAGACAGTGTCTTCATCAGCAGATTCAAGCAATTGTGGATAGAAAATTAGAAAAATAAGCTCTATAGGGACTAAATACATACAGACTTTTTCCTTTTGATTATTGCATAAACAATATGCAAAGTAAGTATTTACATAGTATTTACATTACATTAGATATAATGAGTAATCTAGAAATTATTTAAAGTGGGCTGGCAGGAGGTATGGTATACGCTAGGCAAATGCTATGACATTTATATGATGGACCTGGAAAATCTGCAAATGATATTGCTTCTGTGAAGAGCAACCCTGGAATCAAGCCCCCACTGATGGCACTGGAAGACTGTGATCACTAAACAGTGGCTAGGGTCATTGTGTCAATAGTGGCTAGTGCCATCGTGTTTGTGCAAGAGGTAAGAAAATGAAATAAATAGAAAAGAAGGAAACAAAAGCTGAAAGTGAAATCGCTAAACTCATGAAGATACTAGACAGCTTGGTCACAGCTTACAGGGAGGAGGAGTTAAGAGGAGCTGAAGCTCTGAGCAAAGGCTCTCACTTTTTTTATTCTTCCCTTGATCTGTTTGGGAATCCAGTGGAACAAGTCTGAATGATCTCAAAGTTTGTTTCCCCTGAGCTATTGTCTCTGTTGGGCAATACAGAACCTCACTGTGCTCCTCCCCAGACCTGCTCTCACAGGATTGCAATGCCATTGTTCCCCTGATCTTTCTTCCCTGAGAGCCTTCACATTGCCCTCCATTTTCTCTACTATCACTATCTACTCCTGAATTCTGACTTTCCTTCCAGTCAGTTTTTTTAGAACATTTTTGTTTTTTATGGACTAACAATTATGTAGAACCTGCCGATAGCTATTTTATCATTTCCATACAAAATCACTGCATTTTACCTAAGGGATAAAAACACTAAAGGCCACACATAATTTAAAATGTTCACTTATTGCATCTAATCCTGTCAAATGAAGGCAGATATCTCTGTTTACCAGCTCAAGTAACACTGCCATGAGCTGGTTGGTGTCAACAGACTTTTTTCAGCCTGCCAATTCTGAAATTGTGTGATTCTTGGGAAAAATTCAATTCAGAACATTTGCATAATTTTGTATTATGTTCACAAATTTAGGATTCATTCACATTTTAATCACACAACTTTGAATTTGCATATTCCATAATTATTTTGTATGATTATATATTACGTGGTACTGGGTTATTCCTTTCAGAAGTGAAAAGCAATCTTGAAATGAACCCAAGCACTAAGGAAGTCAAGAGCAATAAATTCATGCTCAGTTATCTGTGACATGCAAAGGGTTCTTCATGAATAAGACTGTGAAGGAAGCAAATGGCACAATTCTGGGTGTGACCCAGTAAGTGAAAAAACAAGACTACGAACCAGCAAAGTACCAGCCAGGAGATGGTTGTCAAAGTATATGTGCTAAGGGAAACAGGCCATAGGGCTTTATAGCTCAAGAAACGTCTTCAGTTCTACTAATTTCAGGAGAGCTATATAGATGATAGATAATTGATTGATTGATAGATTCATACATACATACATAGATGCATTGATAGATAGCTGATAGATACATAGATATGTAGATGATGGATGAATGGATGGATGGATAGATAGATATGCAGGAAGGCAGACAGACAGACAGATAGCAGAATAGATAGACAGATGGATGGATGGGTGGATGGGTGGATATCATTACTTTCTAGCTTAAAAAAACAAAGGAGAGAACTGAAAAGGTGGCATTTAAATTTCATCAGAGTATTCACCTTTCCATGAGGTTCAAAATACTTCTGTTGTTTTGCATTCTTACTCCAAAATAACAGACTTATCACAACTAAACCTATAACACCTGTAAAAGCATAGGTCCTTATTATTTTTTTTACAGATATGAGCTACATAAGCAATATTGACCTTGTTCACTGAACCCTCTAATTCTCCTGCATTTTTACACAAATAATTTTATTGGAGTCATAAACATTCAGAGATTAACAGACTATTTGCTGGTACTAAAATAACATACATGGCAACAAATAACTCTTGAATATCATAAACTTCCTATGGCTTTAAATAATATTTTATTAATAATTTGAGAATTTCATACAATATATTTTGATTATTTCTCCCCTCTAATCCTCCTTTATCCACCCTTTATACACTCACCTCTGTATGTACCCAAGAACATTGGTTTGTTTTTCTTTTTTTTTTTCTTTTCTTTTTTTTTTTTTCTTTTCTTTATTTAACTCCCAAATACCTCTTGAGTGTGGGTCTTACCCTGAAGTATGGTTGACCCAACCAGGAATGATGTCACCTGGAACCCCTGCACAGGTGTAGCCCATGGCAGTTCAGTGTCCAAGTGGGTTACATAGTAATGGGAGGAGGGACTGCCTCTGACATAATCTGATTGGCCTGCTCGTTGATCACTTCCCCCTGAGGGGGGAGCAGCCTTACCAGGCCACAGTAGAGGACAATGCAGCCACTTTTGATGAGAACTGATAGACTAAGATCAGAAAGAAGAGGAGAACGTCCCCTATCAGTGGACTTGGGGAGTGACATGCATGCAGAAAGGGGAGGGAGGGTGGGATCGGGAGGGGAGGAGGGAGGGGCTTATGGGGGGATACAAAATGAATAAAGTGTAATTAATAAAAAATTTAAAAAAAAAGAAATCTGAATCTCCTTCTTCCTGCAGCTATCAAATGCCCATAGTTCCTCAGCTAATGGCGGAATTGGGTACCCACTTCTCACCACTTTCATGTTGGCATTTACTTGGGTGGGGTGGGTTGTGCCTATTGAGGCCGCATGTATGTTGTCCCAACTGCTGTGACTTCATATGTACAACATACCTGCTATGTCCAGAAAATACTGCTTGAAGACATCATCTACATCTGGCCATTAAAACCTTTTTGTGTCTTCATTGACAATGTTCACAGAGTCTTCTGGGAGTGATGTATATATCCCCTTTAATGGTCTCTTATTCTCTGCATATTGCCAGGTTAGGGTCTCTGGGTTCTCATCTACTGAAGGAAGATTCTCTGATGATGTTTAAGAAACGCACAGTTCTATGAACATAGCAACAAGTCATTAGAGGTCATTTTAAAATTCTGTTCATTAGCAGAAAAATAGAATTAGGTTCTCTGTTATGGTCTATGACCTAGATGGCTACATGCTTTTAGTCCCATTAACAGTACCAAAACAGTACTTATCTTATAGGGTGAACCTTAGATCCAATCAGAAAGTGGTTGATTATTCCCATAACATTTGTGCCAATACTGCCTTAGCAGGCATATCTTATCACACCAGTTATTAATATAATTTTGTTATTCCCAGATGGGTGAAATTGATGGTTACTTTTCTCTTCCAGTAATGTGAATATCACATGCACACAGTCAAAGCACTGTGAAAGCTAGCTAGAAGTGATGAGGTTTCCAAAGAAGTAGCAGTTTGACTTCTTCATATTGCTTTAGTCCATAATGTGGTATCTTCAGTTATAGAGTCTTACTGTCTGTTTTGGAGGGTAACCAAGAGTATTAGAAATTAACTTACAAGGAGATATCCTCTGATAATGGTATTTTATTTGTTAGCAATGTGCTTTATAGTTTGGGTGTTGATGCTCTGTGTTAAGGCTAGCTCCATTAAAACTCTTTTAATAGTTGTAAATGCTGACAATGGGTTAGTGTCTAGAATAAGCAAACAACTCAAAAAGAGTTAAACATCAAGAAGACAGTCCAATTGTAAAAAGAGACATGGAACTAAACCAAGAGTTCTTAAGATAAAAAATATAAGGGAGTAGGAAACTTTTGTTTTTAATGTTTAACATCAGTGCTGGAGAGACAGATCAGTGGCTAAGAGCACTGGCTATTCATCCAGAGGACCCAGTTTCAATTCCGAGAACATATATTAGTGCTCAAAATCAGTAAATCCAATCCTGACGAAATCCAATGGCTGCTGCATGCACTGTACACACATAGTAGGCAAGCATATCTACAGGTAAAATATCCACACATAAAAAAATCCTCATCACCAAGAAAATGTCAATTAAAACTACATTAAGATTTTTATCTTACCCAGTCAAAATGACTGAAATAAAGCAAGCAAACAAACCAAAACCATAAATTCTTGTGAGGAGGCAGGAAAAGGGAACACTTATTCACTGCTGTTGGGATGCAAACAGCATGAATTCAGTGTGGAAGTCCTTTTAAAAGCTAAAAATAAACCTACTTATTACATGATCCAGCTACACCACTCTTGGGCATGTGCCCAAAGTACTCTATATCTTACTCCATAGATATTTGCTCATGTGTGCACATTAGTTAATGGAAACAGCCTCGATGGCCATCAACTGATGATCGGATCATTTCCTAAATCTTAAAATAACGCTTGTACTGCTCATCCCATTTACTCTAGAAAAGTAAGAAATTAATAGAAGACATATAGCAAAGAAATACAGAACCTGAGGCAGATACTACAGAAATCTAGGACTAATATTTGCAGTATAGCATTGTACTGATAAAATAATATTCATAAATATTCATATTTTTATCTTAAATTTAGTTTTCTTATAATAATGTGATAGAAATCATATAACAATACTTTAAAGTGTCAAACAGGGAATAATGAGTGCCTAACAATCTTTTTGTGCTGGATAAGAATGGATGTAAGTTCAAAGCTGTACTCCAAACTCTCTTTTCCTTTGACTGTACTACATTGGCCTTTTAGAACAAAGAATCTAATCTTGCTGATGTACAAACTGGATTGTCAATGGTATGCTGATTTCTAACATGTGGGCAGAGAATTTAAAGATTTAAAAGAAACTGTAATGAAAAGCTCAAGCTTAGCAACAGATTAACATTAAAATTAATGTCGCTTTACTTGCTGAGCGCAGGAATGCGCCAGTCACCAAATGTACAAAACTGATGTTTATTGGGAATTCTACTATACTTCCAAAATTATCTTAATGAATACTGACACAGAGGGAAGCTGATTTTTGTATCAAGAAGCAAATAAAATGGAGAACCATGCATGTCAGGATCTAAAATACATTGGGGGACTCCCCACTACGAACATAAGCATGAGATTTAAAAAAGTGAAAATATGATCAAGTAATGCCTTGCTAAATATATCTTGAAGCATTACTGGTTTTGGGTAGAATAGTATTAACTTGTCTGGAATAGACAAAAGGATAGCAGTAATTAGGAATTTGTGGTCCAGGTTCCAGTGTTTAGTACCTACTAGGAAACAATCCAGGGGGTCTGAAATCATCTTTGAAGCTGGAATTAGAGAACAACACTTAGTAGACTCTCAGTAGAAACACATAGTAGAAACAGAAGAATATTGAGGACACTGCAGAATTCAAGGGAGGACTCCCTACAGGGATTTGCACTGGGCATCAGGAATACTGATGTAATATTTAGGAGAGAAGATGAAGTGGGAGTATTGAGTACCACAATTAGAGCTACAAAGATAGAACTGTCTCATAAGATCAGAATGGGATGCCTTTGAGGAAGAATAACTTGGGACAAAAATAAAAGTAGGCTTAGGTAACAGTCATAGAAATGAAAGGCAGAAAATCTTGTGTTCTGAAATATGGCAAATTAGATTCTAGCAAAGAATGAACAACTTTTCTCAATGTTATAAAAAAATGGATATATAAAAATTCAGTTAAAAATCCATTTAATTTACTGAGTAGCAGCTATAAATGGCCATTATTAAGGTATTTTCAGCAGAACATTCAAGATCTGCAGTCAAGGACCTAGAGGATGGCAGTGGTGGGATGTGGAGATTTCTAACTCATCTTTGGTGAAAGCAGCCTAAAAGGAATGTAGCTCTAACTGTAGATGTTCAATGTGTTTCTCAAGACATCCAGGAGCAGGGAAAATGTGGGGAGGAAGGTGGATGAATGCAGAATTGCTTTCATACTGCTAGATTTTAAAGAAAGAAGTGGACCCAAGCAAGGAGGTCTGTTCTAAAGGAGATTTAGATGCTGCCCAAAGCTACTGGCAAGAGTCCAGTCATAGACCCACAAGGAAACTTCATGTAGAAGGTTCTGATAGACAAGAGATTATTTGTGTTTGCAATTTTAAATTTATGTATAAATTGGTTAAAAATTGTCATGTAAATTTTAGTTCTTTCGGGGGCATCTTTGAAAACCTCAATTATCGATTGTTTTCCTGGGTATTGAAGTGGCAATTCAAATTCTTGCTCTATTGATGCTGGCTTATTTATTTGTGTTCTTGTGGTTTGGGGGTGAAATTGCTTCTTTACTTTCTTGCTTGTAAAGATAAGAGAAAGTGAGCATGCAATTCTTATTGGTGAGAAGTGTTGTGTCAATGTTAGTACTAGTCAGTACTCAAGAAAGTAGATAATTGATACAGTAAGTCCAAGTGAAAAGCAAGCAAGGGGGTGGATTAGCATGGCAAAAATGTACTTGACTTTGTAGAAAATAAATATTGCTTGAGCCTGGGATAAGATGCTATGAAGATAATGGAAAACAGGGAAAGAAGGAGCAGTGAAAGAAGCTGAAGAGATTGAAGAGTCTGGAGTCAAAGCTTAAAGTCAGACAAAGTTTAAAACAGTTACTAAAGAGGGAACAGAGATGAGTCAAGCACTCCCAGAAGAGCAGTCAATTGAGGTCCTGACTACACTTTCCAAGTGGAGGGCAAAGGAAAGAATCAATGTACTGTGTCCTGAATTCTGAGAGTCTTGTGCTTTGTTTGTGCTTTCTTTTCCCCAAGATTCTCTCAAAACAAATTCTTCTACAACCCCCACAAAGCAATGCCACAACGCACATACACCTGTTACAAACATTTGATTCCTGATTAGTCAAGAGGGAGCACTATTAGCTTATTAATCAAAACCCCCGACATTCTTATTGCTGAACAACAAACCACTACAAACTTCCTAGTCTAAATCATCACAGTGGAATCCCACAATTCCTGTGGTTTGGGAGTACAGAAAGAACTTATCTGGGACCTTGGCTTTGGGCTCCCCCAAAAGTGTATGTATCAAGGGGTTGGCTCTAATAGGATTTCGTCTTGCTTCAGCAGGGTATGCTTTTGAAGTCAAATGGCTGTCAGTACTTCCTTGCACAGTCTGTTTTTCCACATGACCAACTACTTTATAAAAGTCAGCCTGAAAGTCAGTAGAGAAAGTTTACACACAAGATAGAGATTGTATTTTTCTGAATACTAATCACAGAGAAGACGTCAGAAACATACTTCCAGTTATTGCTAAAACAAGTTGTACTCAAGAGGGAAAACCTTATTTTTTTCTTTAGGAATGTCACGAAATACTTAAACCTGGACATACTATGAAAAGAAGAGTTTCCTGGTTCTTGTATTTTGATCTTGTGATCCTGAGTAGCATGGAATTGGTTATAAAGAGAGATTACTGATACCATAGTGTATCAGTAGGAGGAAGAACAGCAAGGTAAGATTAGAAGCTAAAAAGTCTGAGGAGGGTTAGGTCTGATTTCCTGTTTTTGTTTTTATAGTTTTTTTTGAGGGGTTGGGTTGGGTTTTGGTGTGGTGGTGGTGGTGTTTTGTTTTGTTTTGATTTTTTTTTGGGGGGGTGGCCAAACATACCCAGAATCCTGCACTCTAGCACATCAGCCACAGTATCTTGGGGTTCTCCACTGTAGCTCTATACAGAACCTTCATTCATATATTTTTAACTTTATTCTATTAATTACACTTTATTCACTTTGTATCCCCCCATAAGCCCCTCCCATTGTCATCTTCTGGGCCTGGTAAGGCTGCTCCCCACTCAGGGGGAGGTGATCAAAGAGCAGACCAATCAGATTATGTCAGAAGCAGTCCCTCTTTCCCATTACTATGTAACCCACTTGGACACTAAACTGCCATGGGCTATATCTCTGCAGGGGTTCTAGGTTATCTCCATGCCTGGTACTTGGCTGGAGTATGAGTCTCTGGAAAGACCCCTTTCTTCAAATTTTCTGGTTCTGTTGCTCTCCTTGTGGGGTTCCTGTCCTCTCCAGATCTTATATTTCCCACTTCTTACATAAGATTCCATGCACTCTGCCCAACAGTTGGCCATAAGTCTCAGCGTCTTCTTTGATAGTCTGCAGGGCAGAGCCTTTCAGAGGTCTTCTGTGGCAGGTTTCTAGGTTGTTTCTGTTTTCTTCTTCTTCTGATGTCCATCATCTTTGTTTTTCAGGATGGGGATTGAGCATTTTAGTCAGGCTCTTCTCTCTTAGTTTCTTCAGATGTACAGATTTTAGTAGGTTTATCCTATGTTATATGTCTATAGGAGTGAGTATATGCCATGTGTGTCTTTCTGCTTCTGGGACAGCTCACTCAGGATGATCCTTTCTAGGTACTACCATTTACCTGCAAATTTCATGTATTTTTTATCTTCCTTACTTTCTTTGGCCTGGAACTCTGGGGAAAATGAGGTTAATGAAGGCAGTTCCATATACAAGGGTCTAGCAATTACTGCTTCAGCCTTTAAAACAGTATCTATGATCAAATATCTGTGCAATCTTCTGGGTGAAGGCTGACCAGAGTTATAAGTGAGACTATCAATGTCTCACTTTGTAGCCGTTTGCTACACATGTAGAGGTACTGCTGATGAACACAGTAGTTGGCTATACTGCCCTGCCAGAAGACACTGAGAGTGATTAAAAGAACCCTGGGGTCTCCTCCTCACAACCATTTCTTTTGCTTGAGGCCTTTATAATAGCCAATCCAAGAATTAACCAGTGTCCATCCAGTGCTTCCTTCCTAAGATGGGTGGCATTCCAGTGACTTCTCACTTCATTAATGTCTCACTTATAATATAATATCTCCACACTGGGAAATAAGTCTTAATTGATGAACCTTTCTGCGACCAAATCAAACTATATCTAACTCATAGCTGAAAGGGTTACATAGATTTGTCTACCCAATTGGAGAGCCTTACAGGTCATCTTAGAGTATATATATTATAACCCCTTGTTAGGACAATAACATTATCTATGTGATGGCCAATAGATCTAAAATATCTTTATTCAGAGAAAACTAGTGGAATGTACTAGGGGATAAGTTATCAGTGTAAGTTGAAATATTCGTAATCTGAAAATTAAATCAGTAGGATTTATTCTGTAATTGGATCCTACATTATGATAGTAGCTTAAGTTTAGGAAAGCCATATTTTAGCATATATCCTTACCTATCCTTGATGAGAAATAAAAAAACCTTTTTATTCTCTCTGCCACAACACACAGAGATGGATAATTCCTCTAGAAACCATATTTTGATAGAAACACCTTATCTTTAATCTAGGGTAAATGAAACAATTAGAAACTTACTTTCAAATTACTTCTAGAATAAAACATAACCAACAAATAGGAATGAGAGAGCAATAAAACTAGCTGACAGTGATTTTACATACGTAGTCCTGTAATTATTGAAATTTATATTTCATAATCTTTTTTGACTATCACAAGTACAACATACTTTCTAACTTTCAGTAAAAGCATATCAGTGATCAACACTGGTAATAACAAAAACGTACTTGTTCCTAACAAAAGAAAAGTAAACAGCCCACAATATATGTTTCCAACATCAATAAACAACTAAGAGGGGAAAAAAAGAAAAAAGACAAGGAAATTATATGAGTAGAAACCCCCAGAAAAAGAAGTACAATTTGAGTAATAAGCACTTTAAACTATTAGGGAGTAATAGAAAAGGAAGTAGAAGTAATAGAAAACGTAAGGAAAACTTTTGCACTGTAATTTTGCAAACGTGTTTCTACTATACACTCTTGGCAAATCAGTAAGGAAAATGTTATTCTTCTATACAATCAAAGGATAATTTGGCAAGGTTTATAAAAATGTAGTGTTCATACATAATTATATTTACTTTATTTATTGAAGTCTGAATACTACATGTTTACAAATATGTGTATGTGCCTTACTGCCCATTACTTTTTAAAAATTAAAATCTGGATATCATCCAAGAGTGATTTAACAATAAACTGTTCAGTAAATTATTGTAAAATTATGGAAAGAATGTGACGTTATGTAAATACTGTGCATAACTACACAAGCATGTACGTTTATTTACTTATATACATAATATGTATACAAAATAGAGGAATGCCGTCATTGTGTTACACAATAATGTATAATGTAGTCACGACAAAATAATTTATTAGAAGTCTGAACTAAACACATGTGCTTGTATGCGTATATATTTGTGTGCATGCATTATATGTAAACATATAGGCTAAATATGGTAAGATAGACACTTGCATTTTATAAGAATAATTACATAGACAAATAATTCTGGAGTAGTTGGGAAGACCAGAAGGGAGAATGTCCTAAAACTATAATTTGTTGATCTCTGTGTTGCTAAATGTTTAAACTTTATTAAATTTTTTTTATTAATTATACTTAATTCATGCGGTATCCCAGCTGTAGTCCCCTCCCTCATTCCCTCCCAATCCTACCCTCCCTCCCTATTCTCCTCTCATGACCTTCCCTAAGTCCACTGATAGGGGAGGTCCTCCTCCCCTTCCATCTAATCCCAGCCTATCAGGTCTCATCAGGACTAGCTGCATTGTCTTCCTCTATGGACTGGTAGGGCTGTTACCCCGTCATGGGCAGAGGGTGATCAAAGAACCAGCCACTGAGTTCATGTCAGATACAGCCCTTATTCCCCTTACTAAGAACCCATTTGGAGACTGAGCTGCCATGAACTACATCTGTGCAGGGGTTCTAGATTATCTCCATGCATGGTCTTTGGTTGGAGAATCAGTCTCAGAAAAGACCCCTGTGCTCAGATTTTTTGGTTTTGTTGCTCTCCTTGTGGAACTCCTGTCTCCTCCAGGTCTTTCTTCTCCCCTTTAATAAGATTCCCTGCACTCTGCCCCAAGTTTGGCTATGAGTCTCAGCATCTGCGTTGATGCCCATTAGATAGTCATTTTTCATGCAATATTTAAAGTTAGAAAATTGTGTTTTAAAAATAACTTGATGGTGGCAATCAGAGAACCGAAACCTGAGTGTTTTTCAGATGGGTAACCAGTTTTCTGTCTGCTGGTTCCTGCAAGCAAATCCCCTCCATCCTCATTGACCTGCTTAATTAGAACAGAATGAGGCAGCAGGAAGGAGGAGGCTGCTTTCCACGTGTATCACGTAGTAGGAAATACTAGGTACCAGCAATGAGCATGGGATTGAATGCTAAGAGGTACACAATGCTGGGTCTGTGTGATTTATTATTCAGTTACAACCTCTAAAGAGAGAAATAGACCTCGTTGTCAACTCTGATTTATATTCTCTCATTTTGCAATTCAATGAACAAGTCGGGTGGGCATTGCTAAAATCTGGTTATGGGTTTCACCAAAGAAGTATAATTATATTTGTATTCAAAGTTTTACTTCCATTCCTTTCATGTGATTTTTTTAGGCCTTTTCTTTCATTTAATTTTTATTTATGTATTTTCTTCACCTACTCAGACCAGAGTGGCAGGAAGGTGGCTGCTTAATATTGCATCCATTTGATTTTTCATGCATTCTCTGCTTCAATGCTGGGCTTCTTCACAGCACTGGAAATAAGCCAGTTGATTGCAATTTCCACCCCTATCCAACACCAATCCCTGTGAGCTGCTAAGCCAGTGATGGCCTCATACAGATGGTAAAATCATATCATCTACATCTGGAAGTGAGAGAAATAAAATTTCAGAACAAGCTTGGCTTTAGGTGTTAATTCAGCTCTGCTTCTATTTAAGAAGTAGGATTATGCTGGCAACAGAGGTTACAGAGATTTCTGACTGGGAGTATCTGGGAGAAATTGGGGTTGGGGAAAAGATGATGAAAATATACTGTATAAAATATTTTTAAAAAAAACTAAAGAAAAATACAGACAGAGCACCTTGACATCTACAGAAATAAATGTTTGAAAGGAGTATAGATGACAGGATCTGGTGCCTAGAATGTGGGACTTTAGAAAGGTCCATAAGTGAAACCTAGGAATCTAGCTCTTTTTGAGTAATAGAGCCCTAGAAATTACACTTAACAATATGAATATTAACGTAGTAATGATTCCATTCAATATATCTTCTCAAAGAAAAAGAAAACAAAATGTGGCAAAAACATTTGACACTAAGAAGACTACCAAACAGGCTTCATAATATCAAAAGACAGAAAGCTACAATCTCCAATAGTAGGGTCATGATATTATAGATGCTTAGATTTCATTTGGCACTGCTGTGTAGAGATTAAAGTGGGTGTTTATACAGGTAATTTAGAAATTTGAGAAAAAACCCCGATATTACTGGTCAAAAGGGAAGATGAGAAATGGAATATACAGTGTGGACAGAACACAGAAAGTGCATGGGGAGTAGTCCAGAAGAAATGAAATGCTAACAGAAAGGAAGAAATGAAACCCTGATCTGCTTTTTCAAATGTTTATAATATCCTCTACTTTTTATTAAACTATTTTACAAACAAATGAGGTATGCATATTTTATAGTTAGTTCTTTATAGCAAGCAAAAGCCAGAATAAAAATCAGATAGCCCTATACAACTTCTAGAAGCTTCTTTTTTAGCTCTACATTTACATCTTCCTAGCCTACTTCCAACACAACTACACAAATGCACACATACACACGCACACCTCCTCAGCATTGCACTCATGTGTCAGGGGGCTCTGTGACCCCAACAGTCTGCTGAGTAATAATCCATACATAGAAAGAAGGTAGTTTGGTTCAACACAACATAGTAGCCACTGGGGAGTCAAACACATAGAGTCTGACACTGAGTAGATTATTTTAGGCATACATAAGCACAGCACAGTGGGTTTTTTTTTGTTGTTTGTTTTTGTTTTTCCTGGTAGTGACTAACTCAATCCCAACTATGCAGTAACGTTTAAGCCGTGGCTCTTTTTGGGCTGTGCACCATGATGGTAAGTTTTTAACAACTTAATACCTTGATGATAGCTCTTATTCTGTATACCTTTCTTCAGAAAACAGTTGCTGATCCTATACTGCCCTTCCTAGTAAAAATCAAGCATTTGGCATTAGTATCATCTACAGTGTCATTTTCTGTGTAGAAACATAAATGCGGGCTCATCCCAGACATTTTCTTTCTAGAAACTCTAAACAATACTTCACAATGTGTAAGATTTGAATATGAGATTATGAAGACCAGATCCACTGTTTTTCTGGGTGTTTTAAATGCTCCGAAAGGGGGCCATCTGCCGCTCTAAACTTCCATGACAAAGTATTGGAAACCGAGTAATTTATAAATTACAAAAACTTTTTTTTTTCCTAGTTCTTGATAGTGTATATCTGAGATCAATGTACCAGCCGGTTTGGTGTATCATGAAAGTTGATCTCTGCTTCTAAACAGCAGTACTTTCTTCTGTGTCCTACATGGGGAAGGACTCTGACACTTCATAAAGCAGAAAAAAAGGGTGGGGTGGATGAAGTGAGGAGGAGCTTGGCATAAATTTCCCCAAGATCATTTTTTCAGGACTGAATCATTCAAGAAATTAGGGTTCTCATAACATGCATAGTTGCTCCAAGGTCCCACCATGAGAATTGTTTTGAGGACATGAGGGCAATTTGTTGCCCCGCTGGTCACCAGGGATAGTTGGGATAATATCTCTAGCTAGGATGTTATTAACTTATTTTCTTATAATAAAATGTTCTTCTCTTCCTATACATCCCTCTCATCCTTCTTCAATCAACTGAAGACTTTTCCCAATAGACTCCCTCAGTCTAGTCCATGAGTCATCTCTGCTTCTCAATTAGAACCTTGAACCAAGCAGTAATGTTGCATCATGAATATTGGGTGGTGGCACAAGCATTAAAACCACTACCACACTGCACCTTGAATCTTTTTGAAATAACGTTCTTTATGAGTAATACAGGAAGCTACAGAAGGTCTTTCTGTCATTCTTTTTTCTTTTTTCTTTTCTTTTTTTTTTTTGTCTGCACGTTCTTTTAAATTTCTTTTTACATTTTATTCACTTTAATCCCAATTGTAACCCACTCCCTCATCTCCTCCTGGTCCCAACCATCCCTCTTCTACCTCTCCCCCTCCCTTATTCCACTGAAAGGTGGAATCCCCTACCATCTGACCCTAACCTGTCAAGTCTCACAAGGACTGTCTGGATCCTTTCTCTGTGCCCTGGTAAGGCCACCCTGCTGGCAGGGGTAAGAAGGGGGAAATCAAAGAGCTGGCAACAGAGTCCATGTCAGAGTCAGCCTCTGTTCCCCTTACTAGGGAACCCACATGAAGACTGAGATGCCTATGGGTGACATCTGAGCAGTGGGTCTTCTCCATGCATGGTCCTTGGTTGATGCATCTGTCTCTGCAGGCCCCCTTGGGGCCAGATTTGTTGGCTTTGTTAGTCTCCCTGTAGAACTTTTGTCTCCTCTATCCCTCCCTTCTTTCATGAGACTCCCAGCAGGGCATCTAAGAGGATGCAGAGATTCACAGCCAAACTTTGGGTAGAGCCATTGTTATTTTGGAACAGGCTTTAGTTTCACAGCAAAACTGAATAGAAGGTGTGCTCCTGCATACCCAGGCCAACACCCATGCCTAATATCCAGTCATTAACACCCCCAACAGAACAGGGCAGTTGGTGTAATTGTTAAACCTATGCTGATGTGCAATTATCACTCAGTGCCTCTGTTTAGCTATATTTTAGCATGTTTGGGGCTAATGAAACAAAATATAGCCCAGGTACCTTTGAAACAGCAGAAATTTATTTCTAACAATTCTGGAAGCTGAAAAGACCAAGGTCTTGGAGAGTTGCTGTCACCTCCAGGTCTCTTTCTCTTTCTTCCCATTTTTCCACAAGACTCCCTACACATTGCCCAATGTTTGGCTATGAGTCTCAGCATCTGCTTTTAGGTGCTGGTAGGATGAGTCTCTCAGAGACAGCTCTTTCAGGTTCCTGTCTGCAAGCTTAGCAGAATATAATTCATAGTGTCAGGGTTTGGAACTCTCCCATTGGGTAAGTCTTTGGTTGGGCCGGGCATTGTTTGGAGACCAACAGAACCAACTAACAAGAGGGGCTTGCTGAGACAGAACCATCAACTGAGGACCGTGCATGAAATGGACCTAGGCCCCCTACAAAGATACAGCAGATGGGCAGCTTAGTAAGGGAATTGGGGATCACATCAGACACTGACTCAGTTACTAGCTTTTTGTTCACTTTCTCCTGGCTGGACTGCCTTGCCAGGCCACAGAGGAAGAGGACATGCTCAGTCCTGATGCAACTTGATGAGTTGAGATGGATGGGATGTTTTCTGAGGAACAGGTAAAGGGGGGAGCAGGAAGGAGCAAGGGTAGGGCTGGGAGGGAGGAGGGATGGGATTACAACTAGGACATATAAAGCGAATAAGAAAATAAATTAATTATAAAAACACCAAGGTCGAGGCAACAGCAATGTTTACATTATGATTCCATCCTGATGATACATTCTAAGGATTTAGACACATTTATAATTACCTGTGTCTACTATTGTAGGACCATAGAGAGTAATTTCAGTACCCTAAAAATCGACTTTATTCCACCTATTCATCACTTCTTTCATAATTCCTAGCAGTACCTGATGTTTTTACTGTTTCCATAATTTTGTCTTTTCTAGAAAGTTATAAATTGAAATTTTATAGTTTGTAAAATTTTTAAACCAGCACATCACTTAGTAATTTGTATGTAATACTTTCTTAGCAGTATTTATATGATTTTAGTAATATATGTAAGTATTTAATATTAACTTTATTTTTATTTCTGTATCTGCTTTTTCTATCATTTATCTATCATTTATCTATAATCTATGTAGCTATCTATCATCTACCTATGTATCTATCAATCATCTATTTTTGTCTCTCTGCATATACCTCTGGGTTTAAGGTTAAATATATGAATTTCACACTAACAGAGAGGAAAATAAAACCTACGTGGCTACCACAACAAACCTAGGAACAAAGCATTAAACAAAGTTTAATATCTGTTTTTGAATAAAAGAAAGCTTTCTTAATATTTTAACCATAAAAGAAATCCTCTCAAGGAAACAAAGGTCACATGAAAAGCTGTGATCAGATGGAAAGAAAAATCAGAAGTTTTCTTCCAAGATTCCTTAGGAGGTAGGCACAAATACTGTCTTTCACTATTTCTAATCAGCACAATACTGGAAATAGTAGCAAGAACAACTAGACAGGAAAAAGAAATAGAAGTCACGCAAATTCAAAACAAAGAAGCCAAAGTACTCCTGTCTGTAAAGGTCATGTTCCTATAACAGGTTAGTTGTTCTTTGCTTTCTTTCACCTGGGTTTTATAGTATTTCGTTTTATAAGCTTTTTTCCCCTTTTTGTTTGTTAATGTGAAAAATGTGTGTTCTGCTGTTTGAAAGAGATGTTTTACAGTTGTCCACTGTGTTGAGGTGATGGCTGGTGCGGTTGAGTTTAACTATGTCCTTACTGATTTTCTGCATATAAAACAGGCCCAGTTCCATCAGTAGAGTATTGAGGTTTCTAGCAATAGATGCAGGTGTTTCTCCTTGTAGGTGGGTTAAGCTTTGTTTCACCTGTCGGAGCAGCACGGTAAAACTATATAATTAAGGATTGTTGTGTCTTGTGGGAAAATGATGTCACTGTTAATTTACAATGGTCTTATCCAGAATAAAGCAGAGGTTAATCCATATGCTTACTTTTGATTAGTATTAGTTTTTACCTTGAATCTGTATCTGTCCTTACATTTATTGATGCATTTTTGTGGAAAACGTATAGTTTAGTTTTAATGGACCCACTTTAATAATATCTCATTTAGTTGGTGCATTTGTAACAAAGAGATGAAAAAGAAATTTTCGTAGCTGGATTATTAGTACCTATTATATTTGCTATTGTTGTCCATTTGTTGACTTTGCTCTTCACTACTATTATCTTGCATTCTTTTTCTTGGTTGGTGTGTGTGTATGTGTGTGAAATTTTAATTGAGCATTTTACATGTTTTCATTCTCCCTTCTTAGTAAACTATTTATATTTTTTACCTTTTCTTAAATTTGTCCTAGAGTTTGCAATACACATTTACAGGGAATCCACACTGCATTCCAAACAATATATATTGCTTCCTGGGCAATGTAAATTAAGTCTGATTCTTCTTTCTTACCCACTGTACTATTGTTGCCACTCAATCCACTTGTGCATAAGCAGACACATGCAGAGTGATATCTATCTACTATCTGTATTCCTAGTGTTTATTGAGCTAGCTATTAAATAATTTAAGAATGATAAAGCCTAAGGTTGTAGTCAATTATTCCTATTCAAATGCTCTTTGATTCATTCGTAGATCCACACACATACTTATACATACACAGTCTATCTTATTTTAAAGATATCCACCCTCCAAACTCATTAGTTCTTGATTACCAACAAAGGCTATCAGATTTTGTTCACTTGAGAAAAATCCTTATTTATTTCTTCACCCCTAAAGAGTAATTTAACAGAGGAGATGATTTCAGGATGCTGTTTTTGTACCACTTTCAATACTTTAAACATATCCCTTCATTTGCTTCTTGCCTGCATGATTTCTGAAGGAATCAGGCATAATCCTTATCTTTGCCCTTTCATAGATAAGGTGCTATTTTCCCTCTGGCTTATTTCAGAATCATTGCTTTCATTCTCTGTAATTTAAGGTGATGTGCTGGGGTTTAGTTTGTGTCGTTAATCTTGTTTGATGTTTTCTTGCCTACTGGATTTATAAATTGGTGTCTAGTGTTAATTTGGTGGAACTCTTGGTCATTATTGTTTCAAATCTGTATTCTGTTCCTTTTTTCTTTCTTTCTTTCTGCTGCTCCTACTATGTGCAACATACACCTTCTGCAGCTCTCCCAAAATTCTTGAATATTCTGTTTGTTGTGGGATTTTTTTTCCACCTTATTTTTCTTTGCTTTTCAATTCTGTAGACGCCTGATAAGATATTCCTCAAGGTCAGAAATGCTTTCCTCCACCATGGCCAGTCTACTTACAAGACCATCAAAGATGTTCTCCATTTCTGCTACAGTGCTTCTGATGTCTGCCCTTTCTTTTTGGTTGTTGTTCTTCATCTTAGAATATTTATCCTTCTGCTCACATTGCTGTTCTGTTCTTCCTGATAACTAAGGCTCTCAGTATGCTAATCACTGAAATTTTAAATCCTGCCATATATGATTTCGCAGTTTACTCTCTTTTCTTGTTTCTTGTAGCTGTTTTTTGTTTTGTTTTGTTTTGTTGTTTTTTTATTTTGTTGTTGTTCTCGGATTTAGTTATATCTTACTGAAAAATTATTGCTAGATAGGCATAACCTACAGATAAATCTCATCAGATGTGATATTGATACCATATGATATACAGAAGAGTGTTCTATAGGCTTGCCTTATGTTTTAGTTGTAAAATGAGCCTGGTTCTCTAGACTGTAAATCTCACACAAGCTGCTTAGTTCCTTTTCCTTATGTGAGAGGGTAAGGACAGGAAGTTGAATGTGGGGAAAAGGGTGGAGCTGAATATCTCCCATACCAAATCACTTGGGTTCTGGTAAATTCTAGCAGATTAAGCTTATATAAGATTGTTTCTTTTCAGGGCAGCCCCCTAGTAAGAACAGCTCAGTTTGCCATATCACAGAGTAGTTTCTTCTCTTCTGCTCCTCCTGAAGTACAGATACTCATCTGAAAGATTCCCCGTGTGGAAAATATGGCAAGCTCCCTGAGACAGAACCTGCAAATCAGTGAGTATAGTCCTTTTTATCATGTCCTCTGGAGATTTTCATTCACACAGAAGAACTCCAGAAGTTATAGCATTGGTTCTGATGGAAGTTATTGTACCTGGGGTTCTATTCTAGTAGCTTGTAGTTCTCCACACCTGTCTGTATAATCTCAAGAGAAATGGTGAATTTCTTTTAATTGCTAATTCTGAAATCTAGATTGAGTCAAGATTGTTTCTTAACCATGATTTTAGTTTGGATTGTTCACCCAAAACTTTGCCCTGATTCAATACTAGTTTCCACGTTTAAAGGATTTGAGTGTTTTCACTAGCTTTATAATTTTTTTTCATTATACAGTAAAATTTGGGTTTCAAATCTAGTTTTTAATTTGGACTTTAACTACATTTGCTCTATCTAAAGATGACCAAAGATTTGGGTTAACTCATACTATACAAATTATTCTAAATATACTAATCTCTTATAACAGGAAGATTTTATATTTTAAGTACTAATGTTTCTTGATTAAATTAGTATCTGGGGTAACCTATAATACAGTTATCCAGGTTTTAAAATTATCCAAACAATATTTGTATTTTTCTAATAAAAAAGAAAAGTACAGTGCCACATTGATGTCTTCCAGGTTCCCATTTCCATGTCTGACCATTTAAATAAAAAGTAACGTTTGGATATCACTACATGAGCTACAGAAAAACTTATTTCTAACAAGTATAATATATCTGTTAATATTTAATATAAAAAGGACAGTCTTGTTTTTAAAAACTTTTTAAACACTTTATAATGTTATATTATATATTCTGTATGTAGTTTTTTAAGTTTTTTATTATCATTTACTACAATTTATTCAGTTTGTAACCCAGCTGTGTCCTGTTCTGTCTTCTCACAATCCCATCCTCCCTCCCTCTTCTCTCCCAATTTCCCTCTCCTAGTCCACTGATATGGGATGTCTTCCTCCCCTTTTATCTGACCCTAGCCTATCAGGTCTCATCAAGACTAGTTGCACTGTCTTCCTCTGTGGCCTAGCAAGGCTGTACCCCTTGGGGGAGGTGATCAGGGAGAATGTTACTGAGTTCATGCTAGAGAAATCCACTACTCCCCTTATTAGGGACCCACTTGGAGATTGAGTCTATAGGCTACATATGAGCAGGGATTTTAGGTCCTCTCCATGCATTGTCCTTGGTTGGGGTATCAGTCTCTGCAGGGCCCCAAGAGCTCAGTTTTATTGGCTCTATTGGTCTCCTTTTGGAGCTCCTGTCCCCTCCAGGTCTTTCATAAGATTACCTGCACTCTGCCCTGAGTTTGGCTATGAGTCTCAGCCTCTGCTTCGAAACCTTGATCAGCAGAGTCTTTCAGAGGCCATCTGTGGTAGGCTTCTGTCCTGTTCCCTGTCTTCTCCTGCTTCTGATTTCTATTGCATTTGTCCTTCTGAATGAGGATTGAATATCTTCCCTACTTTTTATTTATCTTTCAAAACAAAATTAAAAGTTGGTAAATTTGTTTCAATACTCCAGATATAGGTAAGATGAAGTCACTATAAATACAGGTAAAACATGTAGTTAAGCTAGCTTTTAAAAAGTTTGTATATCTGGTTATTTTTTAACTCAGTGGCTGGCTCTTTGATCACCTCCCCCTGAGGGAGGAGCAGCCTTACCAGGCCACAGAGGAATACAATGCAGCCAGTCCTGATGAGACCTGATAGGCTAGGGTCAGAGGGAAGGGGAGGAGGACCTCCCCATCAGTGGACTTGGGGAAGGGCATGGAAGGAGATGAGGGAGGGAAGGTAAGATTGGGAGGGGATGAGGCAGAGGGCTATGAAGTGGCTACAAAGTAACTGCCATACAAAGTGAATGAACTGTAATTAATAAAAATACATGTTTTCTTCATAAATTACTCCATTAGGCCAATCAGTGTTCTCTATTATTTTACTTTTTAAGTGTAATAATACTATCATATGTCACATATGAATGTTACATCAGACATAAAGTATATTTTTAAGTCATGGTGTGGGATGAATGTCTTGGCTGTTAAGAGCACTCACTGGCTCAGTACTCAGGTAGCACAGTCAGGCAGATCTCTGTGAACTCGAGGCCAGTCTGGTCTACAAGTGAGTCCAGGACATCCTAGGCTGTACAAGGAACAAACAAACAAACAAAAAAACAAAAAGAGCACTTGCTGGTCTTCCAGAGACTAGGGCTCAAAATCCAGCACCTGTATGATAGCTAACAGTAGTCTGTATCTCTTCTGTCAAGACATCACTGACAAATTCTTCTGTCCTTTGTGGGCACTGTACATATGTGGTACAGAGACATCCATGCAAGCCAAATACCCATTCACATAACATAAAGATAATTAAATTCTTTTTTTTTAATATTTAATGTCAGGTCTGGGTCATGAAGTCCAGTTTCTTTTATATGATATAGGTGGCTTTACAAGCTTCTCCTCTTTCCTAAAGTCTACTGCCCCTGCCCACTCTGCAGTTCCATGTATATCAATTCCTAGCAATAAGCCTCCCAACTATGAGGGGGTCTTATAATATATAATAAATATATGTGGCTACTCACAACAAATGATGGTAGGCCAACAGGAAGAGCTCTGAATGAGAATTCCTGAAAATATATTGTATCTGTAGAGGCTGGCTGTTCACCAGCTTCAATGAGTTTGGAATGTTGCAGGTTCAACGCTAACTACAATTTATCCTAGTGAATCTTTAGTCTACCAATTAGTTAGTCCTCAGCCCCCTCCACTTTGTCTGACTTAACATCCTGCTGGACCTAAAATTTTAACAAACAGATAAAAATCTTTCAGAATTTATTAAGAAAATCCCAGTCTTCCACCAATCAAAGGGCTAAGAGTCAGCTAGAATCCCAGGGCTATAGCTGAGTTTCCCCCTCTTGATATAATCCATCCACCACTCTGATATTTTCACCACTGTATTATAACTTTCTTTCTTGTCTTACTGTAGATCCTCCATGAGACTTTATGGATGTAGCTTCTGAGGATCTTAGGTGACATGGTCTCATAGCAAAGTCCCTGATCATCAAGTTTTTACCATCTGTCTGCTTCTTCTTCCACAATGATCCTTGAGTTTTAGCTGTACCGTAGATGTCTGTTGGAACTGGGATCCACAATTATGAGTTTTGGTTGGTTGTGGTTTTCTATTAGGTCTCCATCTGTTGCACCAATAAATCTCATCAATGTCACTGCTTAAACATGTGCTAATATTGACAGAGGAAATCCCAGGAAGCCTCAACCCTACACAAAAACCTATAGGTAATTAAGGGATGCTGACAACAGGAGAAACCATGTTCCCCAGGGAAGAGAGCACAAATTCATTATCCAAAAGCAAAAGGTCAACTCTCAAAGTATTCACATAACACTCCAGTCAGGGAAGCAGACCAGTGCCTTGCTCAAACACCATCAGAGAAGCTAACTTCTGCAGAAGATGGGAACAAATACAGAGACAGACCCACAGCTGTATATTATGCAGAGAGTGAGAGACCCTGAAACATTCAGTCCTAACTGGGATATCCCCATCAAATTCCTTCTCTCAGGACTCAGGGACTTCTGCAGAAGAAGTAGAAAGAGTGTAAGAGCCAGATGAGATGGAAAACACCAAGGGAACTAGGCCCTCTAAACCAACAGGATGGAAGCATATATAAACTCCCAGAGACTGAGACAGCACACAGAGAGCCTGTAGGGGTTTGCTTCAAATAGAATATTAGAGCTGAAGGGAGAAGTAGACACATGCTCCCATCCCTAACCCAGAAGCTATCTCCAAATGATAACGACTTGTAAATGAGAATTTAGTTTTTTTTCCATAAGAGTCTCATTGGAGAAACATGCTACTCTTAAGGGTAGGTTGTGAGCCCAGCAGCATTGTTAAATATTTCTTGTCTCATAATGGCAGTCAGCTGTTTGTTTTTTTAAATCTTATTTTATGATTCACTTTTATTTTTACTTTATTTATATATTTTTCTCTGTTTTTACCCTTCAGGTCTTTTATGTGAGTGGAAACAAATAGGTCTCTGCATGTGTATTTGTTTCTTGTGCATTTTCTTAGGCTCTTTTCCTTCTGCTTGCTTTGTCCTATTCCACTGTGTTAGTTTCACCTTATTAAATTTCATTTTATTATTATCCCTTAGAAGCCTGTTTATGTTTTAAGAAAAGACAGAAAGGGGTTGGATCCAGATGGGAGGTGAGGTGAGAAAGAACTGGGAAAAAAACAGAAGAAAGAGGAACCATAATCAGGATATACTATGTGAGAAAAAAATATATCTTAAAATAAAGCAAAAGAGAAAAAGCAACTATTAATATAATAGCCAAAACAAACAAACAAACAAAAACATGCATACAAGTAACAGTGTAGAGACTATGCAGGTAATATAATAAAAAGTAATGTCATAACATTAAAGAAGGCTAGATGACAATATAAGGAGGAAAGAGAAGGAGGAAATTATATAATTATACTATAATCTCAAAATATAAAATAAGTGATATAAGAAAAAATCCTATGAAACAGCTTTCATATTTGGAACAAACCTGGGGTAACCTAAACCCACATTCTCAGACCATGGTTACTTCAATTTGACTCCTACTCTAGCCCCCCCAAATTCAAATAGTAACAAATTTAAAAACTAAAATTTATTACAATAGCCAAGAGTATACCAAATATTTAATTGTTACCATCTTCTTTGCTTCTCATTACAGTCATTGAGTGACTACTTTATAAGCCTGATATTTTGAGTGAGAAAACTGACTAAAAGAAGACAAGTTAATTCCTCTGAGGTCCCGTGGCTGTAAAATGGCAGAAGGGTTAGTGTGGTGAATGACTGGTCCAGCCCTTACTAGATGCTCTAACTGCTTTGTACTCTGGTTTTATTATAATCTTTATCAGAGCAAGTTTGGGGGGGCACTTACTGCACAACTATAGAGAAATATTATCTACTTTGTGAACGATGCTCCAAAAAGCTGCTCAACACCTAGCATATATAACCATTTACATATCTGTATGCCCCTTTTGCTGTTTCCCTCCGCCATCCCTTACTAAATTAGCCCTTTCTTTTTATAGAATTTTCCCCAACAATCTCAGTACATACTACTTTCTTCTTCTAAGACATCGTTTGAAGGAACTATAGTAAGATGCATGCTGCTTGGGATCACAAAATCAATACCTTTGAACTTGAGCTCTTGGTTAGCAACAACACTCTAACTGCTTCCCGAATAGTTTTCCAAATGTCAAACTCAGTACTAGACCTAAAATAGGTATATATATATATATATATATATATATATATATATATATATATATATATATATATATATATATAAAATCCAAGTTAGTTGTTTGTATGATCTTCTTGGAAAGCACAATCACATAGTGATTTTTAGGAAAATATTCGGAAATAATTTATGAAAGGGAAAAGGCATACTACACACTACATATTAGAATGCAGCATAGTAGATAGTTGTTTGTAAATGTACAGGGACAGCTACCAAGCATCCATGTTGATGGAAATTTAGACTAAAGTTTCCTTGCTTGAGGTCCATAGAGAAGATGAATGAAATGATTTGTACTTGTATGAATATGCAATTTTGCAATCTTCTGGTTCAACTGTGATGCAAATTAGAGACAGTTTTAGGAGTGATTTAAAAGTATGATCATCAAAATTCTGAGAATAAATCAAGTTCGGTGACATGAATAACAATGAGCCTGTAGATGGAGCAAGCTGCTTTCATGGGATTGTTTTCATTTTGCAGACTCTGCCCACTTGTTTACATATCTAAATGTGATTCCTTGTTTACAGATGGTAAAACTAAGGTCAAAGAGGGATGGTGTTTAAGTGAGTGATGATGTAGGAAGAAGCATGGTTCTTCAGTCTTTCAGCAGCCTTAAGCACATTTTCTTGAAAAGGAGTGGGGGCAAAATGAGAGCGTTACTCATCTGTTTTCTTCTGCTTTCTGTTGGCTCAACAGTCTATGCGTATCCAGTTTTAGACAGTGTAGAATACATTATCAGGAAGTGAAAAGTAAATCTTCTGATGCTTGTATCACAATACACACCCATCATAAAAACAAGCACAAAAGCCATTTAAAAAACATCATACGTAAAAACAACAAAAAGAGTGTTTAAGACCTGCCATTCAATGAGTCCAGCTATTGAATTTACTTTAAAAAAAAAATAAGTGTAAACCTATGCCCTGAATCTACATGAGTGTTATATTTGGAAGTTATATATTTGGAAGTGTTATATTTTTAGTCCACGTTGGACACAAAGATGAAGGAGCAGAAAGACAGCAAATTTGACCAAAACTCAAGAGAATTTGTTATCTGCTGGTAAAGTAATAATCTGACCTACCTGTGTACAGGTATACCATTTCAAGAAGCCAGGGAATGTCCAAAGGTTTTCCTGTTTCTTTGAAGATTTTCCTGTTGCCCAGGGTACTAGTGCTCTTTTTGGAGAAAAAGGAATACTTTCTTGAATTAACAGGAATGGTTTCTTGGTGATAGCATAACTAGCAGCAATTTTCAGATCAATTTACATAATATTCCTCTTCATGCAGCTTCTCATTCCTCTTCCCCTTGACTGCAATGATAATGTTAGCCCTTACAATTAAAACTTTTTATCTGGGGCTCCTGTTTCCAGTGCTCATGAACTGAGTCATCTTCTGTGTAGGGTGAAGGATTAGCCATTCTCTGGCCATAGGGAAACTTCTCATTCAGAAGTCCTACCTCAGAGCTGCTGTAAGATATGGATAGAGCCACAGATCACAGGTATAATTCTGCGATCTTGCTTAGCAAGTTAATCAAAAGCTCTAGTATCCAAACTTTTAGAACTTTCTCAATGCCATGTCGCTTACAGCATAATTTAAGAGACAATGTGCAAGTGTGCTACATCTTTATATTATTCACTTTAATTGTATTTATGTAGTTTGAAGCAAGCCCATGTTTTCCATGACCTCAGCATGTAACTCTCTACGATAAACTAATGACCCTAACCTCTGCCTCTGTAGTGGTGGATTAGAATCATATGCCACCATATGGCATGTCCCATTTATAGGATTCTAGGAATAGAACTCAAGAGCTTGTACAAGCTGGGTAAGCACTCTACCAAGTAAGCTACAATTTTAAATATTTATAATATTATTCATAATACATAATATTTATTATAGTTTATTAAATAAATATTGCATATCAACTCATCATTAAATTACATTTTCTCCCTCCCCCACTTTCTCTCTCATATTTCATTCTGTGGGAGTGCTAGGTATGACTTACAGGGATTCAGGCAAATGCTTTATCACTGAACGGCATCCCTACCCTCACATTTTCATTTAAGGAACTGTATATTTCTAACTCAGATAAGTGAGAAAGCTGAGACTCATAACTGAATTTGATCCTAAATTTGTGTAATTCTTACCATAACTTCTCCACTATGGGGGCTGTTCTATTACTTCTCACCCCACCAGGGCTCCTCATATTAAAATCTAAGCAACGCTGTCCTTCTTTGTTCATCCTATGTAACGACCCCTAGGCTTATACCAGACAAGTCCTCTTTCTGATGACCACCTTTCTTGAGTTTGTCTAACCATAGTTCATTACCTCTTTTATTCAATTTCAAACTTATGCCAAATTGTTTCCTTCACTAAAAAGGCCATCTTCCCTTTAAAATCTCCTGTCTTTATGTCCCAAACTGAACTCTGCCAATTGGGATTTTTATTTTCTCCCAATTCTACATCATCTAATTAGGGGTTTTCTTGACTTTCTCTTATTGCTGTCTGCTATCAGGAATGCTATTCTCCGAGCGAGGGAGGATGTTACTCATCCTCAGTGGCTATGATGCAAGACGCATTTCATGGAAAACAGGCCTGATCTATTTTTGTGTGCAGGAAATCAATTTAACCCTTCTTCTGCAACATTCACTGATTATTGACAAGAATTCAGGGTCAGAAGTGTGTCAGGCTATGTGGAACACTGCCGTTCCCTACAAAATGGAGGAGGAAAAGACAAGAAAAGGTAAGAGTAAGGTCCCATCAATTGTTTCTGCATCTTCGATATGACAAGACTTAGTTGTAATTTTTTTCCAATGCTTGTTATTCCAACATACACTGACCACAGTCTGTTATTCTCTTACTAAGAAAGTGGGCAGGAAGGAAAGAGTCAAACTCTCTCTAATGGAAAAGCAAATTAGCACACAGAAAAGTAAACATGTCCCAGCTCATTATGAATTGTTAATGTCCTGTTTACTGCCGAAGCTGTCACAGAAAACAAGAGTGTCTGCTAAGTCAATAATTTATTTCAGACTCTGGAATTAATTAGAAAGACAATTAAAAAATTGTGAAAAAGAAAAAAAATAATATGTGTTTAGATAGTTTGTTTTTAAAAACTCAGGGATGATTTACATGGTATTTGGGTATTGCCCAAGGGGAAGAAGGAAGTTAGAGGCAGAAAGAGAATCAACTTTTTAGATGTTCTTCATTAAAAGATGTTGCTAACACACACCCCCCTTCAAGTCTGTTGAAAACATTACACTTAATTGCCCTAAAGCCAAAGAACGTTGAGACAGCTTTTATATTCAGGTAAGGTCTAGTGAGCAAAGCTGTTCCAGCTTAGATTTCTTTTCACTCTATTTTGAGAGTCTTCACTCACTTGAATATTTTCAGTGGATCTAAAAGAAACTCAGTAACTACACATTATGCCACTTCATAAATAATTCTAAGAAATCAGATTTAGGTAGAAATTAAAATACAAAGACTACCAGTTTCTATGCATTAGCATTCACCTAATTAATGAGGAAAACTGAGACCTAATTCTTCATAACAAAGGGACCTGTGTCAATCAAAGCTGGTCATGTGATCTGTTGACAGCAACACAACTAGAGCAGGGGGCACCGGAAGTTCTATGAATGCCTACTGTTGACTTTGCTACTCAGAGTTAGGGTTAATCGCCATTCTAAAGAGAGCCACCAAACTTGTATGACTAAGTCTTATATTTGCAAGAGGAAGCTGTGATCATTAATTCAGACTAGCTTGGATTGTGAAATACTTTAGGAGACTAGAGGGCAGCTCTGACAATTGTGTTCTTATGTCTTCCCAAGTAGGAATACTGTAGGGTCTGACTGTTGGTGGCACCACATTAAAGGCTGTAGGGGCTTGTATGGGAAGAAAGCTGCCAGCACCTTTGTTCTCTGCTTTGCTGCTTCCAGGATGCTTTTCTGAGCCCTCCCCCATATGACAGAACATGTCCTATGAAACAAGGAGCTGACATAAACTCTCTAACCTTAAACTGTTTTGCTCAAGTGTTTTGTCTTAGGGAGAAAAAGCAAAGCCTGAAATGCAGGCAGCAAAAATATTGATTGCCAAGTAGACTTTTTTTTTCTTTTGTAAAAATCACTACAGAGAAATCCATAGACATGAGAAATTAAATCTTGAAAAAGTACCAACCTACTCTAGATTTAACGATATGCCACATACATGATTTCTTTCCTTTACTGAAAATGGCTTCTTTTCCCTAGCTTTTCACTTTCTGTAGCAAACTGCCCCTGTGAAGGAAAAGTAAAGAAAAACAGAATTCAATTCAGATGTGGCTTATGCAGACATAGAATTTGCACATTTTCATAGCCATTATCCATACCCCGCCCCTCATTATCTTGGAAGGAAAATCTGAGATGTTTTCCTTATTGCCCATCTTCAATATGTGTGCCCTCCTTTGTCAGGAATCATATCCAAGATTAGAAATGGTCTCTAGCCCAGGTTTCAGGCACCCCAAGAGCAGGTGAGGGTTAGAGAATGAAAAGAATACTAAGCACGAAGGAACGTTACAAAGGGGGACTCAATTATTCAGACGGTTCTTGTGCCTCTTATCTATTTCTCAAGCGCATGGCAGAAAGAGCTAGCAGGGAGATTAAATTAAAGCTCAAAACAAAGGAAAGGCATGAGCTCAGCTTTACACACCTTCCTGACCAGTCTGGCCTAGGCAACAAAGAAGTTGAGAAACAAGCTGGCAGGAATCCAGAAACCCCAGCTATGAGGAAGAGAAGGGTGCAGAGGCTACAGACACATAATTTGAAAAGGGATCAGGTATACTGTCTGTCTCTCTGTCTCTGTATTTCTCTGTCTCTTCTCTCTCTCTCTGTGTCTATAAGTTTTAGTAATGTATGCAAAGACCCAGATTTTGACAGAAAAGTATTATAAGCTCATAAATTCTTGATGGATTTTTCCTAAAATGAAAGTTGAAGAAACAAATATTTGCTGAAATATTTGGAGTCACCAGTGAGAAATAGACAACCAGAAGCTGTTTTCTGAATCTGGGTAGTTGGATGTCAAACTTCCATGAGGGAATAGGATGGAGTTGGGATGGTTCTACAGTGCCAGCTGGAATGCTTCTTCTCCATCCTGAAGCATCAAGCTACTCAAGAGGAATCAAACCAACAATGGAAGCTACCCAATAGAACTGCATGATTTAGGATTTTCTTGCCCAAAGTTACTGAGCCAGATGAGCTCTCAAATTCCCCTTAAGGCTGTTTCTGCAGTCACTGAGCTTTCTAGTCTGAAGTCCAGCATGTCCTTTTACTTGAGCAACTTTAGAGAAGCTGTTTTAGTAGAATCAGAGATGTGTTTTCCAAGTGAGGATCTGGAAAAATAAGTAAATAATCTTAAAAACTGGCAGCAATTTGGTCAGCACTGTTGTTTTAGATGATTTTCTTTCTACATCAAAAACTTTCTCTTCAATCTCTAATGGCCGGAAAGCACTTAAATAAATTGTTCAACACCATTAGTCATCAGGAAAACGCAAATCAAAATGACTCTGAGATTTTTCTTAGACCCATCAGATGGCTAAGATCAAAACTCAAGCAACAGCTCATCCTGGTGTGATGTGGAACAAGGGAAAGAGAAACATTCCTCCATTGCTGGTGGGAGCACAAACTTGTACAGCTACTTTAGAAATCAATTTGTCAGTTTCTTAGAAAATTGGCATTAGGTCTACCTCAAGACCTAGCTATACCACTCCTGGGCACCCAAAGGAAATCCCAACATACCACAAGGACACTTGTTCAACTATATTCAGAGCAGCTGCATTCATAATAGCCAGAAACTGGAAGCTATCTAGATGGCCCACAACTGAGGAATGAATAAAGAAGAGGTACATTTACATAATGAAGTATTACTCAGCTACTAAAAACAATGGCATCATGAAAATTTCAGGGAAATAGATGAAACTAGAAAAGATCATTCTGAGAGTGGTAACCCAGACCCAGAAAGACAAACATGGTATGAACTCACTCAAAGTGGCTATTAGCCGTAAAGGCTAACCGTGCTACAAACCACAAACCCAAAGAAGCTAAGTAACAAGGAGGGCTCAAGATGGGATGTTTGAAATCATTGAGAAGGGGAAATAGAATAGACATCACAGGTGGATGGTGGGGGAGGGGTGTACTGGGTGGAGAAAGGAGAAGGAGGAATCAGGCAGAGAAGGAGCAAGGTAGAGAGTACTGGGACAAACAACTGGAATGAGAGGTTGGGTATCTCTGGGACAAATTAGAAATCTAGGGCAATGGAAGCTTCAAGGAATCTATGAGGGTGACCCTACCTAAGACTCCCAGCAATGGGGGATATGGAGCCTCACCCGGAAATCTCCTGTAACCAGGAAAAAAATTCCAATGAAGGGATTGGGACACCAACCCAGGCACAAAACCTCCGACCTACAATTTGTTCTGCCTACACAATGTTCAGGGGCAAAGATGGAGCAAAAATTGAAGGAATAACCAACCAATGCCCGGTCTAGCTTGAGACCTATGCCATAAGAGAGAGCCCTCTCCTGACACTGTTAATGATACTCTGCTATACTTTCTCAGACAGGAGCCAAACATAACTGTCAGAGAGGATTCACCCAGCAATCGATGGAAACAGATTCAGAGACCCAGAGCCAAATATTAGACAGAGTTTGGGGAATCCTGCAGAAGAGGGGAGGGAATATTGTAGGAGCCAGGGGTGGGGGTAATCAAGGAAACCACAAGAAAAACTGCGGAATCAACTAACCTGGGATCATAGGGGATCACAGAGACTGAACTGCCAATCAGAGAGCATACATGAGACTGACCTAGGCACTGTGCACATACAAAATAGTTGTGTAGCTTGGTCTTTGTGTGGGACTCCTAACAGCAGGAGCAGGGGCTGTCTCTGACTGATTAAAAGATTTGACTAGATACATTTAAGTTTTTCTTAATTTTGTACAAATATACATTTAATAATTATAAACAGTACCATTTATTCCTCCCCTTTTTAAAAAATGTGTGTTAACCTATAAAATTCCAACGACCAAAAAACATTTCCCAGGAATATTTACACAGACTCAGAGAAAGAGCAACAAACAGAAACTCTCAGTCATATAATCATTTAATAAGTATTTACTAAACAGCTGTGATATGCTATGAACTGTTCTAAACATTCACAATTCATCAGTTTCCAAAATATCAGGTGAGAAGCCCTGCTTCCAAGGAGCTTTATCTTAACTCTGGGGAAGAGACAGATAACAAACAGAAAATACGGAAGTAATTAGGCGGCTGCATGGTGCAAGTGAACAGGCCCCGAACGAGCTGCAAAGATATGTCAATGCAATGTATTTTCAAACACCTTCCTGTGTCCGCAAGCTCACCCACTTTAGTGACTAACACAGCAAAGGTCAGTTCTTCAAGATATTCACTTAATAATGCAGAGGAGGAACTAGGGACATTCCTCTCCCTCAAAATTACAATAAAAGGTCTAACAAACAGACAGAAAACTCTTGCGTTCCACAACAGAAGTGCATCGTAGTAGCCACAATTATCGCAATACTTGCTTTGTGGTCTATGAGCTCACAGTATCTGCATTCCCCCTATTCTTTGTCCTGGGATAAGCTGAGCCTTCTGCTGAAATCTTCGTCCTCTCTTTGTCCACCGTTGAAGTAGCTGACATACCGATACACCATACATGGTGTGAGTAGCTCAGCATTGAGACAGAATGGATTTGGGCTGCACGTGTCAACAAACCATGATGCAGCGGGCAGCATGGAGTTGCTGTAGAAAGCTCAAGGTGTTAGCCTTCCAACGTTTCATTTGGCCTCAAGAGATCAGTTGCCTCACGTGGGCTATGTGGAAGAAAGTGGACACAGGCGAAGGTGATAAATCCTCATTTAGAAAGACAAATGGGATGTGCATTGAACGTATGACAGGAGTCTACCACAAAAGGCATCTGAAAGACTCTACCTAGCAGTGTTTCAAAGCAGACACTAAGACTCATAACCAAACCTTGGCAGAGTGCAGGGAATCATATGAAAGAAGGGAAGTTAGTATGATATGGAAAGGATAGGAGCTCTACAAGGACCAAATATATCCGGGCACAGGGTCTTTTCTGAGACTGACACTCAACCAAGGACCATCTATGGATATAACCTAGAACTTCTGCTCGGATGTGGCCCGTGGTAGCTCAGTAACCAAGTAGTTTTCCAAAGTAAGGGGAACAAGGACTATTTCTAACAGGATCTCAAGGGCAGGCTGTTTGACCTCCCCCCTCCCCAAGGTAGGAGCAGTCCTGTTAGGCCACAGAGGAGGACTTTGCAGCCAGCCCTGAAGATACCTGATAAAACAGGGTCAAATGAAAGGGAAGGAGGTCCTCCCCTATCAGTGGACTTGGAAAGGGGCAGGGAGGAGACCAGGGAGGGAGTGTGGGGTTGGGGAGGGAATGAGGGAGCGGGATACAGCTGGGACACAGAGTTAACAAAATGTAACTAAAAAGAAAAATAAAATTAAAAAAAAAGAAGATACAAGGCAAAAGAAAAAAAAAGAATGCAATTCAAAAATTAAATGAGGAATGGAACATTTAGAGAATAAAATAGCTCTCTTTAGATCAGACTCTGTTGTCATGTCAAGTTTTAGTAGGTTCGTAAACAGTTTTCTTTCCCCCTAAACTGCTGCGCAGGTGGAAGAGCACAGGGAGCTGATGCAAACCAACTGCTAGTTTAGAACAAAAACAAGCAAGCGAGCAAGCAAGCAAACAAACAAACAAACAAACAAAAACCCCCAAACTGCCATATATTAGCATGCACAATGCCAATACTTCAAGAGAAAAGAAAATGAATGAAATAGTAATTAGGATCTGTATGTTTATTTTACTGCCAGCTTATGTCTCCAGCAGATATTTTCCAATCTCAGACAAGGAAGGAAAAAATAAAGGGATCCTATTCCCATCCTAGAGCACCAAAGGCCACCATGCTCCTGTTTCTGGGTGCAATTAGATTAAAGGTTAGAGAGAGAAGTGCCACAACTACATGAGATCCTGACAGATGGAACTGAGAGAAAGCCAGAGTGATGCCAGGGGAACTTTGGAGAAACAGAGTCTGCTGGTGGCTTGGTTGTGTTTAACCAACAGGCTTAAGAGGAAGACAGAGTATGTTTTGTAAGAGAAAGGTGGTAGTAATAGGTTTCTGAGATGTGTGAGTCAGAGAAAATTGAATCAAAACAAAAATTTAAACACACATCTTTAGGTCCACACTCCCCACCACAGCACTCCAAACAGGAGTTGAACATAACCAAGAAAGTAGAGCAAGGAGTCACTATTTATATTGTCATATTCCATAAAGACTGTTGGCCAAATTACTTAGTGCAGTGGTTCTCAATCTTCCTAATGCTGCAACCCACAGTTTCTTGTGTTGTGATGAGCAGAAAATTGTTTTTGTTGCTACATCATAACTAAATTTAATAGTGCTATGCCTAGGAGTGGTATAGCTGGATCTTGAGGAAGAGCTATTCGTATGCCTAGGAGTGGTATAGCTGGATCTTGAGGAAGAGCTATTCGTAATTGTGAGAAAAAGCGCCAGATTGATTTCCAAAGTGGTTGTACAAGTTTACATTCCCACCAGCAGTGGAGTAGGGTTTCCCTTTCTCCACATCCTCTCCAGCATGTGTTGTCACTTGAGTTTTTGATCTTAGCCATTCTGATGGGTGTAAGGTGAAATCTTAGGGTCGTTTTGATTTGCATCTCCCTGATGACTAAGGACGTTGAGCATTTCTTTAAGTGTTTCTCTGCCATTCGATATTCCTCTATTGGGAATTCTCTGTTTTGCTCTGTTTTTTAATTGGATTATATCCAAAAGATGCTCAAATATACAAGGACATTTGCTCAACCATGTTTGTGGCAGCTTTATTTTTAACAGCCAGAAGATAGAAGCAACTCTGATGCCCCTCATTTGAGGAATGGATACAGAAATTGTGGTACATCTACACAATAGAATAGTACTCAGCAATAAAAAACAAGGAAATCCTGAAATTTGCAGGCAAATGGTGGGAACTGGAAAAGATCATCCTAAGTGAGGTATCCCAGAAGCAGAAAGACATACAGTGTATACATTCACTGATAAGTGGATATTAGATATATAATATAGGATAAACATACTAAAATCTGAAACCTAAAGAAACTAATCAAGAAGGAGGACTCTGGCTAAAATTCTCAATCCCCATTCAGAAAGGCAAAGAGGATGGACACCAGAAGAAGGAGAAAACAGGGAATAGGACAGGAGCCTACCAAAGAGGGCCTCTGAAAGGCTCTACCTTGCAGGGTATCAGAGCAGATGCTGAGACTTACAGCCAAATTTTGGGCACAATGCAGGGACTCTTATGAAAGAAGGTAGTAAGACTTGGAGAGAACAGGAGCGCCACAAGGAGAACAACAGAACCAAAGAATCTGGGCACAGGGGTCTTTTCTGAGACTGATACTCCAACCAAGGACCATTCATGGAGATAACCTAGAACCCCTGCACAGATGTAGCCCATGGCAGTTCAGTGTCCAAGTGGGTTCCCTACTAATAGGAACAGGGACTGTCTCTGACAGTCTGCTCTTTGATCACCTCCCCCTGAAAGGGGAGCAGCCTTACCAGGCCACAGAGGAAGAGAATGTAACCACTCCTGATGAGACCTGATAGACTAGGATCAGAAAGAAGGAGAGGAGGACCTCACCTATCAGTGGACTTGGTGAAGGACATGGGTAGAGAAGGGGAAGGAAGGGTGGGGTTGGGAGGGGAGGAGGGAGGGAGCTACAGGGGGGAATACAAAGTGAATAAACTGTAATTAATAAAAATAAAAAATGAAAACATATTTTCTGATAAAAAATAGTGTGATGAATCATAATACAAATATCTTACATTCAGAATCACCTTAGATGACCCTGTGAAAGAGTTGTCCAAACCCCACCTAAAGCGGTTGCTAGCCATAGGTTAGGAACCACTGCCCTAGACCCTTAACACAGCACCATTTTAGGCGAGGATAGGGAACACTGACAGGCTCTCTGCTGTTTTTTGTAAACAGCAAGCTACCCTGTATCCCACCCTTGCAATTCCCCACCCCAGGACCACCTTGACCTACCTATGAATCTGCTCAAATAATTGAAACTCGGCTTGAACTCTGGAACTGCACACTTGTTCCTTCTTAACATTGCCACTTACTCAAGGAGCGAGGTGAACTCGTCAATACACTCCAGCCAGCTCTCAAGCATGATGTGAATATAATAATTACTGTATATTGATTTTGGTAAGTAAACCTCCTGTTATAGCCATCAATCTGTTGATCTAATTTGATCAAAAATACATACAGCCCCTTGGAGAAATTCTTTGACATAAAATGAGATTTTCCCGACTTAACAAAAGGGGAAATTTATAAACACCAACATAGTTCACCGAGTCCTTAATTCCACAAATATTTATTAAGTGTGAAGAACAGGTAAGTAATCTCTTTTTCTCCTGTTGGTTGTAATCATTCACAGCTGCTTGAAAATAACTCATTTCCCCCAAATAAATAAAGCAGCATTATGTGTTGCCTTTTTGTTAACCTGCAATTTTATTTACAGGCATTCCTCACTCCGTGTGCAAATTGGTGATCAACAAAAACACTAAGATTCTCTCAGACAAATATGTTATGGATCCCAGGGCCAGCTATGAAGTCAGTGTCCACATTAAGATTCTCTCAGTAGAAACAGAAAGAGCCATGGGCGTTTCTCCTCTCCAACACCCCTCTGTAAAACATTAGAGTAAATTTTGTGTGTTTCCTCAAAAATGTTCATACATTAATGAAAACTAAGGTACCACTAAAGGCTAAGTTAAAATGCTGTTGTTAAGTTAATAAGCACTGGCTACTGTCATCCCATTGATAGTCTTCCAGAGAACAGTGAGAGTGTCTGGTCTTCTCTTTCCTCCTGGTGCTTACCTGCATGACATCAAATGGTGTTGCTTTTTACTTTTTCACCCTGGAAATAAGGAATATTGTGTGCTAGACCCATACCGAGATTTAGACTTCAGAAGTCTTCTGTTTCATTTTGTTCCAAATCTCCCTATTTGATGTATTCTTGCAAATGTGTTGCAATGTCTTATCTATTTTTGTGATTATTGATTTAAATAAATTGGGGCTGATATAAATTTAGGGATTCTGAAGAATAGAAAAAGAAAGTTATGGCAAATTCAGCACCTCTACCAACAATTCCTGATTCCTTGGTAGAAATTCTGCCTGTGCTGAAGCTCACAGCTGATCAAACTTCTGACAGTAACTGGCTGTTAAGTATTAAGCCCTAAAAGAGACATGTATGTCACCCCTGCAAGACCCAGGGACCATCAAGGAAGAAGGGGCAGAAAAATTCTAAGATTTTAAAGATTTTAGAAAGCAGTGCTGTCAAACTCTGTCTTCTGAACATAGAAATGGATGTCACAACAGGAACACACAGTAGTTGTGGCAACCTACACAAGAGCTACACACGCACCTGTACCTGCATGTGTGTGTAAAACTATGGGCACAGAAGCAGGCCGAGTGGAAGAGTGATGAGAAAGGGCAGTGACGGGAAGATGATCACAATCTACACACATGTAATTTGGTAATAAAATATTTTAAATAACAAGTTGTGTGAAATGTTCTATAGGTATCTGTTAGGTCCATTTGATTCATGGCATGTGTTTTATTATTTTCTCATTTAGCTTTTGTCTTGATGAACTGTCTATAGAATGAGTGGGGTGTTGAAATCTGCCACTGTTAATGTGTAGAGTTTGATATGTGATTTAAGCTTTAGTAACGTTTCTTTTACCAGTGTGGGTGGCCCTATATTTGGGCATAGATGTTCAGAATTGAGATATTATTTTGGTGGATTTTTCCTTTGATGAGTATGAAATGTCCTTCCCCATCTCTTTTGATTGATTTTTGCTGAAAGTCTATTTTATTAGATACTAGAATGACCAACAGGGCCAACTAACCAGGGCCCAGAGGGACTTGCTGAGACTGAAGCATCAACCAAGGACCATGCATGAACTGGACCTAGACCCCTACAAAGAAGTAGCTGATGGATGGCTTAGGTTTCATGTGGGTCCTCTAGTAAGGGAAGTGGGATCTGCATTGGACAAGGAATCACTTGTATCACTTTTATATTACCTGGCCAGACCAAAGGGGAAGAGGACATGCTCAGTCCCCATGCAACTTAATGATCTAGGATGGATGGGAAAGGGAGCTCCCCTTTTCTGAGGAATAGACAAGTAGGGAGAGGGAGAGAAAGGGTAGAGCTGGAAGGAGAGAAAGGATGGGGCTACAACCAGGATGTAAAAGTAAATAAAAATAAATACATTTTTTAAAAAGAAAGAAAATGCAGTTGTATTAGAACCAGAGTCATTAGCTTACTATGCCATGAAAAAAATAAGTCAAAGCTATGTAATTTTGCAGTAAAGGAAACACGAAGAACTAGAAATACTTTGAACTGGGAATTGGGAAGCTTAGGCCATATACACAATCCTGTAGATAACCATGCTTCACAGGCCTTCACAGTGCTTGCCAATTATAATTAGCTAAATTAATGTTAGCTGCATTAAATTTAATAACATTAGCTCATACTATCTACCAAGTGCTTTGAATGCTGTACTGACTTTCAGATTTAAAATAGCTACAAATATTAGTCCATTTTCATATGAGAGTATGTCAGAAGAACAGAGACTGGGAGAAGCTACATCAACATTAACATATTATGTCCTCAGTGTGAACACAGACACAGGCATTCTTTATGTGCTCATTGTAAATAGGCCACTGAAGAAGCTGCCATTAGAGGGTCTACTCAGCCATAGGTAGGTGGCTTGGTAACTGACTGCTATAAACAAGCTAAATTCACAAATATGAATGACCAAATGTGGGTGAAGTAAAACCAGATACAGTTAGTTACATTTTTCCTGACTTAAAACTGCAGATGGGATGGAGATACGAAGAGAATTTTCATGTAAAAACATGAAAACATGGGTAAACACAGGTGCTCTACAAGTGTAGAATGAATGCATCCTGACCTTAAGGGTATCAGTGAAAGCCTTATCCCAGAAACAGGTTCTTCTACTTGAGTTACTACACTGTGGCGCTCCATGACTTACCACACTGTAAGAGCATTCGCAGGTAGAGATGAGGCCTCTGCTCTGAGCCCTGTTTCCAGCACTGAGTTTTCAACCTCCATCGGTACAGTACCTTGTTCATGTGGATGAGTAAAATACTCTTCACACTAGCTCTACCAGTGCAGCCCACAGCTGAGAATAGCTGTTCTGTTTCACCAAAGAGGCCCACTGAGATCATCATACATTCCCTGATCAGAAGAATCTCTGAGCTAACTCATTCATGACCTAGGCCCCTGTCTCCCTTGCTCTGGAACCCACACATGCCCTTTGCAGTGTATAATCTCTCCGCTTTTTGGGGCTCTGGAACCAAGGACTTGACTATCTAGATCAGGGATTCTGGGGGTGGAGATATTGCAGAGAGCTACAAGTTGAGCAGGAACAACAACAACCATTAAGATATTAAAGAAATCAAGTCATAGGGAAAGAGTAGAAACCCTCCCGCATCTGGATGTTAAGAGCATGCTAAGAGAAACCTGCAATATAAACACATGGAAAAGGCAGATGCTAAGTAAATGTCTTGTCCCAGGGCTTTGGGAAATGTTCCATCATCACGTTAGCCCACTCCCACTTGTTGAGTATTTGTACTTTCTTAATTAACTGTCTCTATTTGTATATATAATCATGTGTCTCTGGTCCAGTTCTTTCCCGTAGGATACAAGAACCTGAGTAGTTCTGTAGGAACTCCCAAACTCAGATCCACATCTATAACAATACTAAGACTTAGTAGCTATCTGCTTTTGAGCTGGGATTTAAATCTAAGCTTGTTTTGGAAACCAAGTTTATTTCATCCTTCCATTTCAAATATCAATTCAATACACATTACTTGAAGTTCTTCCACTTTATAAGCACCCCCTTAATAAGAAAGTGAATGCGGGCATAGAGGATTGCCTCTATGTGAACTGTTTACATCCTGTGGCCTCACCTCTGGTTCCAGTCTTGTCAAAGTAAAGAATTCCTGGTGGACCCAATTTCTGGTTCACTGAGAATCCATAGCTTCTCTGTTCAATCAGATGATACCTCTTCTCTAACAGGATACCCCTGGGGTAGGGACTGACTTGCTCATGTAACTCTGGGAAGTAGGCAGGATTCATGGCTCCAGGGAAATTTCAACTTAGGCTTAATTATTATAGGCAGTCTGTTGATTTCTCTGACAGTTTCAGAAGCTTCCACAGCAGTGGCAATCTCCAGATTATGTCCTGCTATTGTTCTTTCCTCTTCTATTAGCTTCATTTCTTTTTTTTTCTTTGTTGTTGTTGTTGTTACTATTATTTACAATTTATTTGCTTTGTATCCCAGTTGTAGCCCCCTCTCTCATCTCTTCCTTGTCCTACCCTCCCTCCTTCTTTCTCTCCTATCCCTTTTCTCTATTTCACTGATAGGGGAAGTCCTTTTCTCCTACTGTCTGACCCTAACCTATCAGGTTCCAACAGGACTGCCTGGATCTTCTTCCTCTGAGGGATGGCTAGGTTGCTCCACCTGGGAAAAGTGATCAAGGAGCAGGCAACCGAGTTCTTGTATCTTCTCCCCTTACTAGTGAACCCACATGGAGACTGAGCTGTCTATGTGCTCTATCTGAGCGAGGAGTCTAGGTGCTCTCTATGCATGGGTTGGTTGATGCATCAGTCTCTGCAGTCCCCTCTGGGCCCTGCAGAGTGTGACAGATGGCTAATATCCAGAATATATAAAGACTCAAGAAATTAAACACCAACATACCAAATAATCCAATTTAAAAATGGGGTATAGAGCTAAACAGAAGAATATCGAATAGCAGAGAAACACTTAAAGACTCACAGCCAAACTTTGCACAGAACATAGAAAGTCGTATGGAAGAGGGATATAAAAGGACCCGGAGGGGACAGGAGCCACACATGGAGACCAATAAAGCTTCATTCCTTAACTTTTACTCTCCTCTGTCCTTTGCTTCTGCTCCTGGGATTCAATTAACAAACAATTTCCTTATATTGTGCTTTTATCCTCTAGTCCTGTCTTCCTCATTCAGATAAAGGATACGAAGTGACTACTATATTTTTGCAAGTGCTATGTTGGAACTGATTTGCAAACACATAAGGTACCTGGCAAATAAGGAGCTTCCCCAAAAAGTGATGCCTGAATAATACATATCAGTACATATGTATCATTTGAGTGGAACAAAATGAGCAAGGCAGAGTAAACCATGAGCTTTCACTCATTCAACTCCTTTATTAGAATGGAAGACAGACAGACAGACAGATGGAAAAAAAAGAAAGGAAGGAAGGAAGACAGGAGAAAGAAAGAAGAAAAATAACACCACCAACAGAATACAAAGTATATTCATCATAATGAAATAATAAAAAGTTGGGACAGGACGGTACAGGCCTGCAATCTCAACACTCTTGAAACTGGGGCAGTAGGGTTGGCATCTGAAACCAGACTGAGAGGAAAAGAATAGAATAAAAGAAGGGAAGGCTGGAAAGAAGGAAAAAGATATGATTTTAAAGATAATTGATACAATAATTACCCTCAATAGATCATAATCCAGTGAATTTAAACCACCACAATGAATCTAATAATGTGTAGTGATATGAAGTATCAAACATTAAAAATGAAAACCAGATCTAGTATGAATCGTGGAGAAGTCAGACAGAAGAACATAAATGTATACAAAGTAAGAGGGGACAAATGCTACAAAGAAATGAAGACAAAAATAATTGGACCTATGAAGACAATGCCACTCTGAAGATATCTGCCAAAGAGAGCACCTCACAGGAAAAGATACATGACCTAAGAACCCAAAAGAGGCCAGCGCAGTGTCAAAGGCTGAAGTACACTTGCAGTGAATGTGTAGAAGGCAGGAAAGAGACAATGAGTTTGAGGTTGGGTGAAAAGACAACTCAATATCCAATGTTCCCCAGGGCCAGCTAAAGATCTCCATATTAAAGCGTGGTCTTAATATTAAGTCATGTTTTTAAGGATTTAATCAACATGTAAAATAAAAAAGTAGTGATTCCATAGCAACCCTTCTGATGCTAAAATCTTCTCTTTTAATAGGCTCACACTTGACCTGAAACTTAGAAGGAACTCTGAACATCAACTCCACACCTCATGAGTCTTCATGCCTTGTTCTCTATGGCTCAGAGACACGACTCACCTATCTCTTTCTTCCTATGTATTGACTCCCAAGGTGAGTCAAAACAGAAAGATCAGTTTCTAGAATTGGCCAAAGCCCAGGCATGAAGAAACAATATCCAACTGCCACAGAGAATTCAGGCCCACACTTGACAAAAGGCCTTAGGAACCATGGAGCAGCACTCCTGATTCAGAACACTTCTGCCAGTGAACTTGCTTACAAACTGTGGCCAGGGCAGAACCTCTGTGGAGAGTTTCTGCTTGGTGTTATAAAGATGACTGCCCCCATTAAACAGTGTCGGCAAAGTAAGTGCTGTATCTTCCCCAAGTTAGAAATGGCAAGCTGAGTGAAGGTCAGCTTGGCAAAACAATAGGATCAAATTGAATAATCCCCGCTCTTGCTATCACTGCAGAGTAACAACCATTTTCACATTAGGTTCATCATCTATCGACATGAATTAATAGAGTATACATACACTAATATTAGTCTTGTATATCTATTCACATATTAACTAAAGGCATGTACAAATTCCTGGCTCTAAACAAATGGTAGATCCCATAGTTAGGGCCATAAATGGTGATCTTTACTAGTACAAATGAATAAAAAATTAATTTCCAGATCCTTATGAAAAACTCCTCTTTGGGCTGAGCCTAAAGCTGCTGACACTGCACATGAGGAGATAATATCTCCACCTTAAGTAGGTATTATCTTTCAGTTAGCTCGAGGTTTTTAGCCACTTCCAATATGTGGAATTTGAGCTGCAGGCAAAGGACTGTCAGTACTGTCAGGAAGATTAACAACAGGTATTTGAAAAGAAAACGGTCGGCAGTTAGGAGCTGTTCTTAGTGTATGATTTATGAAGGTTCTCATGACAAGACTGTGGTTTTGATGAGAAAACAGTACACATGTCATGAAACCAACTACATGGGAGTTTCAATAAATAAGTTACATTTGACCGGTAGATACTATTCATATACCTGGGCTATCCGTGAGAATAAACAGTCAAAAAGAAATACCAGCATGATAAAGAGGCAGCCCCAAGGCATTTTCTAACAGAATAAACTTTTTGTGTGCCCCATTTTATGTGTTACCTGACCCTCAGGTGACCTTTCATTTATACTGTACAAAAAGCATCAATTTATCAGCCTCAAGCCACGTCCTCTAGAAAGGCACCCAGTTATTTTATTAAGTGTGCTCATAAAATAATTCATATATTAAAGACCAAGAGTCCCATAAAACTATCCTTAAAATATGAAGGCACAAGATAAAAAAAGGGTTTAGCATTATAGTTCACCACTATGTTAGGAAGAATTATTGTCATTAAAATATTTTAGTTCCACACAATCCTCACCAGAATATATTTAACCTGACAATGAACTAGAGTCATTAAGGAAGTAACACACACACACACAAATATATAATTTGTTCAGTATTAGCTTTCTATGGTAATTGTTGACAACTACACCACTCTTTCATTTTCAAATATGTTTAATTTGAGCTATGTATTTCTTTTCTGAAAGCCTATTTGGGTAATCAACCAATTTAAGCCAATTTGGGAATAAAGTGCTGTGTCAAAGGATTTATCTGCCACTTTTGCTATCACAAGGTACATGATACCCATCAGGAACCACTTCTCCCCAGCCTGTTTTTTGCCTTGCCTCTACTGCTGAGTTCCTGTCTCCTTCCACTCCAGAGAAGCAGTTACAAGCCAAACCATGTGCACCCCTGGACTAACATGATTGAGAAGATTATATCAAAACAAGCATCAGCTATTAAGTTTCATCAAGCCACATTTTTGCTCTATTTCATAGAAACAGCAGGTGAGGTTAGACCAGTTGCTCACTAAGGAGAAACACATTAAGAGGGTTTAAACCTCAAGCAAGCATGGATATACAAGCATCGCTGGTGATAGAAGTCTAACCCGTAGGACATTTCTATAGCCATAATCTAGATGATTGAAATGAACATTACTATTTTAGGTTTGACACAGAGGACTTTGTGCCTCAAGGGGTAATTCTGAATCCTTGGGACAGTGCCCGGCACCACTGAAAAATGTCCCTACACAATACACAGCCACATGGAATCCGATGAAAATATTTAGAACATACGTCTTCAGCAATAGGCTTTTGGCTGCTACCAATATATCAAGGTGACTGTACTTGAGCAAAAATGGGAGAAAGGAAGGAAAGTGACAGTTTTAAGAAGATTAAAAAAACCAACCAACTTTAAGGAAGATTAAAAAAGAGAGAGCCAGAAGGATCATTTATAAAAAGAAGGATGTAAATTCTTTACAACTCGATTGGTTTTCCATGGAATTTACTTGCTTTAATGAAACCGTGCTTCCTGAAGGACTGAAGGCTCCTTTTTTAAAAAATTTTTTTATTTTTTAAATATTTTTTACAGTTTATTAACTTTGTATCCCAGCTGTATCCGTTCCATCATTCCCTCCCAATCCCATCCTCTCTCCCTCATCTCCTCTGTACCCCTTTCCAAGTCCACTGATAGGGGAGGACCTCCTCCCCTTTCATCTGACCCTAGCTTATCAGGTCTCTTCAGGACTGGCTGCAATATCCTCCTTTGTGGCCTAGCAGGGCTGCCCCTCCCTTGGGTCAGGGGAGGTCAAAGAGTCCACCACTGAGTTCATTTCAGAAATAGTCCCTGTTCCCCTTACTAGTGTACCCACTTGGATACTGAGCTACCATGGGCTACATCTGAGCAGAGGTTTTAGGTTATATCCATACATGGTCCTTGGTTGGAGAAACAGTCTCATAAAAGACCCCTGTGCCCACATATATTTGGTCCTTGTGGAGCTCCTGTCCTCTCCAGGTCATATTAACTATCCAAAAGATGCTCACTACACAAAAAGGACATTTGCTCAACCATGTTTGTAGCAGTTTTATTCATAATAGCCAGAACTGGAAAACAACCTAGATATCCCTCAGTTGAGGAATGATACAGAAATTGTGGTACATTTACACAATGGAATACTACTCAGCAATTAAAAACAAGGAAATCATGAAATTTGCAGGCGAATGGTGGGAACTAGAAAAGATCATCCTGAGTGAGGTATCCCAAAAGCAGAAAGACACACATGGTATATACTCACTAATATAGACCTATAAGAAAGGATAAACATACTGAAATCTATACACCTAAAGAAGATAAACAGGAAGGAGGACCCAGGGTAAGATGATCAATCCTCACTTAGAAAGACAAATGGGATGTGCGTTGGATGTAGGAGAAAACAATAACAGGACAGGAGCCTACCACAGAGGGCCTCCGAAAATCTCTACCTAGTAGTGTATTAAAGCAGATGCTGAGACTCATAACCAAACCTTTGGCAGAGTGCAGGGAATCATATGAAGGCTCCTTTTTAATGTGAATAAAGCCACATGGAGGGCTGGAATATTGTTAGCCACTGGCCTCAGGAGACTACCTCTGAAAGCCTAATTATGTTACAAGTGTGTGAAAATGAGTTTAGCAGCCCATGTCCAGAAGGCTAAAGGGTGGATGATTTCAGAATGGTAGGTGGTTAGTACTTTCAGAATGTTCCATCTGTGAGCTCAACATACCAATATTTTTCTGCCTTCAATATAGCAAATGAGTTATCAACAGAGACTCGTTTTAATCAGGTATTCTTTTTTGTTTACTGAAGATATTAAAAGATGTCTTTTTTTTTTTGGATGTGTGTGTGTGTGTGTGTGTGTGTGTGTGTGTGTGTGTGTGTGTGTAATAGAATTACTGACAAAATTTGCATTTTCTTGAGTTTTTAAAAGTTATCAGCCAAAAAGGTAGCAACCTTCCTTTATGTATTTATTTAAAATCAGTCAACAAAAGAAATTTAAAAGCAAACGAAAGGTCAAAGTGGCTTTTATTTTTTCTTTTTAGTTTTATGAACAAAAGTTTTTCTTCTAGTTGTGTCACAGTAAACTCTGGCTAACCGGTTATGCTGGATTCTCCCTAATTAAAGAAGATATGAGAGAAATCAAAGAGAAATTGCTTCACAAAAACATAAATCTAGATCTATTAAGCCATTTGAATTTCCTGGTATCCTATAGTGGCCAATGAGAACATGGATATTAGTGTAATTGGATCTGTCACAGAAAGAGAAATATTTAGCATTTGCCAATCAGGTTGAAATGAACACTGTTACCAGCCTAAGTGAACAGTATTTCCCACTAAGAAATGAGAAATTCTCCAGTAAATAGTGTTGGGCATTTCAGTCTTTCATCAGACTTTTCAGATAATTTATTATTTATACCTTTTAAAGTATTATTTCAGAGCCAGTGTTCTTGGCACTGAAGAGAGTATGGACTTGGCAGGCACAGTAGCAAACCCCTTGGACTTCTGTAATGGGTTCACTCTTTTCGTACAGTTTATTTACATAAAGATGTTTACGTAAAGATGTTCACATAAAGATGTTTCTTTACATACATTTATTTACTAGCCCAGTATGTTGAATAATTGCTTATAAATAACATGGAATAAATGTTTAACTTGTTAAAATGAAGCTAATTGAAAAATAGAACCAAATCGCTTGATCCCCAACACTGCAAAAACAAACTAGAAATATTCATTAAACTGAGAGATAATGTATAGGTAGTCATATGAAGGACCCAGAACATGGAGCTAGAAATTACTTTTTAAGCACTCAATTTAGTCTATTATATGGAGCTCCTACTACCAAGTCTTGATGTCCTCGTCTAGGCAGTCATTCTCAGCCATTGATGGAATCTCTTAGCAAGCTTCATACACCTTCACGTTCTGTTTCACTCCTGGCACTGGTGAGCAAGAGTCTATAGTGATGAGTCCCTCTAAGGCAGAGGAAGCTGGTCAGGAGGCTTCACTTTGAATGCTCTGAAGCAATGCTGATTATTTGAGACTCACAGCGAACACAAGTTCCTTGAACAAAATATCAGCAAAAACACTTTCCCTAAGCTGACTCTTCTTAAGATGACAGAAATTCTTTCTTGGTTGAGATAAAACTTTGGTTGATCATATTTATGTACTATGATTGCAAATAAATTTGAAAAAAATATTGATTGTGATCAAATGTACAAATAGAAAGGCCCTCTCAGACACCATGCATGCTAAATCCTCCAAGTGTTTCTCAGAAAACACTTTATCTGATGTACAATGGACAAAAGCAGCATTCTTGAAATATACCAGGTGGATATATCTTATTTTAATTATTTCATTTTAATTTTGGATTTTTGAGACAGGGTTTCTCTGTGTACCTTTGGCTGTCCTGGAATCAATCTGTATACTAGGCTGGCCTCAAACTCAGAGACGCACCTGCCTCTGCCTCCCCAAGTGCCACCACTCCCAGCTCATCTTAATTTTAGACAATATTTATTTCTAATTGTGAAATAATGGGAGGAGCATGAGCCTTGGAAAGTAAACAAAAGGCCATCTCTGGGAGAATGAAAACCTGGAAGATTCTTACAGTTCCTCCCCAGCAATATAAAAAGGAATAAAATATTATAAAATAAAATTTTATAAAATAAAATAAAATATTGGGAAGGAGATTCTGACCAAAACAACCAAAGAAAGAGGAGATAATCAGAGAGTTGAGCTGCCTGCAAGCTGTGAAGAGCCCCAGGGTGGGAGTTTTTGTAAAGTTGAGGGTGATACAGTAGCTTTTGAGTTATCTGTGTCCCTCTATCTTTACCATCACCTTTCCTCCATATTCCTGTTGGGACCCCAACAGAAACTCATTGGTTCACCAAGCTGAACTTTAACGCAGCTTATTGTGGGGTCCCTTTCTGGAGTGAGAAGTGAGGCAATGTCTGGGCGTGCCTGTGTGTGTGTGTGTGTGTGTGTGTGTGTGTTGTGCTGTGTTGCATTAGAAAAAGTTTGTTAGATAACAAAAACTAATCAGTGTTAGTCAAGTGTTATCAAAAATATTTATACAGTTGACAGAATCCTCTCTAGGTAGCGTGTGTGCTGATGATAGTATGCCAGTGTCAACAACTGAAATTATTGGAATGTAACTTCTTAGTGAGGGGACATGTTTGGTGAAATTCAAAAGTTATTTATCTAAAACAATTGCAACATATATAAGGTAATCACCCAACGTCACTGTGGCTAATGTGTAACACACACACACAAACACAGAGTCTAAACACAGTGACTGTCATAATCACCTGCCATATATCAATAAAACAGTCATTTAAATACCGTTAAACACACGCTTTGTTACATGTTCCTTAAGTGTTTATTAAATGCACCTTCTAGGGATCCATTACAGGGCAGCTGAATAAGGACCCTCATGGAGGAAAAGGCCTGGAAATTTGTACATTACAAAGATGCTCATCGGGTTCTAATATTCATAAATATTTAAAAACCTCACTTTTTCAGGTCCTATGGAGATGAACAACTAAGTGGCATCCTTGTTCGATACCACAGGTCATCAAAAGAGGTACCTAGTGGGTAAATTATTTTATCTAAGAACTAAGAGGGAACATTTTTTTTCCAGCATACATTATTTTGCTTCAGGGAACTTTCAGAGAAGTTTCCATTTTAAGTATGCGTAACCATTGTTCCCTTGGTATACTTTTGCTTAACATTTCTAAGACATACTGCAAAAGAATGCCTTTCTTTAGGTGGGACTATAAACAAGTTGGGAGTCAGGCTTACACCCCATTATTAAAAAAAAAAAAAACTGTGTTTATAACCTGTGATTTGAATTTTGCTCATTTGTTTTTCTTCTTTACCTATGGCCTCTCATCATACCACATTTTTAAACAATACTTATACACGGTCTTAAATATTTTGTGGAACTGGGTGATGAACAAACCCATATTAATGGAACAATATTAGAATTTGCCAAATGATATGTCTGTATGAAAAAATTGGTGATTCAGCAATTTATCAGAAGAAAAAAAGAAGTCGTTTGAGTGAAATCAGAAACATTCAGTTAATATCAACTCCTCACATTTCCAATGGGCTAATTAACTTTTTAATGTCAGTTTATTTTTTAAAAATTTATTTATCAAAAACTCAAGTGGCAACACATGCTGGAGAGGTTGTGGAGAAAGGGGAACCCTCCTCCACTGCTGGTGGGAATGTAAACTTGTACAACCACTCTGGAAAGCAATCTGGCGCTTTCTCAGACAACTAGGGATAGCGCTTCCTCAAGATCCAGCCATACCACTCCTAGGCATATACCCAAAAGAGGCTCAAGTACACAATAAGGACACTGGTTCAACCATGTTTGTAGCAGCCTTATTTGTAATAGCCAGAAACTGGAAACAGCCCAGATGTCCCTGAGTGAAGGAATGGATTCAGAAATTGTGGTACATCAAAAAAAAAAAAAAAAAAGGAAATCATGAAATTTGCTGGTAAATGGTGGAATCTGGAAAAGATCATCAGAAAGATGCACACAGTATATACTCACTCATATAGACATATGATATAGGATAACCATACTAAAATCTGTACACCTAAAGAAACTAATCAAGAAGGAGGACTCTTGCTAAAATGCTCGATTCCTGTCCAGAATGGCAAAGAGGATGGACATCAGAAGAAGGAGAAAAGAGGGAACAAGTCAGGAGCCTGACACAGAGGACCTCTGAAAGCCTCTGCCCTGCAGACTATTAATGCAGATGCCTAGACTTACGGGCAACCTTTGGGCAGAGTGCATGGAATCTTAGGAAAGAAGTGGGAAACAGTAATATCTGCAGAGGACAGGAATTTCACAAGGAGAGCAACAGAACCAAAAAATCTGAGCATAGGGGTCTTTCCTGAGACTGATACTCTAACAGAGGACTATGCATGGAGATAACCTAAGACCCCTGCACAGATGTAGCCCATGGCAGTTCAGTATCCAAGTGGGTTCCATTGTAATAGGAACAGGGACTGCCTCTGACATGAACTGATTGGCCTGCTCTTTAATTACCTTCCCCTGAGGGGGAGCAGCCTTACCAGGCCACAGAAGAAGACAATGCAGCCACTCCTGATGAGACCTAATTGACTAGGATCAGAAGGAAGGAAAAGAAGACCTCCCCTATCAGTGGACTTGGGGAGGGGCATGCATGCAGAGGGTGGAGGAAGGGAGGGATTGGGACTGGAGGAGGGAGGTAACCACAGGGGGGACACAAAGTGAATAAAATGTAATTAATAACGAATTTTTAAAATTTTTTATTTATTTAGCATGGACATATGCATCCATGAATGCCACAGTTCTTATGGAGATCAGAGCAAAAATTGTATGGAATTGGTTGTATGCACCCACACTCTGGATTTCAGAGATCAAACTCAGATCATCAATCATGGCAGCAAATGGTTTTATGAGATGACCCAACTTCCAATTACTTAACTTTAAAAAGAATGTATAAAATGACTCTGAGATTCCATCTTAGACCTATCAGAATGGCTAACATCAAAAACTCAAGTGACAACACGTGCTGGAGAGGATATGGAGAAAGGGGAACCCTCCTCCATTGCTTGTGGGAGTGAAAACTTGTACAACAACTTTGGAAATCAATCTAGCGTTTTCTCAGAAAATTGGGAATAGCACTACCTCAAGATCCAGCTATACCACTCCTAAGCATATATCCAAAAGATATCCCACCATTCAATAAGGACATTTGATCAACTATATTCATAGCAACTTTAATTGTAATAGCCAGAATCTGAAAACAACCTAGATGTCCCTCAACGGAGGAACGAATACAGAAATTGTGGTACTTTACACAATGGAATACTTCTCAGCTATTAAAAACAAGGAAATCATGAAATTTTTAAGCAAATGGTGGGAACAAGAAGAGATCATCCTGAGTAAGGTAACCCAAATACAGAAAGACAGGCATGGTATACAGTCACTAATAAGCAGATATTAACCATATAATATAAGACAGACATGTATAGACCTAAAGAAGCTAGTCACTAAGGAGGACCCTAGGGAGGATGCTTAAATCTCATTCAGAATGGCAGACAGGATAGACACCAGAATCTATGGAAAAGAGGAAAGAGATGGGAATCTACTAAAGAGGGTCTTCTGAAAAATTTCACTCAACAGAGGATTAAAGCAGATGCTGAGACTCAGGGCCAAACTTTGGGTAGAGTACAGGGAGTTTTATGGAGGAAGAGAGGGCTGGGATTAGAGGAAAATGGAGGGTACAGGAGCCCCACAAGAAGACCAACAAAACTAAAAGATCTGAGCCCGGGACATCCTGCAGAAACTGATGCACCAAAGGAGGACCATGCATGGAAAGGACCTAGACCCCCTGCTCCAATGTCGCCGATTGGCAGCCCAGTCTTCATGTTGATCTCTGAGTGAGGGGACCAGGGGCTGCATCTATCATGAACTCAGTTGATTGCTCCCTGATCACTCACCCCTGATGATGCAGCCTTGTCAGGCCACAGAGGAAGGGTATCCAAGCAGTCCTGATGAGACTTAACAAGCTATGGGCAGATGGCAATAGTGGAGAACTCCCTCTTTCAGTAAACTAGGGGAAGGGGATGAGGAGAAGAAGCAGTATGGGTCGGACTGAGGGAAATGAGGGAGGGGGCTTCAATCGGGATATATAATAAATAAATTGTGAAGAAAATTAAAAATAATAAAAAAGAATGTATGATGTGTTAAAAGAAATTAGAAACAGTTTTCTGGCACTGTGTAAGAGACTGTGTGTGTGTGTGTGTGTTTATTTCTCAATGTGCTTGGATACTATATTCTTGCCTTGATTCTTCACTTTAGTTAATAAAATTAAATAAAACACATCACCTCTATTGCCAAGGATGTACATTAATTCTAAAATTATTAAATATTATGGAAATAAGCTTTTCTTCTATGAGGTATTGGTACAAGATTCCTGAACCTGACCTTTTTTTCTGTTTATTCGTGTTTCTTTATTTGTTTTTAATGACAGCCCATCTGAACATACACGTCTTATATTGCAAGACAGGAATTAGCTATTATGTTGAGCATCCAGCTGCTTTAAACAAAAGGAATTGATTTCAGAGATCACAATATCAGTGAAGGGTCAGTAGTGCAGAGAATGAGCTGTGCTCTGAATTTACCTTAACCCTTTGAGCAGGAAACAAAAATAAAACTTTAGGAAGAAAGTCTCCTGCTTGATGAACCTGACTGAAAATGAGAAGTGGCTGCTAGGAATTAGAAGGAAAGGTTACTTCTGATAGGGTGAAGTAAGGAAGCCAGGATACACACCATTGAGCATGGCAAGAGTCCAAGACAAGATTAGTACATAGAAGGAAAGTGGTGGATAGGATTCTACTGTCCACAGCAACCATCTTGAAAGTGTATAGCTCACAGCAGGTTTGCTGAAGGCTTTCTGATACTGAAAGAATTAAAGAAGCAGTGTACTGTTGTTTCAGACTTTTATCTGATGGGAAATCCTCCTTCCACACCAATGCAGACTCACTAGGGGTCACTGAGTCCCAAATCTAATTCCCAATCTGAGGACCTTCCATGTTTCTGTCACTTTCTTATACTAAAAAGAAAAGTCAGATAACCATAGAATTGATAATTGACAGCCCACATACAGTTAAACAGTCCAATTACAAGCATGATTTCATCATGAACATGAACTAAAAAGTTATGGTAGGCAAATGGTTACAAACAGTAAGGCAAAAAGAAACAAGGCTGGTCCATATAGTAAGACACTTTACATAATTTAAATACCTAGGTAATTGGAGGGGTTTGCCAAGGCTTCTGAAAAATAAACTATCCTTTAAATTGAAATTAAATATTGATTTGACTTAACAGTAATTACTAAGTTCACCACTTCAATTTGACTTCATACAATTTATGATCACCATCTCTGTCCCAAATTTCCTTTTAATGAAACTAGCACAATAATTTATGCCACATTTCCTCAAGGGTCCTCCAAGCCTTGTGATCAAAGATGTTTCCAGCACACATATATGAGTCTATGTGATTCATGAAGAAAATTTGTATTTTCTATCCATAATATGCCAAGTCAGCACATTGTTTCTATGCCCTTATTGCAAACACTAATATGTATGCCTCTATAATATCATACATTTTAACCATTCTGTATATTACTAAATCACCAGTGCTTAGAAAAGAACACAGAGCATAAAGGATACTCCATAAATATTTCTTAAATATATTAATAAGGAGCTGGCAGTTAGAATACATATAAATCATATTGTAGTGCTCTTGGCAGTGACTGAACTATAAGACAAAGAATGGCAAAGGCACACATGTTCCTGCCTCTCTGTCTCTGTCTTTGTCCCTGTCTCTCTCTCTCTCTCTCTCTCTCTCTCTCTCTCTCTCTCTGTGTGTGTGTGTGTGTGTGTGTGTGTTTCCAAAGTAAATTTAGAAAGGGATCAAGAAAGATGAGTGCCAATCATGTGTTATTTCCCTAGCAGAATTTAATTCCAGCTGAGAATCACTGAGTGTCTAAAAATGTTCATTCTCTACCTCCTGATTTTGTTTAATTTCACAGACATAAAGGAGCCAACAACATGGATTGCTCATATGCCTCCTGAACGATTTCCCATGACTCTGACATTTCTCATTATCGACGCTTCATGAGTTTTATCTTTTTGTTGTTTTGCTAGGATCTTGTACTCCAGCTATGACTGTCACTTCTACAGTTCAAAGAAGGAACACAGGAGAGGAGTTTTTGAGTAGAACTTGTCGGTGTTCATCCTTTAGACATCTTACTAAATTCTAAGGGTGAGAGCCGAAAATAATGCTAACAATATGCTGGCATACTGTTGAACTTTCTTAATCTAATATATAAATCAAAACTATAGATTACAAACTATCTTTAAATTCAAACATGAGAATACTACTAAGATCTTAAAACAGTATTCTCAGACACATTCCTAGAACTTAAATAATATCAGACTATAATTACAATCCTCCTTTGCAGTTCCCTTTGTCTTAGATCAAAGCTATCCATTGTTCATTACCAGTTCTTACTTGGTCAGGTCATTATAACCAGAATCAATAGCACAAAAGATGAAAAGCATCTTTTCTTCATATTTCACACTACCCACAATATGAGTTATGCTTTACTGTGTGTTAAACTTTATCCAGGACGTCTCCATTATTTAATACAGTTGCAAAAGAGAGGCTGCAATTATTAAACTAAATGAGTAATCAAAATAACTAACCTGAACCCAAATTCAACAAAAACCAAATAGTGTCTTCCATTTCTAGCATATACAATTCAAAAACAGCCTGTAGGACAACAGAATATTTTTTGAAAAAAATCAAACAGCTTTCTGAATGAGAAAAGAGGCTTCTTCTGAGACTCCTGTTCTCCACTGGCTCCTGAGTTCATCATGAAATGTGCATGGGCACCTAGCCTATCCTCCCAAATTTCATACTCTCCATCCACCCTCGTCTGCTAGAACTTGTTCCATTCTTTAACATACATTTATTCCTTGTACCACACACACAAAAAGCTGACGAGTCCCAATCTTTTCCACATGTCTTCTCCAAGCCACCTACCTAATCCTCCAATATCCTGTATTCTGTCACCTTTCTAGGATTTCCCTTTTGCTGAAAGCACCTCCCCACTCATGACACCTTCTAGAACTTACTGCTGCTTCATAGGACAAAGAGTACTCAAGAAACCTCTGGGTTCTTTTCCTCTTCCAGATATGAAAGAACATTTCTCTCCTGAGGTTACTACTTCTCCAAAGCTAAGACCAGCCCATCAGCCATTCATAGGTGATCCTAGGACTCTTTGGTCCTCTCACTGTTATCATTTCTGTTCCTCTGGCTGGACAGTCTTGCCCATTACTTGCCCATTACTTTACTGGTAGGACTCTCGGTGTACTGTTAGATGTTTCCTTCTACATCCAAGCTTCACAGTCTCTTGAAAACTTCTTTAAAAAGGTTTACATTCTGCCAACGTCTCCTGTTAGGAAATTAATTATAATGTCTCTTTTCCATAGAGATCCAATCTAGGCAAAAGACCTGGCTTCTTTACCTGAGCAGCATTCCCCTCTTTTCCATCAGCACACATACTGTGCTTTCAAAAACAAAACTCCATACTTGAATCCATTTACTATGCCATATCAATGCCATCAAATATATAAACTTGGACTTAATAATGAACATGTTAATTTTTTTTTATTTTTCCTAACTTATTTAGATCAAGGAAACCTTTGCCATTTCATTGAAACTGTTTTCTCAAAGTCATAAGTGATTTTGTTGCTCTTTCCAACGGTCAGTTTGTTTCCCTAGTTGGGCTTTTTTTGTATGATGTTGGGCTGTGTGGTGATTTAAATGAGAAATGTTCCCTGTAGTGTAGGGCACTTAAGCATTTGAACCACAGTTGGTACTGAGTTTGAGGTTTGGGTGCCATGGGCTTGCTGGGGGAAAGTCATTGGGGGTTGTTTTGATATTAAAAGCCCCATTCCATTACCAGTTTGTTCTGCTTCATCCTTAAAGATGTAAGCTCTCAATTTTCTGGTCCAGCCACCATGTCTTCGGCTTCCCTTCCTCTCTGCCATACCCTTCCTCTCTGTCATAATAGGCTTTTATCCTCCTGGAACCATAATCTAAAAATAAACTCTCTTTCCCTTAAGTTGCATTGGAACATTGTGTTTTATCAAAGCAACAGAAAAGTAACTAATACACCTTGGCATTCAAACGTCTTTTCTTCTTTTATAAACTCTCTTTGGTAACTCAATGCTGCCACAGCTTCTCTGATGACACCCTAATTAATATCTTAAGTCTGGATATCTGCTAAAGATGAACTCCATGTCCTTATATCTAATAGTGCTCTAAACAACCACATAGAATGCGTATTCAGTAAATTAACTTTGGCATGTGCAAAAATTAGAATGAACTGCTAACCTTGTTTACAAGCTTCAGTAGTCCTACCTACTACTCCAGTCCTGTATTTTAATTGCAATTAATATTTACAGATTATGAATCCCAAAATCATAACATGGTCTTGTCCCTTTATTTTCTCTGATACTCTAACTACAATCTGGTAGCAAATTCCCTCGCAATTGGTTTTAAAATATATCCAGACTTTACTTTTTTTATTAGCTTGCCTTTTACTTCCTTGGTCAAATCAAGGATTACTCCTTGTCTAGAGTATTGCAGTGATTTTCTAACTGTCTCTTCATTGTCACATTAGATCTCTGTATGTTTACACAAAGGTAGAATGTTCATTTCAAAATTCTAATCCGAAGTTTTTCAAAGGTTTATTTTGTCACTGGCTAAGGAAGGAAACACAGTGGTCCACACTTCCATGCTCCAGTTCATCAGTTGCTTTTGCTTTCATTTCCCATGACTGTTCCCATGTGTCATGCTATTATTCCCATTATATTGCCAGGTTCAGAGTGCATGTACCTCAGCTGGTACATCTGCTACTCCACCTTTCTTAAACACTCCCCCACTCTCCACCATTCAGTGAGGCTGTCTTTATCACCCAAATTTAAATTATCTATCTATTCCCATCTGATCTTTTATTTCTTGTCCATGCTTTAAATTTTTGCATCCACTCAATACTAATATACATTATATTTATGGTTTTATTAATTGTTTCCTTCTTCTAGAAAGAGCGTAAGAGGTTTTTTTTGACTTTCATATTTTTGCCCTTTGATTTTTGTCTTCCAGTTACTCTAGCCACAGTGTCAAAAACAGTCATGGACAGTCTGGGAGATTCCCAAATTTAATGAAGCCATTCATTGTTAACTGTGTTAGCATGTATTGAGTAATCAATTTTTATTGAATTTATGTGTGTGTTAATGAATTGATATGTAAATATACAAGTGAGAAAGCCTATATTTATATTTTTTTAATTTCATGCATTTATACAATATATATTGATCATATTTGTCCACCACTTTCTCCAATTCCCCTTACTCTCTCTCTCCCAACTTCAAATCCTCCTTTTACTCATTTTTTATTATCGACAACCCCTGACTCATCTCTAATTGATATGGTAAATATTCACATGGGTATGTGGTCATTCTCTGGGGTATGAACAGTATACAAACTGCCATGCCCTGAAAAGAGAAAGACTCTTGTTAATCATCAACTGCCAATAGCTCTTCAGCGAAGAGTTGGGCTTCAGGGGCCCTTGCTCCTACATACTAGATTTTTTACTGGCTGATCTTGTGCAGTTTTTGCACAGGTAAGCAGAGCTGTTGTGAGTTGGATTGATACAAAAGCCATATCATGTTCAGAACTCAACATTTTTCAGTTCTTCCCATCCTCTGGCTCTTATAGTCTTTCATACCCCTCCTCTGTGAAATTTCCTGAGCTTTGGATGGCAGATGATCAAAATAGATGACCCATCCATAACTGAGAGCTCAGTTAATTATACGTTGCACTTTAGACAATTAGTCTCTGCATTAACCACCACCCACTACAAAAAGAGTAATGAATAATAATTAAATACACTGTGAAATAACCTGTAGTGTCAGAATATCAAGGTAGAATCCCCGATTTGATGAAGCCATTCATTGTTAATCCTGAGATTTGTTGAAGAAAAAACAATTCCACAATTTGGGGCCAAATTTGAAGCACACTTCATTAAATATTAAATACTAACCAAGAAATGGGCTTCGATCAGCACCATTCCTAGGAATTTCCCAGCTGAAAATGTCCAAGGGCCACATGTAGCAGGAGTGTAAAAGGGCAAATGTACAGGTCACCAAACTTTCCCAAGAGGCTTATTTTGCAAGAACAACAATTCGCAGAACTCAAGGAAGTTACCTGGTTCCTGGGCAGGTGGGGCTTACAGGTTAACTCGGGGCATTACATCATGATCCTCATATGTAAAAGTTATTGAAATTAAAGGCGTTCCTCAGATGAACTAACAGGGGGAACTCAACCATGAATGCAGTTTCTTCCTCTGACCGGTGAGAATGTGGGAAGAGGGGTATACACTCTAATCTCTAAATTCAAAAGAGAACTTCAAAACATAATTTAAAGATAACTTCTCCAAGTTTAAAACTGAAGGTAGCCGTGGACTCTGCACAAGCCTTTAAAACAGAAGGACAAGAGAGTTTATCTGTTTTCTGAGGAAAGGTAATAGAAGGTACATGTGTGAAGGGAATGATTAATGAAAGAAAAAGTTACCTCAGGAGTACTAAAGAATAAATACATGCAAAAAGAGCAGGATTATCCTTACAAAGCGAAAACATCCCTTCTAACCAAGACCCCATAATAGTCCTAATAGTCCTTTCTTCTGAACAATGGAGAAAGTCTCATTTCTGAATATTATACTATACACTTGCAGTGGTGTTTTCTAGAAGGTGGTGACTGCTAGAGAACATATAAGTTTTCCTGAATGCTGGTGATAATTCCTTTCTGATTGGAAATTACAGGATGTAGCTACTGTGTGAAAATGCATCTAACTACATACCTGTGATTTGTGGGATGTTTTATGTTTACATTTGAACATTTAATCTGAACACTATTTGTTCTAAAATGTTATATTACTACAAAGCAGAAACCCAAATAATAAATGTCATAAGGTGTGGGGAAGGAGATGGAACCATTGACATATTACAAACCTGAGCTTGGCTGCCTTCTTTATTTATTATTATACTTTTTAATCAAAAAGAAATTCCAGTGAGCTGTCCTTCCATGTTTAATGCTCTATCCATTTATCAACCTACGGAGACTGTCGGTAAAACATGGCTTGCTATGGTTTATCTACAACGGTCTTAGTACATATTTTTTCCAGTACTTGAATTCAGGCTTACTATCAACATGAGCAATAATATCAAATCTTATGGTTTGTAACTGATATCTCATAAGAAAAATATCTATATCTGAAGTAATGTTTACCTGAAGCATGCCAAATTTCTTAGGATTCAATGAAAATAAAGGACCAGAAGTAATATCATTGTTTAAAAATTACTCATTCTTATGAATTGTCCTCAATTTAGAAAATTTATTTATAAATTTACTTTTATCTTCAAAATTATGTCAAGCATCATCTAGAAAGTATTTTAAGGTACTTAAAATACCTTATCTTTTTATGAATATACATACTGGCAATTATTCATTTTATTGATTTCACATAATGAGATCCTACTGAATTAAGATATTATTAATTTATAATGTATTTCTTGTCAATGATAAAACTTCCTTGGTCTCAGAAGGACAAATATTGCTGGATTCAATTTCAATGACTGAACCCTCTAAGAGACCCCACAATACAAATAAATGTAATTTAATGGTAGTTGCCAGAAGATGGGAGATTGGGAAAAGGCTATGCGTTCTTCACTAAACACTTGTTTTCTGTGATGAACAAAGTTTAGGTATTTGCTATACAGCACATTACTTAGAGTTATTATATTACTGTATACTTAAAGGCGATATACAGCAAGCCTATAGCCAACATCAAACTGAACGGAGAGAAACTTAAAGCAATCCCACTGAAATCAGGGACAAGACAAGGCTGCCCACTCTCTCCATATCTCTTCAACATAATCCTGGAAGTCCTTGCTAGAGCAATAAGACAGTTGAAGGAGATCAAGGGGATACAGATGGGAAAGGAAGTAGTCAAATTATCACTATTTGCAGATGATATGATAGTATACATGAGTGACCCCAAAAACTCTACCAGGGAACTCCTACAGCTGATAAACCCCTTCAGCAAAGTGGCCAGATACAAAATTAACTCAAAAAAATCAGTAGCACTCCTGTATACAAAAGACAAAAGGGCTGAGAAAGAAATTAGAGAAACAACACCATTCACAATAGCCACAAATGACATAAAGTACCTTGGTGTAACCCTAACCAAGCAAGTCAAAGACTTGTATGAAAAAAATTTCAAGTCTCTGAAGAAAGAATTAGAGGAAGATATTAGAAGATGGAAAGATTTCCCATGCTCATGGCTTGGCAGGATTAGCATAGTAAAAATGGCCATCTTACCAAAAGCAATCTACAGATTTAATGCAATTCCCATCAAATTGCCAACACAATTCTTTACAGACCTGGAAAGAAAAATTCTTAACTTCGTATGGAATAACAAGAAACCGAGAATTGCTAAAACAATCCTCTACAATAAAAGATCTTCTGGAGGTATCTCCATTCCTGATCTCAAGCTGTACTATAGAGCAACAGTTATAAAAACTGCATGGTACTGGCATAGAAACAGAATGGTGGATCAATGGAACTGAACAGAAGACCCAGAAATAAACCCACACACTTACGGACACCTGATTTTTGACAAAGATGCCAAAACCATACAATGGAAAAAAGATAGCATCTTCAACAAATGGTGCTGGTCCAACTGGATGTCTACATGTAGAAAAATGAAAATAGATCCATACTTATCACCCTGCACAAAACTGAAGTCCAAGTGAATCAAAGACCTTAACATAAAACCAGACACATTAAATCGGCTAGAAAAAAAATTGGGGAATACCCTAGAACTCATTGGTACAGGAGAAAACTTCCTGAACAGAACACCAACAGCACAGGCTCTAAGAGCAACAATCATTAAATGGGACCTCATGAAATTGAAAAGCTTCTTTAAAGCAAAGGACACCGTCATCAAAACAAAGTGACTGCCTACAGATTGGGAAACAATCATCACCAACCCTTTATCTGACAGAGGACTCATATCCAATATATATAAAGAACTAAACAAGCTGAAAAGCAACAAACCAAGTAATCCACTTAAAAAAATGGGGAACAGAGCTAAAGAGAGAATTCTCTGTAGAGGAATATCGAATGGCAGAGAAGCACTTAAAGAAATGCTCAACCTCATTAGCCATTAGGGAAATGCAAATCAAAACACCCTGAGATTTCACCTTACACCCATGAGAATGGCCAAGATGAAAAACTCAAGGGACAACGCATGCTGGAGAGGTTGTGGAGAAAGGGGAACCCTTCTCCACTGCTGGTGGGAATGTAAACTGGTACAAACACTCTGGAAATCAATCTGGCGCTTTCTCAGACAACTAGGGATAGCGCTTCCTCAAGATCCAGCCATACCACTCCTAGGCATATACCCAAAAGAGGCTCAAGTACACAAAAAGGACATTTGCTCAACCATGTTTGTAGCAGCTTTATTTGTAATAGCCAGAAGCTGGAAACAACCCAGATGTCCCTCAACTGAAGAATGGATGCAGAAATTGTGGTACATCTATACAATGGAGTATTACTCAGCAATGAAAAATAAGGAAATCATGAAATTTGCAGGTAATGGTGGGACCTGGAAAGGATCATCCTGGGTGAATTGTCCCAGAAGCAAAAAGACACGCATGGTATATACTCACTCATATAAACATACAACATAGAATAAACCCACTAAAATCTGTACATCTAAACAAACTAAGGAATAGAGAGGACCGTAACTAAAATGTTCAATCCCCATCCTGAAAGGCAAAGAGGATGAACATCAGAAGAAAAAGAATATAGGAAACAACCTCGGAACCTGCTACAGAGGGCCTCTGAAAGCCAGAAGAAAACAGGAAACAACCTTGAAACCTGCCACAGAGGGCCTCTGAAAGCTTCTGCAGTATAGACTGTCAAAGCAGATGCTGAGCCTGATGGCCAACTGATGGGCAGAGTGAATGGAATTACATGTAAGAAGTGGGAAATAGTAAAACCTGGAGGGGACGAGAACTCCACAAGCAGAGCAACAGAACAAGATAATTTGAACACAGGGAACTTCCCAGAGACTCATACTCCAACCAAGGACTATTCGTGGAGATAACCTAGAACTCCTGCACAGATGTAGCCCATGGCAGTTCAGTGTCCAAGTGGGTTACATAGTAATGGGAAGAGGGACTGCCTCTGACATAATCTGATTGGCCTGCTCATTGATTACTTCCCCCTGAGGGGGGAGCAGCCTTACCAGGCCACGGTAGAGGACAATGCAGCCAATTTTGATGAGAACTGATAGACTAAGATCAGAAAGGAGAGGAGAACCTCCCCTCTCAGTGGACGTAGGGAGTGGCATGCATGCAGAAAGGAGAGGGAGGGTGGGATCGGGAGGGGAGGAGGGAGGGGATTATGGGGGGATACAAAATGAATAAAGTGTAATTAATAAAAAATTAAAAAAATAAAATAAAATTCACTCTCAAAAAAAAAATGAGTTAAGTTAGTATATCTTAAAGTAGATTTCACACCATGTGTCATGGCAAAAGATAGTGATCCCAGTCAGGCAGATACATGGCACTGAAGCCTGAAGATGCCGACTGAGCTGCCTCGACAAGGGAACTTCTGGTCAGCTGCATCCTGCAATAACTTCAACCTCAGTTAATCAGCTGATGTGCCTAGGAAGACACTTGAGTCAGACACATTCAGCTAAGGTCCTCACAGATTCCTGACCACACAGGCTATGAAGTAGTTAACATTTCTCACGTTAAACTGATCAATTTTAGAGTAATTTGTCTCGCAGCAATCCGTGATGGGAACATCCAGCCAGTTCTTGATTATTTAGTGGGCATGCAGTGTGTTGCCAACCTTCCGGAACTATTTGCAGTGTTGACTCATCACTAGTGTGTCAGAGTTTTTTTGTTTTGTTTTGTTTTGTTTTGTTTTGTTTTTTTCACTCCCTTGTGTATTCCTGTGAGATACTGGTGGCCCTTCCCTTCATGGATAAAAATAAGACACCAAGACTTTTTAATATTTCAAAGATTAGTGGCTGGGCAGACTCTCAACTAGCTCATCTAAAAGTTAACCCGACTAGCCACGTGCCTAGCTATACCATCCAGCCCTGTAGTCACCTCCATCTCCTCTCATGTCTCCTGGCAAAAAAAAAAAAAAAAAAAAAAAAAAAAAAAAAAAAAAAAAAAAAAAACCTTTTGTCTTTCTTCTCCCCAGAGTGCCTGTCTCCCTAACAGGAAGTCCCGCCTTTTACTGCGTGCCCAACTATAGGCTGTCAGCAACTTTATTATCCAATCAGGGATAATTTAGGAGGCACGATTACAGTCCATCATTTTGGATACCTGAGAATTTGCTCATGGGACTATAAGAATCTTAGCAGACAAGCAATTAGCATTTGAATACATATCAAACCCTTGTAAATTTCTGTATTTAGTTTTGTTTTGTTTGCTGTCTGAAGTATTTAATGATCAATGTTTTATGTTTTTATAGATGGTACAAATATTTTCCATCTGTTAAACAATATATAATTTATAATTCATGTGCAGTCAGATTTGTGGATTGTTTTCCTATGTTGCAGCTTGTATTATACTTAGAAGAAATGTCAATTCTTAGATTTTTAGTGGTTTCCTGTATTTTATTCTCAGCAGTTCAGAACGTGTTCTCTACTTAGATTTTTATCCAATCTGTAATTAGGCTATTTGTGGTTATATTATAGAGAGCCAAGTAAAAAAGCATAATGAAGAGCAAACATATCACTGTGATTAGCCCAAACATATTTAATAGGTAGAATCCTCATAAAAGTGGACGTTTGAACAACATATTCTGTTCTTTTAACTTTCTTAATGTTTCCAGCAATAACCACATAAATTTAAATAGCTGAAATTCTGTATGCTCTGATATTTGAGGGGCTTGTGTCTTAGGTCTGCCTTTCTACTGTTTTCTATCTTTATTTTACATATTATCTTCTGTGATACATTTAAAAGTCACCATATAAATTCATACAAATTACATTGCCATTTTAATCTTCAAATTAACTTTAACTTGTAACATTGTTTGGGATTTCTTTCAAATATTGATCTTTTCTTCACCAAGGGCATAGTACAACTTCCCCATCCTTTTCAGTGCTTGCTTTATGACCTTCAATAAACTTCTATAGTTTTCTTTTAATAGGTTTACAAGTTGCTTGTTGTACCTAATCATAAGTATTTAATGAGCTTTCTGTCCATTTTAAATGAATCCCATTTTTCTATTACACTTTAAGTCAGTCATTGCTTGTGTATAAGAAAGCTATTGATTTTTCAATATTGATTTTTTTTTAAAAATCTGGCTACTTCCTGGATAATATTTTTCCATTGCTTTTTGTTGTTTTTTTTTCATTTTTGATTAACTATCAGTTTATCTTGTTAAATGCGCTTCCAGTTTTGTTTTGTTTTTTTTTTTTTTTACTTCTACTTTTTTTTTATCATATTCTGGTATCTTTAACAATGTAAACATAAAAGCTAATCCTTTTCTTATTTTAAACATATTATATAATCCTTATGTATTAATTTTTGTATTGCCACATAGAGTGTAAATATTGTAGTTCTAAGGGTCAGAAACCCATGCCAGTCTCACACAGCTACAGTCTAAGTATTCACATACACTCTCAGGCAGGGTATGTAACTCACTCCTATGGGCTTCCACAGACTGTGTCCCTGCCTCACAGTCTCTCCTCACAACCTCCAATATCTTGCTAGCATCATCCTTGCCTTCCTCTATATCCAGTGTCCTGTCACCCATGTCCAAGGATAACCTTGCCCTACCAATTTTCACAAATTCATCACAACTGGAATGCTCCTTTACCACAATTCCCAAGAACAGGGGCATTATGGGAAAAGGAATATAATTAACTTACATCCTGGTGTAGAATATTTTACTAATGTTTATGAAGTTTCCATAGTGTTTATGGAAGATTGTTAAGCCAAGTTCAATATTTAGCTTAGTAAGAGATTCTCTTTTCTGAGACATTGAAAAATATTGTAATAAATCAAATGATTTATTCTCCCATACTGAGGTGCATAGATGTCTTCTCACTTTTACTCTAATTTGTTGCTGTCCAATTAAATTAATTCACGTGTTTCATAATGTGAAATAAGTTTGCATCTTCAGTATATGCCTTTTGGACAGAATATATCAACTTACTAACGCATTTAAAATTTAATTTGCAAATAGTTTTGTTAGGATTATAAAAATTGTGAATTTCCTTTTTCTGCTATCTTTATTTAATATTATTCTTAGAGTCATATTGTATTCATACAACTTACTTACAGAAACATTTTTTAAAGCTTACCTGTATAAATCTCTTAACTTCTGATTTTAATGAATTTTATTCAGGAACGATTCTTCATAAAGCATAAATTCTTGTTCACCTTTTATATGTCTTATTTATTCTGGAAAAAAGCTGTGTTTTCTCTCTTCAGTGCCAAATTCCACTATTTCATTTGTATTATACCATGCATATTTATTATATACATAAATTTAACATTAAACCCTAAGCACATTGTTTTGCTTCTATATAAGAAAAATCCTTGGAACTAAATAAAAACATCACATACCCAAATTAACCAGACCCAAAGACCACATAACTTAATGATCTAATGTATAGTTAGAATGAGTATTGAAAGTAGAATTCATGAAGCTCAAATTTTAAATTAGCCTTCCAATGTGGAATATATTTTATGCATTTATCCACCACCAAAACATACAAATGAAAATTCATAGCAGGATTAGAACCAGAAATCACATTTAAAAGAAATATTCACAGATTAAATAAAAATGTATGGTTTATAAGAAACATTCAATTAAAAATAAATTGGGAAGATATTTCAGAAAGAAACAGAATATGTAACACCAATAACACATTGAAATTAATTTTAAAAAATGAATGGTATTAAAAAGTTCTTATTATTTTAAGAGAATATATCCCATAATAAAGACACAACCTTAAAATAATTTTGCATTATGTACTATAATAAGTACAGTGTTTGCTCATGTATCAAGATATTGATCTCATTAGAAGTATGGAAAAGAATGATTAACACAAAAGTACTTCGAAAATATTAGTGGGAACCTAATATAGAAGCTTTCTGAAAGGTCACATACACACATATACACACATACATACACACACACAAACACAAAGGTAAAAGGAAATTACCCCATTACAAGGGGACCGTGCCTTTTCCAGACACCGTCAGCTATCAAATAAACAGACCAATGGCAGGTATGTTTTACCTCTTTACAAGCTGTTGTTTGGTGGGGTTCCGTTGAACTCTGCACGGTTACAGTCTATTGCCAGTACCCTTTACTACCCTCCAGAATTTAGAAATAAGGCCATGTGGCTGAAGATATCACATGTTCGAATTACAGGATATTAAAAAGTGTTCTGCCGCCAAATTGGAAGCTATTTATTTACTTTTCCTTTACTGGCTAGGTTTCATGATACTTGAAAGTCCTTTGCATGCTACTGGCTGAGAAATATTTATCAATGGTATTACCCAGTTATGAACTCAGTGAGCCACAGAAGTAATTTGCCTGGCAAGATATTGCCACTGATGCAATAGTGGGAGAAATATTATGGGAGTGACTGCCTACTTTCTGATTGGATTTAAAACCTATAGTTCAAGTTGGAACCCATACCTGGAACTGTTAACTGGGCCAAAATATGTGACTAGCTAGTTCAGAGGCCATAACAGAGAGAGCTTGTGATTATTATACTATTAAATATATATAGCAATAAACTGTCCCCTAAGTTATTAATTTTTTCTATTTTTGAGATTATTATATAAGTCCATCCATTTGTTTTTCTTGGACATAAAAGCACCCAGCACAATCATTAAGATACAAGGAGAGTAGGTCCCTACTCCTATTTTATTCAGTGTTGTATTTGGACGTTGTTTATGGCAACAAGACAAGAATAAAACTTATTAATTAAAAAAAGAAATTGAAAGCTAAAACCCAGCATCCTAATGTTGAATTATATTAAAAAGGCAATTTCCAGAATAACAGATGAACATAGTAGTGAAAATATGAAAACAACAAACCTCACTTCAATAAAAGTGATTCAAATTAAAAGCTAAAGGGTAATAATTCTGCTTTTAATTTTAGGAGATTGACAAAACTTGATATAGAAAAGGCTTTACCCTTACCCTCTGAAGGCTGGGGTAAAGAAACTGACAATAGATGCATTTAATTGGAAACAGGCTATGTGATTTTATTACACGAAACTTGAGAACAATTTTGGAGACACAAATAAATGACATCCTTGGCATTCATGCCAGTTATTAACAGTTATCACCCATCCTCATCTTCTTCCCCGCTGCAAAGAAATGCATGCTTCAAAAACTTCAACTTTCGCTAATATAATATTCTATAAATGCATGAATTTCAGTAAATGTGCTACTGTAGATGATATGTAGCGTAGAAAAAAGGGAGGGAGTGGGGGGTGTCTTTTTACATTTCTCCTCAGGTTCCAAAACTTCCTCAAGGCCACATATTCTATGCCCACACTACCAGCACCATATGAATTCCTGCTAGCTCAAAATGGATCCTTGCCACTTTGGACCACAGTTGCATTAGCCTTTGGATGATAACGGGGTAAACAGTTGTTTTGAGCAGACAACACCTTCGGAGGTATTCTGAGTTTAAGCTCTCTGTCAAATCAATTTTCAATTTTCAGAGATGGTGGCCTCACTAAGTGGGGCCTTTCTACTAAGAGAACTTTCTTATTGTCCCAGTGCAGAGTACTGGGTTTGTTGTTAATTATGATGCTCACCTTAAGAATTACAGATGTGTTGTCTTCATGTCCTCACCTTGTCCTAAAGTACCAAGCTCAATAAATATCAGCATTTTTCATCTTTCTGCACTACATTTTGCTTTTTCTCACCATAGAGACCTGGATGGGAAAACTGAACTGTACCCATTACATGGCCTGAATGCTGTCTAGGCTTGCAACATTCTTTGAAAAACAAATTATATCATTAAATTTATATTTACTTCATACACACTTTTAGGGCACAAGCAGAATGAAATATAAGTTTTTGCCCCTAACCCAGGTTACAACAATGTCTTTATTCCCTTATATTAAATGTTATGATCTGGGCCTCTTGTACCCTTGCTTCTCTCTGCTTTCTTTTTTTATTATTTAATTTATAGCCTGGTTGTAGCCCCATCCCTCCTCATCTTCCAGTCCTACCCTCACTCCCTCTCCCTTATCCCTTGGAAAAGGGGAGCACCCCTTTCCTATCCACCCCAGATCATCAAGTCTCATCGGGATTGAGTCTGTCCTCTTTTCCTGTGGCCCGGGATGGCAGTCCCACCATGAGGAAGTTATCAAAAAGCTAGCAAGGGAGTCCCTGTCAGATGCAGTCCTCACTTTCCTTACTTGAGGACCCACATGAAGCCTATGCTGCCATCGGTAACATTGCGTAGGGGAGGTCTAGGTCTAGTCATGCATGTTCCTTGGTTAATGCTTTAGCCTCAGCAAGACCCTCTGAGCCCACTAACCCTGTGGTTAGTGGGCTTTGTTAGTCTTCTTAGACCTCAATATAACACCGGATATACAAATCTATTAAAAGAAAAAGTGGGGAAGAGCCTCAAACTGATTGGCAGAGAAGACAACTTAGTGAACAGAACATGAACAGCTCGGGCTCTAAGATCAACAATTAAAATTTGGACTTCTTGAAACAGAAAAGCTTCTGTAAGGCAAAGAACACTGCCAATAGTATGAAATGACAGTCTACATATTGGGAAAAGATCTTTACCAATCCTACATCAGAAAAAGGGCTAATATCCAAAATTCATAATGAACTCAAGAATGCAAACGTCAATAAAGAAAATAACCGAATATTAAAAAAAAAATGGGGTAAAAAACTAAACAGAGAATTCTCAACAGAGAAATCTCAAGTGGCTGAGAAGCACTTAAAACAATGCTCATCATCCTTCGTAAACAAGGACATACAAATAGAAAGGGCTTTGAGATTCCATCTCACATTGGTCAGAATGGCACATGCTGGCAAGGATATGGAGAAAGTGAAACACTTCTCCATCACTGGTGAAAGTGCAAACTTGTACAACCACTTTGGAAATCAATCTGGTCCTTTCTCAGAAAATTGGAAATAGCTCTTCTTCAATACCCCGCTATGCCACTCCTGGGTATATACCCAAAAGACACTCCCCCATACAACAAGGACATTTTCTCAGCTATGTTCATAGCAGCTTTACTCATAATGGCCAGAATCTGGAAACAACTTAGATGTCCCTCATACAAAGAGTCTATAAAGAAACTATGGCACATTTACACAATGGAATACTACTCATCTATTAAAAACAAAGAGATCATCAAATTTGCATGCAAATGAATAGAACTAGAAAAGATCATCCCGAGTGAGGTAATCCAGACCCAGAAAGACACACATGGTATGTTCTCACTAATAGGTGGATTTTAGCCATATAGTACAAGATAAACATTCTACAAGGCATAGAACCAAAGAATACAAGTAACAAGGAAGATCCTAGGTAGGATTCATAAATCTCAGTCAGAAGGGGAAATAGATTAGACAAGGGTAGTGGTTGAAGAAAGAGAATAAGGTAGGAGAGGTAGCACAGAGACATATGAGGGCGAAAATCAGACCTGGGGAGAGTGGAGGCAAGAGGACAAAGGCATGTTAAGGGAAACTGAGGGTGGGGATATCTCTGTGAAAAGCTGGAGACCTAAGTCAGGGTAGGCTTCTGGAAAGACATAAGGGGTACTTAAGCAGAGACTCCTAGTAGCAGAGGCTATAGAGATGGAAGAGGACATCCTTTAACTAGATAAGTCTTCTAGTAGAGGGAGGGGAACACCAACCTACCCACAAATACTCTGACCCAAAATTTACCCTGCCTACAAGATATGCAGGAATAAAGATAGAGCAGAAATTGAGGGAATGTCCAACCAATGCCTGGCCCAACCAAAGACCCGCCCTGTGGGAGAGTGCCAACCCCTGATACCATGAATGATACTCTGCTAAGCTTGAAGGCAGGAGACTATCAGAGTTGTCTTCTGAGAGGCTCTACCCAGAAATGCCTCAAAATAGATACTGAGACTCACAGACAAACAGTGGGCCATATGTAAGGAGTCTTGAGGAAAGTGGGAGGAAAGAGAAAAGGACCTGCAGGTGAATGGAGCTCTCTGCATTCCTGTTTTCTAAGCTTCTACCACAATGGGCCACTCACTAATCTCTATTTGCCTTCCTTTAGGGTTTTTCTAGGCCATATTTCTAAAGTCTTCCACAATCTACCCACAAACCAATGCTGAAGGCTTAAGAACCACTTGGCAAAATTTGTCAACAAAGAAATAATTTGTCATGAACTGACAACCCCAGAGTGAAATAAATCTTTTAGAAATAAGCTGATTTGTCTGAAGAATTTATTATGGTAGTAGCAAACTGATTAAGATGACCGGAAGTAACAACACAACCCCTACCCTTCACTCTGATGGCATAAGAGGAGCTCATATAAAACAATCAGAAAGTGTATCATTAGCCAGAGGTAAAAAGGTTTCCCAGAAACGTCCACTTTCAGTGGACCCTACATGGGGAGAATAGTAAGGCACCCTGCCCTTTCTGACCCAGGGATGCTGAACTACCTCCCCTACTCAGGAGCAGTTAGACTGATCCCTGTAATCTCTCAGTGGCAGTGAGATACAGTATGAAATTTAAAACAGCACCCTAGCTCTTCAGAACAAAGCAGCCTCTGGCTTGCTCCATCAACACGGCACTGTAGGAGCTCTGCTCACACAGAAAATTTAGATAATATTCATCCATCCAAAATGTAAAAATACAGCAAAATTACCTATTCTTCTCAGAACCGGGATAATTTCAACTTCATTTGGAAAATACACCACCAAGGTGATACAGAAGTCAGAATTTTCTGAGAAAGATTCTAAAGCAGCTCTAGAGAAAAAAATAAATAAATAAAGAGAAAACATGCTTGGAACAGATTCAATAAAATAACAAAACAGCTCAGTAAAGAAAGTTTTAAAAGGAACCAAATAAAAATATTTAAATATAGTAAATAAAATTTTAAGTCAGTAGTACAAACACTTAACATGAGAATGAAGAGAAAAGAGAAAGAAAAGAATAAGTGACTTTGAAAACAGCATGAAAGTTACACAGTATAAACAATAGAAAGACAAAAATAGAAAAAAGTAGAAAGAAACTCAGGAAACTGAGGGAATAAAAAAATTGAAATTTTTTCAATTGATGATTGTTAATGTATTATCAGGGTACTAAGAGGAGCAGAGGTAAAAGTTGGGGGCAAGGCATAATGATGTACAGCTTCTAGTGTTTTCTAAAAGATGCCTCCCTGTACATTAAAAAGGTTACCAAAGCCCATAGAGTAAACTTGAAGAAATGCATGCCAATATGTACCAAAAACTCTGAAAAAGTGAAAGCAAAGTTCTTGAAAGGAACATAAGGAAAATGATTACTTAGGAGAAGGGGAAAGGGGTCCTGATAATAGAAGGTTTCTCAAAGAAAGTGATCGCAACAAGAAATGGTGTACTTTGTCAGACACAGAAAGAAAGAAATCCATGATCTTTGACCCATCAAAAGCCTTCAGGAAAGAAAGGGAAATCAAGACTTCCTCAAATAAACACTAAAAAAAAAAAAAAATGTTGTAAGTAGATTTTTTCTGACAGAGACAAAGATAAGTCACAGAAACAAAAGAGATAAAAGTATTCTCCAAACAACAAGAATAATAGTATAAAGGAAAAACAAAAAAACATAGAATTGTCTACTGTGATGGCTAATACACACAGAAGGACTATGTGGTCTTTCTGTAATACAGAAGGATGGGTAGAGCTATTCAAAGATAAGAAGACTTCCATATTTCTCTCCAGCTGCTAACCGGCTGGCAGCACTGGATTATTTACATGATGGAAGAGTTTCATACTCTGGTTGCTGTACATATGTGTTTCCAGAATATGGATTTGTCTAAGAAAGAAGCCTCCAAGCACACTCGTGGGGATTCTCTTGATTAGGTTAGCTTCTGGCCATGCCTAGGACAGATCGTCTTGATTTAGGTAACTGAGGTGAAGACACCTACTCACCATGCCCTCAGCTTGGACTGTGGACTGAATAAAAAGAAGGAAGCTATCTGAGCACCAAGATGTTGCCAGATGCTTCAAACTCCTAACGCTGTGATTTTCCCCACTACAGTGCACTATATACATTCTAACAGTGAATCAGAATAAAGCCTTTTCTTATTGTGCTGCATTTGCAGAATATTTTATAGCTAAGAAAACTGAAAAATACATATACATATATTTTTACATTGTATGATAAACAAAATGTCAACCTTTGGAGAAATTGGTGAAAGTTATTCCTCTAACATGTCTCTTCAATTTCTTATAGATGTATAAGTTAAAACGTATGGTCTAATTTAAAACTACTAACAAAAATTCAAAATTCAGAAGTTAAGTACTGATTCTAGACAAAACCCTAGTATTTCAACCAATAAGTTATGTCCAGTGCACTTCTAGAACATACCTCTAAGTGTCTCTTTTCCTAAAGCTACAGCTATGGTCCAAATTTAAAATACAACAAAACTCATTGTTTTGCATTCTTCATGATTATCTCACCCCAAATCAGGCTTCGTGTCTCCCACGTTTACTCTTCTAAAGTGTTTTCCTTTCTCTGAAATCTTCCTGGTGGCTTCTCATACCTAGAAACCTAAAACTCAGTCGTTTACCTTCTCTTTCCTATTTACATTTCTAAATAGAAAAAAAAAAAAGAAACTCCTGAAATTTTTAGTAAGTAAAAAATTTAGAAACATTAATTCCATAACGTTTTAACTTTCATTAAAAGCATTGAGATCACGAGGAGCCAAACTCACAGTTACATGGATGACCCTCCCTGCAACTATGGCAAACAGGACAAGAAATCCTTCCTGGTGCAATTTGCAAACAGAATCTATGCATTTACTCTGTATGCAAAGCATGACACAGTGCCCATAGCAAGTCAGACCCTAATCATTCCACATAGATATTTGTTTCATCTGAAGACTATACTTCCCAGACCTCAGAGTGGCATAAACCATCCTTATTAATAAAAAGCAGTTCGAACCCATTGTCAAGCTTTATATGCACTAAGGGTTCATAAGCTAAATGTGTAACTCAGAAATTATACATGCAAGATTATTTCATTGTGAGCCCCTGTACAAAATGCCTTGTTTATCCTGAAGCAATTGCCACTCAATTACTCAGCAAGTAGAATATTTATTTCTACCTTTGCAATCACAAATGAAAACGTCTCATTCTTATATTTCTGCACCACTGAATTGCTGCTAAGATGGGCAACCACAGACAAATTTCCACGTTTTAAATAAAAATGATGCCGCTGTCTGAGTATCAATGGAAGTGAAAGAATTTGCTCAGGGAACTTGCTTCTAGACTCCAGGTAATAATCAAAACCTAATAATATAATTTTTTCCACTTAGTAACAGGCAGTGTCCACCAACACATACCTTAACTCCAATGCTCATGTTCACGCCACACATTTTCAATGACTATGATGAGTGAAGTGTTTCAAATATTTGATGAGTAGACAGAAAAAAAAAAAAAAAAAAAAAAACCTTCTTCTCTCATGGTCAGTAAACAAACGAGAGAGAATAGCTTTCCAGCATGCTGAAGATTCTCCGACAGATCATTAATCCCAGGAAAATCTCTCCAAACTTACTGATGCGTGGATTCCATTTTCAAATTTCTCATTAGTTCCTCTTTATGGGTTAAATGCTGATGTTCACGAGTGAATGCACACAGCTTCAGCTGATGGGTGTAATTGGGTTGTAATGGATTTTAGCTGCTGTTCCTTCTGATCTAGCCAATTTGAAATGCAGTATCAATGCATTCTCCATCTCTGGATATGGAATGAGAAATTGAAACCTACAAGATGAAATTTATCAACTTTCATAAAGTCAGCTCCAGCCATCATAAAACTGTTAAACTTCTCATTATCATTCTACTGCGGTTATTTCTTGAACTCTGGTCTGGCAGTCAAAATATTAAAGTGTATTTGGAGTAAGTAGAGTTGATCCTTCAATATTCTGTCTGTCCTCAACATTGATTTAGGTGCTGTAAATATTACCAAGTAAAGATGACATTAACACAGCAAAATTTAACACCAGGAACATAAAATGACAAGAAAAGATTTACAAGTTGTGAAACCTTCTGCAATTTTATATTTAAAACATGATTTGCAGCTACACCAGGTTTGATAACAAAGATTACATGTTTCAAAGTCTTGGAAATTGCTTTTCTGGCATATTCTGGTGTCTCTTGGGGCTGAAATCTCTGGTGATAAATGGAGGACATGATCTGGAGAAAACCCTCAGAGTTGTTAGCTGTCACGGTTGCCCTTCATTTTCTACACTCTTCCACGAGTGTTTTGCAAGTCACAAGCAAGTCCTTTGATTCTATATTCATGAGCACTGTATGTCAGTGAGATACAGAATCTAATTGACCTCAAACAGACTGAACTTGCCTTTTATCTTTAATAGTGTAAAAGTGGAAGATATGGTAAAACAGCTATTTTATGAAGACTGTTCAGCCAGAGGTGTCATGGGAAAACAATTCTCTGTTTCTACCAGCCTTAAATCCTTCTTATAAATTCATGCAGAATTTCAAGTTTCTCATATAATTCTGAAGTTTGTTTAAATAATGCAAAGAATACTGTAAAACACCACAGACATATCACTTGTGTCATTCTACAGAGGCAGCTTGTCACTGATCAATTTAGAGTACATATATACTAGGTAAAAAGATACAGAAAGATGCATGGTCTAGTCCCATCCCACCTTTGAATTTATGCAATATTCCCTTTGTGATGTGCATCTTAAGCTTTAAAAAAAAGGCATTTGTTTCTTGAGTTTTTAGCTGCTTGTAAATGGAAAGACTTAATATCTTATTTGCTTTTCATAAATAATAGTAATTAACACATATATTCCATTTAGCATCTTCAAAACACTTGACAAACATTGAGTAATTAATTAATTAAGCAGAAGGCTATGATGAGCTTAATTGGGATCTCTCCAAGAATATGCAATACTTCTTGGTTCGTGCAGGTTACAAAATAACAAGAATAACCTTTCTTGTGATATTTGACTGCCAGGTGGAGCACGGAAAGTACTTGAGTGCATGGCAATTAAATGTTTCCAAAAAGGTCAATTGGATTTTTTGTAACCTCCAAAATGAGAGGATCAATCTTTCCCTCTCTTTCTTCTCTCTCTCTCTCTCTCTCTCTCTCTCTGTGTGTGTGTGTGTGTGTGTGTGTGTGTGTGTGTGTGTGTGTGTGTTTGTGCATGCACATGTACCTGTGTGTCTGTTTCCAAGTGTATCTCTGTCTCTGTCTCAGTCTCTGGGCGTGTGTCTCTGTTTATCTCTGAATGTCTCTCTGCATCTCTTTGTCTCTCTCTGTCTCTCTCTTTCCCACTCTCTACTTCCTACCTCCCTGTTCCTTTTGTCTCCTTGTGTTCCTTGTTTGCTTTCTTTCTTCTTTGCTTTGTATTGCTTTTCATGCTTCATGAAAACATGCTTTGTATTGCTTTTCATGTTTTCATGAAAACATACTCACTTGAGGAACAAGTCTAGAACAAAACATAGAACAAGTAGTTTTATTGTCAAAATATGTAATTTTCCAATATAAAAATCTAATCATACATACACAAAAATAGTATTTTGAAGAAAATAATTGGATTTATTCCTGTAAATAAATATTAAAGCCAGATGTTATTTTTCATGAAGACAATACCTTCTTTTTCTCGTTCAAAGGGAAAAAGTAAACTCAGAGTTATATGTAATCTGCCAACAAGCCACCTCCAATGACAAAAAGTAATCTGTTCTTTATATTTTATTTGTAACTACATTTCTAGCTCAATACAGAATAGTGCTTTTTAATATGAGATGGAAATCATCTCCTCTTAAACATACCAAAGCTCATGGAAAAAATGACAATGAACTTTCATGGCTGTTCTACACACACACACACACACACATACACACACACACACTGCACATGCTATTGGGAAGTGAGTTTGCTAACATGACCCTTTGAAGAAGTTCAACAACAAAGATAAGCTCTGCAAAACTCTTTTAATCTAGAATCTTTCCCTCTAAGCAGAAAAAAATACTTGCAAAGGAAGATACCTGATAGGCTAGGATCAGATAGAAAGGGAGGAGGTTCTTCCTTATCAAAGGACTAAGGAAAGGGCATAGGGAGAGAAGAAGGAGTGTGAGTGGGATGGGGAGGAGACTAGGAAGGGAGCTGCAGTGGGGATACAAAGTGAATAAATTGTAATAAATAAATAAATAATTTTTAAAGAGGAAATATAAAATCAATGCAGAAAGGAAGCAAAGTCTTTCCATAATGTCAAAGGATTTATTCAGCAAGATCGCGCAATTGTGGTAACTGTATTTGAAACCAACCCCACACTGCCCCAGTATATGAAACAAGTATAGATATCATCGGCTCTAAAAAGGAAATATATGCAAAGGCAAAGTTACGCAGAACAATTCCATCAATGAAAACATTTTCAGAGTGTGAGTTAAATTATACTATAATCCTCCACCAGCTAGATGTCCCACTTCTTTCTTCAGCATACATCCCAGATACATCCTACTTACCAATAACCTAAGTCACTTCTATGCCACATTTACCCTCTCCATCCAGCCAGATCTCCCACCCGCACCCCCAGGGTCTGGCCTGCTCAGTTTTGTGCTATATCCAACCTTCCTACCCAGGCAGATCTCCCAAATAGTTTTCCAGGGTCTACCCGGGTGAGTCTCCCTGACCCAACCCATGTACTCAGCCATACTAACGTGCCAGAGCTAGCCCAGGTCCCATATCCAATGCCCGAGCCTCATCTGACCACCGCTGCCTGCACGGCAACCTATTCCAGGACTTCTGTCAGGACATCCCCTACATATCACTCAACCCCCAGCTCCCTTCCACATTAATTCCAACCTTTCCACCAACTAGACCTACCCCACATTTTAGGCTTGGACCAGGAGGCACATCCTATACACCAACCCCAGTCTTTTTTGCCCACATGACATCATTGCACCCAAATCCTTTCAAACCTTTCTTTGTCAAAAGAAATTTTAGTAGTTACAAAAATGTAGCTAACCTGCCCATAATCCTCTCTTCTGTCCCAACCAGTTCTATTCATATCAGACTTAGAACTAACTGAATAAGTTCAAAAGCTCAGTTCCTGTTGTAACAATACAAACACTATGTGATCAAGCCAGTATCTTCATTTGAAAACACACCAGTTCTATACAAATGTCCAGCAATGATAAGTACCTAGATAAACACAGGATGTAGAATTTTGAAAATTATAAACAATCATAAACCTCATTAAATACGTCAAGTAGTTTAAAGAAAGCACACACGCACACACATACAAATCTCAGGGAAATTAAGAAGAAATATCTAAAGAAGAAAAAATGCTTGAGTGTTGCCAAGAAAACACAAACATAAGGTTGATAGAAATGATTATTCAAGATTTGGAACAGAATTCAAAACGGAGACAGAAACAGTGAAGACACCTTATATAAAACTAAAATAAAGATAAAAATGAAAAGCTAAATAACTCAACTAGAAACTCAATGGAAAACTTTGAAAGTAGAATCAATTGAGCAGAAATAGAGTATAAAGATTCCAAGATAAACTAAGAGTATCTATACCAAATAAGCAAGAAATATGAGTAAAAAAATACAGGAAATGAGGGACACTATGAAACTTACCAAATCTAATTATTGGCATAGATGAAGAAGGAAAATCCCAAGTCAATGGTATAGAAGACTATGGAAAAAAATTTCTCCAAACTAAGATCCACCCATAGAGATACAAGAAGAACACAGAGGTAGTTAGGAAGATGGCGACTAGCACACACAGTTTCCGAGCTGTGGAAGAGATAAAGTTCTGAGTTGATGAGTGGAAGAACTTCTGAAGCCAGGGAAACAACTGAGAGACTTTCTAAACAACAGGGAACATCGCAGGAGACCTCCCTCCTCCTCGGCACAGCAGACTCGCCTTTCTCAGCGGAGACCTAACTGCCTGGGGCCTGCAGCCACTGAGGCGGAGCCCCAAGCCCTTTATCGGCAAAGGCCAGCAGTACTGTGTCTTGGAGCCCCAGATTCACGCGCGGCAGCTGCACCATCCTTCCAGGGCCCGAGTCTGCTAGACGCCATACTAGCTCCGCAGGAGCGCCATCACTGACGCTGCAGCAAGACCTCATAACCTGGCAGTGACAGCAGCACGGAACTGGCGGAGCACATCAAAGAAGCAGGGCCAAACCAGAGAGCAGAGAGCCCAGATACGCGATCTCTGCCAAGTGTCCTGCCTGTAAGTGAGTGCACCCTTGAGAATCTGCAGCTCCACTGATCCTGGGTTCTTCTAAAACAGAAGCCAGGCATCGAACCCCCTCCCACCCATATACCTACTTTGGGAAACAGAGGGGCACTTGGAACATTGAAGTTCCTGCTCTGTGGGTCTAATTGAGGAGTTAAGGCAGTTAATGCCAGAAATTGTGCTGCGATCATCACTAGCGCCTGCGACATATACATTGCAGAGCCCCTCCCACACACTCAAGGGTTCAACATTAGCCATCACTCTGTCCCTCGAGACACACGCCCACACCCACTTACACACACACACACATATACACATGCACGCACGCACGCACGCTTGCATTTGCCTCTGTTTGCACCTGCGTACTTTCCTCCCACAGGTACAGCTAGTCCTCAGCATACGCTAAGGACACGGGACCTCTCTCAACTTCCTGAAGAATTCTCCAGACTCGAGAGAGAGACAGTACCAGTCTGATCCGCAGAATCCAAAAACAAACAGGGAAGGTCTCAGATAAGCCAATGGCCAGGGGTAGGCGAAAGAACACTTCCAACATAAATGAGGACATCATGACTTCACCAGCAAACCCCAAAATCGATGGATACTCCAATTCATCAGAAGCACAGGAAAATGACCTTAAAGCCATGCTTGCTCAATTATTTGAGGCTCATAAGGAGGAAATGAACAAATCTTTCAAAGAGTTGGCCAGTCAATTGGAGGTAAAGAAAGAAGAAATAGACAAAACCCTTAAAGAAACACAGGCAAACATAGCCAAACAAATAGAGGCACAAGTAGAGAAAAAAATAGTGGCATACAAAAAGGAAATGAACAAAGAAATAGAGTCCATCGTAGAGAGACAGGAATCCAAATTCAAACACATGAAAGAAATGGTGCAAGGCATGAAAACAGAATTAGAATCAATAAAGAAAACACAAAATGAGAAAACTCTTGAGCTGGAGAACTTGGAGAAAAGATCAGGAACCACAAAAGTAAGCATCACCAACAGAATACAAGAGATGGAAGAGAGAATCTCTGGAGCTGAAGACACACTTGCAGAAATTGATACTTCTCTCAAAGAAAAAGTAAAATCAGAAAAATTCCAATCACAAAATATCCAAGAAATCAAGGATGCTATGAAAAGACAAAAATCTAAGAATAATAGGAATTGATGAAAAAGAAGACTCCAGGCTCCAAGGTCCAGAAAATATTTTCAAGAAAATCATAGAAGAAAATTTTCCCAACTTAAAGAAAGAGATGTCCATAAATATACAAGAGGCCTACAGAACACCAAATAGACTAGACCAGAAAAGAAACACATCACGTCACATCATAGTCAAAACACTAAACACTACAGAACAAAGAAAAGATATTAAAAGCAGCAAGGGAAAAAGGCCAAGTAACATATGAAGGTAGATCTATCAGAATCACACCAGACTTCTCATCAGAAACTATGAAAGCCAGAAGGGCCTGGGCAAGCATCATGGAGACTCTAAGAGATCACAAATGTCAACCCAGACTACTATACCCTGCAAAGCTTTCAATCAACATAGATGGAGAAAACAAAATATTCCATGACAAAACTAAATTTACGCAATATCTATACAGCAAACCAACCCTACAGAAGATACTAGAAGGAAAACTCCAATCCAACGAAAACGAATTCACCCAAGAAAACAGGGCATACAGATAATGTCCCAACAAAAATGAAAAGAAAACAAGCAATGAAACAAGGTAAGATCATAGACTCCATTACAAAAGGAACTAACATGCATTGGTCAATATTATCTATCAATATTAATGGACTCAACTCACCAATAAAAAGACACAGGCTAACAGAATGGTTACGGAAACAGGACCCAACGTTCTGTTGCATCCAAGAAACACACCTATGCAACAAAGATAAACACTACCTCAGAGTAAAGGGCTGAAAAAATGTTTTTCAAGCAAATGGTTCCAGAAAACAAGCTGGAGTAGCCATCCTAAAATCTAATAAAATAGATTTTCAACCCAAGTTAATCAAAAAAGATAAGGAGGGTCACTATATTCTCATCAAAGGAAAAATCCAACAAGAGGACATCACAATTTTGAATATCTATGCCCCAAATACAAGAGCACCTACATTCGTAAATGAAACAATATTAAAGCTTAAATCATACATTGATCCTAATACCTTAATAGTGGGAGACTTCAACACCCCACTCTCATCAAGGGACAGATCAACCAGACAGACACCAAATAGGGAAATAAAAGCACTCACAGAATCCCTAAATCAAATGGACCTAATAGACGTCTACAGATCTTTTCACCCAAACTCAAAAGAGTACACCTTCTTTTCAGCACCACATGGAACCTTCTCCAAAATAGACCATATAGTTGGTCACAAAGCAAGCCTCAAAAGATACAAAAGGATTGAAACAATCCCTTGTATACTATCTGACCACCATGGACTAAAGCTGGACATCAACAACAACAGAAACAACAAAAAGCCGACACGCACATGGAAACTGAACAACTTACTACTCAATGACAGCTGGGTCAAGGAAGAAATAAAGAAAGAAATTAAAGACTTTCTAGAATTCAATGAAAATGAAGGCACAACGTACCCAAATTTATGGGACAAATTGAAAGCAGTGCTCAGAGGAAAATTTATAGCACTAAGTGCCTACAAGAAGAAATCCGTAACATCACATACAAACAACTTAATGGCCCAACTGAAAAACCTAGAAAAAAAAGAAGTAGATACACCCAAGAGGAGCAGATGGCTGGAAATAATCAAACTAAGGGCAGAAATCAATCAATTAGAAACAAATAAAATTATCCAAAGAATCAATGAAACAAAAAGCTGGTTCTTTGAGAAAATCAACAAGATCGACAAACCCTTAGCCAAACTAACTAAAAAGCAGAGAGAAACCATACAAATCAGCAAAATCAGAAAGGAAAATGGGGACATAACTACAGACACTGAGGAAATCCAAACGATTATTAGGTCATACTACAAAAGCCTATATGGCACAAAATTTGAAAATCTAAATGAAATGGATAACTTTCTTGACAGATTCAATCTACCAAAATTAAGTCAAGATCAGGTAGAAAGACTGAATAGTACTATATCTCCCAAGGAAATTGAAGCAGTCATTAACAGTCTCCCCTCCAAAAAAAGCCCTGGACCAGATGGCTTCAGCGCAGAATTCTACAAGACCTTCAAAGAAGTACTAACACCAATTCTCCTCAAACTATTCCATAAAATAGAAACAGAAGGAACACTACCAAACTCATTCTATGAAGCAACAGTCACTTTGATACCTAAACCACACAAAGATCCAACAAAAAAAGAGAACTTCAGACCTATCTCTCTTATGAACATTGATGCAAAAATACTCAATAAAATACTTGCAAACCGAATCCAAGAACACATCAAAGATATCATCCACCATGACCAAGTAGGCTTCATCCCAGGAATGCAAGGGTGGTTCAACATATGGAAATCCATCAATGTAATCCACCACATAAACAAAATGAAGGAGAAAAACCACATGATCATCTCCTTAGATGCTGAAAAAGCATTTGACAAAGTCCAATACCCATTTATGTTTAAAGTCTTGGAGAGATCAGGGACACAAGGCACATACCTAAAGATAGTAAAGGCAATATACAGCAAGCCTATAGCCAACATCAAACTCAATGGAGAGAAACTTAAATCAATCCCACTGAAATCAGGGACAAGACAAGGCTGCCCACTCTCTCCATATCTCTTTAACATTGTACTTGAAGTCCTAGCCAGAGCAATAAGACAACTAAAGGAGATCAAGGGGATACAAATCGGAAAGGAAGAGGTCAAAGTGTGACTATTTGCAGATGATATGATAGTATACATGAGCGGCCCCAAAGATTCAACCAGAGAACTTCTTCAGCTGATAAACACCTTCAGCAAAGTGGCAGGATACAAAATCAACTCAAAAAAATCAGAATCCCTCTTGTATACCAAAGACAAAAAGGCTGAGAAAGAAATTAGGGAAACAACACCCTTCACAATAGCCACTAATAACATAAAGTACCTTGGTGTGACTCTAACTAAGCAAGTGAAAGACCTGTTTGAGAAAAACTTCAAGTCTTTGAAGAAAGAAATTGAAGATCTCAGAAGATGGAAAGATCTCCCGTGCTCATGGATTGGTAGGATTAACATTGTGAAAATGGCCATCCTGCCAAAAGCAATCTACAGATTCAATGCAATTCCCATCAAAATACCAACTCAATTCTTTACAGACCTTGAAAAAAAGATTCTCAGCTTCATATGGAGAAACAAAAAACCCAGAATCTCCAAAACGATCCTGTACAACAACAGATCATCTGGAGGTATCTCCATTCCCGATCTCAAGCTGTACTACAGGGCAACAGTAATAAAAACTGCATGGTATTGGCATAGAAACAGAAAGGAGGATCAATGGAATCGCATAGAAGACCCAGAAATAAACCCACACACCTATGAATACTCAATATTTGACAAAGAAGCCAAATCCATTCAATGGAAAAAAGACAGCATCTTCAACAAATGGTGCTGGACCAACTGGATGTCTACATGCAGAAAAATGAAAATAGATCCATATTTATCACCCTGCACAAAACTAAAGTCCAAGTGGATCAAGGACCTCAACATAAAACCAGATACTCTAAATCAGTTGGAAAAAAAAAAGTGGGAAACAGCCTAGAACTCATTGGCACAGGAGACAACTTCCTGAACAGAACACCAACAGCACAGGCTCTAAGAGCAACAATCAATAAATGGGACTTCATCAAACTGAAAAGCTTCTGTAAAGCAAAAGACACTGTCATCAAAACAAATAGACAGCCTACAGATTGGGAAAGAATCTTCATCAACCCTTTATCTGACAGAGGGCTAATATCCAGTATATATAAAGAACTAAAGAAGCAGAAAAGCAACAAACCAAGTAATCCACTTAAAAAATGGGGAACAGAGCTAAACAGAGAATTCTCGAAAGAGGAACATCGAATGGCAGAGAAACACTTAAAGAAATGCTCAACCTCATTAGCCATTAGGGAAATGCAAATCAAAACGACCCTGAGATTTCACCTTACACCCATCAGAATGGCCAAGATGAAAAACTCAAGTGATAGCACATGCTGGAGAGGTTGTGGAGAAAAGGGAACCCTCCTCCATTGCTGGTGGGAATGTAAACTGGTTCAACCACTCTGGAAGTCAATCTGGCACTTTCTCAGACAACTAGGAGTAGTGCTACCTCAAGACCCAGCTATACCACTCCTAGGTATATACCCAAAATTTGCTCAAGTACACAACAAGGACATTTGTTCAACCATGTTCGTAGCAGCTTTATTTGTAATAGCCAGAACTTGGAAACAACCCAGATGTCCATCAACGGAGGAATGGATACAGAAATTGTGGTATTTTTACACAATGGAATACTACTCAGCAATCAAAAAGGAGGAAATCATGAAATTTGCAGGCAAGTGGTGGGATCTAGAAAAGATCATTCTGAGTGAAGTATCCCAGAAGGAGAAAGACAAACTTGGTATATACTCGCTTATATAGACCTACAAGACATGATAAACATAATGAAATCTACACACCTAAAGAAGATAATCAAGAAAGTGGACACAGGCGAAGGTGATTAATCCTCATTTAGAAAGACAAATGGGATGTGCATTGAACTTATAACAGGAGTCTACCACAAAAGGCATCTGAAAGACTCTACCTAGCAGTGTTTCAAAGCAGACACTAAGACTCATAACCAAACTCTCGGCAGAGTGCAGGGAATCATATGAAAGAAGGGAAGTTAGTATGATATGGAAAGGATAGGAGCTCTACAAGGACCAAATATATCTGGGCACAGGGTCTTTTCTGAGAATGACACTCAACCAAGGACCATCTATGGATATAACCTAGAACTTCTGCTCGGATGTGGCCTGTGGTAGCTCAGTAACAAAGTAGTTTTCCAAAGTAAGGGGAACAAGGACTATTTCTAACAGGATCTCAAGGGCAGGCTGTTTGACACCCCCCCCCCGGGGAGGAGCAGTCTGTTAGGCCACAGAGGAGGACTTTGCAGCCAGCCCTGAAGATACCTGATAAAACAGGGTCAGATGAAAGGGGAGGAGGTCCTCCCCTATCAGGGGACTTGGAAAGGGGCAGGGAGGAGACCAGGGAGGGAGTGTGGGGTTGGGGAGGGAATGAGGGAGCGGGATACAGCTGGGACACAGAGTTAACAAAATGTAACTAAAAAGAAAAATAAAAAAAATAAAAATAAAAAAAAGAAGAACACAGAACACCAAATAGACAAGACCAGAAAAAAATCCCAATGACATATCATGCTTACAACACTAAGTATACATAACAAAAAAAAAGGTTTATTGAAAGCTGCAAGAGAAATCTTCAAGTCACATATAAAGGGAAACACACTAGAATAACAGCTGATTCCTCAATGGAAACTTTTAAAAGTCTGAAAAGAAATGTTTTTGAAGTACTGAAATATTATAATAGCCAGCCTCGACTAACATACCCAGCAAAACTATGTACCATAATTGACGAAAAGAAAAATTTTCATGATATAAACAGCCTTACATTTATATATGTGTGTGTGGATATATATATATATATATATGTATATATATATATATATATATATATCCAGGAAAATAAGCTTAAGGAAATACAATAAGCAATATTTTGGTCTGAAAAATACAAAATAGCACTGATAATACAACCAACACTATGAAAAATCAACAGTATGATGATCACAACTAACACACACATTTCAAAAACAACTTTAGATCTCAATGACCATAATTCTCCAACCATTCCACTGATTTGCTGTAGATGAGAAACACACCTTCAAATCTTAGCTTTAAAGAGAGAAACCACCTTAGAGGACAAAATAGACAAAAATGGTCTGATAAAATGGGACTCGGAAGTAAACAGGCATCACTATCTTAATAGCAGATAAAATAGAGATCAAAATAAAATTAATCAGAAGAGATAAAGAGAGACACTCAGTTCTAATCAAGGAAAAAGACATCCATGAAGATAAATACATTACTATTTTAAACATATATACACAAAACACTGTTAAATCAAATCTCCTTTTTTAATGTAATATTGGATTTAATAGAAGCAGCAGCAGAATTTTATTCTTTTCAATGCTTGACAGCTATTATTTAAATAAATATATAAACAAAATCTGCTGAGTTCATTTTAGTGTTGCTTCTATGTATATGTTTTTAGTTCTGACTATTGGGAATAAAGGGCTCAGTTAGGGGGCTTATCCCAGGGAAATACCAATTCTCCTTGTTTCAGTTATCATTAATATTTTTCATACCTCTTCATCTAAGGTTAATCAAAATATTTCCACATAGTTTTATTTTGGTCATTGTGTCTTTTTTCTGATTTTGGTATTAGAGTAATAGTGGCTTTGTAAAAGCAGTTTGAGAACATTTCTTTGCTTCTGTGATGTGTGTGTGTGTGTGTGTGTCTGTCTGTGTGAGAGAGACTAGTTTAAGAAGGAGTATATATTCTTTGAAAACCAGGTGGAATTCTGCTATGAATCCATGTGTCCCTTGATTTCTTTAGCTGGATGGATTTTTATGATCATTAATCTCCTCAAATATTTGTTTAACATTGTGGAATTGAAAGATACAATATTTGATGAAATACGCACAAAGAAATATAGCACATATGTTTTTACTTATATGTTTATGCCTTTTTCTCATGTACTGAGCTGATCTAACAGGAGCAGCAGAAGGAAAACTAGAAGAGGAAGGGATGGGGATGGCATTGTAAACAATGACAGGAAGGCATCTTTTTAGGAAAAGTTCATTCTATTTTTCTGTAGCTCACAATAGTTACAAGTGATTGACAACCCTTAGCTGGATGTTTCAAGAAAGGCATTAGAAATGGTTTTGATATTCTCAACACAGAAAAAATAAATGTGTAACATTACTGATATGCTAATTACCCCAATTTGATCAATGCTCAGTTTATATTTGTATTCAAATGCCAGGCTGTACCCCATAAGTTTGACTAATTAATGCCAACTAAAACCTAAAGCTGGCATTTTGCAAAGTAAAAGCAAATTAATAAAGTAGAGATGGATAAGCAGAGTTGGAGATGATGGGAAGAATGCGAGGCTGTCTTGCATCACATGCAGACTTGTTTCATTTCACATAAATGATATGAATTCAACAATATCATCATTTCTTATCAAGAAATTACACAGGACAACACCAGGCAAAGAAAAAAAAAAAAAAAACAAAGGAAGAACATGAACTGGTATAGGTTTTATTTTATTTTTAAAATGTTTATTATTTGTGTATGTGTGTGTGTGTGTGTGTGAGAGAGAGAGAGAGAGAGAGAGAGAGAGAGTGTCATGTGCACATGTGCTCATGCCAGGTGTTTGCGTATTAATCAAAGCTAATTTTCTCCTCTCATGAATTCTGGAAACCAAACTCAGGTTGCCAGGTTTGCACAGCCAAGCACCTTTAAAGAATAAGCCTCTTCCCCACTTCAATTTTCTAACAGGTTTAGTGTCTCTGGTTTTATGTTGAGGTCTTTGATCAACTTGGACTTTAGTTTTGTGCAGGGTGATAAATATGGATCTATTTGCATTTTTCTACATGTAGACATCCAATTAGATCAGCGCCATTTGTTGAAGATGCTGTTTTTTTTCCGTTGTATGGCTTTGACTTCTTTATCAAAATTCAAGTATCTGTAGGTGTGTGGATTTATTTCTGGGTCTTCTATTCGGTTCCATTGATCCACCATTCTGTTTCTATGCCAGTACCATGCAGTTTTTCTTACCATTGCTCTGTCGTACAGCTTGAGATCAGGGATGGAGATACCTCCAGACAATCTGTTGTTGTACAAGATTGTTTAAGCAATTCTGGTTTGTTGTTGTTGTTGTTGTTTATTCATATGAAATTAAGAATTGTTCTTTCAAGTTCTGTAAAGAACTGTGTTGTTATTTTGATGGGAATTGCACTGAATCTGTAGATTGCTTTTGGCAGGATGGCCATTTTCACTGTTAATTCTACCAATCCATGAGCACAGGAGCTCTTTCCATCTTCTGATATCTTCTGCAATTTATTTCTTCAGAGACTTGAAGTTTTTTTTTTTCCTTTTTTTAATTTTTCTTTTTTTTTTTTAATATTCATCACAGGTTATTTACTTTGTATCCCAGCTGTAGCCCCCTCCTTCATTCCCTCCCAATCCCACCCTCCCTCCTTCATCTCCTCCCAGTCCCTTTCCAAGTCCACTGCTAGGGGAGGTCCTCCTCCCCTTCCATCTGACTAACGCTAGCTTATCAGGTATATTCAGTACTGGCTGCAATGTCCTCCTCTGTGGCCTACCAAGGCTCTTCCTCCCTTGGGGGTAGGGAGAGGTAAAGGAGCAAGTCCTTGAGTTCATATCAGAAATAGTTCCTGTTCCCCTTACTAGGGAAAACCCACTTGAAAACTGAGCTGCTATGAACTACATCCAAGCAGGGGTTCTAGGTTATATCCAAATATGGTCCTTGGTTGGAGAAACAGTCTCAAAGAAATCACGGAAATGACAACCTTCAAAATAGCCACCAATAACATAAAGCACCTTGGGGTGACTTTAACCAAGCAGGTAAAAGACCTGTTTGAAAAAAAACTTCAAGTCTCTGAAGAAAGAAATTGAAGAAGATATTAGAAGATGGAAAGATCTCCCGTACTCATGGATTGGTAGAACTAACATAGTGAAAATGGACATCCTGCCAAAAACCATCTACAGATTCAATGCAATTCCCATCAAAATACCAACACAATTCTTTACAGACCTTGAAAGAAAAATTCTCAACTTCATATGGAATAACAAGAAACCCAGAATTTCCAAAATGATCCTGTACAACAACAGATCATCTGGAGGTATCTCTATCCCTGATCTCAAGCTGTACTGCAGAGCAAGAGTAATAAAAACGGAATGGTATTGGCATAGAAGCAAAAAAGTAGCTCAATGGAACCGAATTGAAGACCCAAAACTAAACCCAAAACCCATGAATACTTGATTTTTGACAAAGAATCCAAAACTATCTAATGGAAAAAAGATAGCATCTTCAACAAATGATGCTGGTCCAAGTGGTTGGCTACATGCAGAAAAATGAAAATAGATCCATACTTATCACCCTGCACAAAACTAAAGTCCAAGTGAATCAAAGACCTCAACATAAAACCACACACACTAAATCGGTGAGGAGAAAAAGTTTGGAAGACCCTGAAGTTTTTGTTTTTTTTCCGATAGGTCTTTCACTTGCTTGGTTAGAGGCACAGGAGACAACTTCTTGAACAGAACACCAACAGCACAGGCTCTAAGAGCAACAATCAATTAATGGGACCTCATGAAACTGAAAAGCTTGTGTAAAGCAAAGGATACTGTCATCAGAACAAAATGACAGCCTAGAGACTGGGAAAGGATCTTCACCAACCCTATATCTGACAGAGAGCTAATATCCAGAATATATAAAGAATTCAAGAAGTTAAAAAGCAACAAACCAAATAATCCAATTTAAAAAATGGGGTACAGAGCTAAACAAAGAATTCTCTATAGAGGAATATCAAATGGCAGACAAACACCTAAAGAAATGTTCAATGTCCTTGGTCATCAGGGAAATGCAAATCAAAATGACCCTGAGATTTCACCTTACACCCATCAGAATGGATAAGATCAAAGACTCAAGTGACAATACGTGCTAGAGAGTATCTGGAGAAAGGGGAACCCCCCGCCATTGTTGGTAAGAATGTAAACTTGTACAATCACTTTGGAAATAAATCTGGCACTTTCTCAGACAATTAAGAATAGTGCTACCTCAAGATACAGCTATAACACTCCTAGGTATATATCTAAAAGATGCTCAAGTATACAACAAGTACATTTGCTTAGCCATGTTCGTAGCAGCTTTATTTGTAATAGCTAGACTCTGGAAACAACTCAGATGTCCTTCATTTGAGTATTGGATGCAGAAATTTGTGGTACATTTACACAATGGAATACCAGTCAGCAATTAAAAACAAGGAAATCATGAAATTTGCAGGCAAATGATGGGAACTAGAAAAGATCACCTGAGTGAGGTTTCCCAGAAGCAAAATGACACACATGGTATATACTCACTTATAAGTGGATATTAGACATATAACATAAGACAAAAATACTAAAATCTGTACACCTTAAGGAAGCTAAGCAAGAAGGAGGAGCCTGGGTAAGATGATCAATCCTTACTCAGAAAGTCAAAGTGGATGGACATCATAAGAGGGAGAAAACAGGGAACAGAGCAGGAGCCTATCACAGAGGACCTCTGAAAGACTCTATCCTGCAGGGTATCAAAGCAAATGCTAAGACCCATAGCCAACCTTTGGGCAGAGTGCAGGGAATCTTATGAAAGAAGGGGGAGAGAGAAAGAACTAGAGAGGACAGGAACTCCACAAAAAGAGCAACAGAACCAAAAAATCTGGGCAAAGATGCTTTTTCTGAGACTGATACTCCAACCAAGGTCCATGAGTGGATATAATCTAGAACCCCTGCTCAGATGTAGCCCATGGCAGCTCAGTGTCCAAGTGGATTCCCTAGTAATGGGAACAGGGACTGTCTGTGTCATGAACTCAGTGGCTGGCTCTTTGATCACCTCCCCTGAGGGGGGAGCAACCTTATCAGGCCACAGAGGAAGATAATGCAGCAAGTGCTGAGGAGACCTGATAGGTAGGGTCAGAGGGAAGGGGAGGAGGACCTCCCCTATCAGTGGACTTGAGGAGGGCATGGGAGGAGATGAGAAAAGAAGGGAGGGGGCTACAGCTGGGATATAAAGTGAATAAAATATAATTAATTAAAATAAATAAATAATAATAAAGGTTAAGCCTTCTTTTCTCTTCTTTTACTTTCTAGCTATCAAACCCTTTAGACATGAAACTATTGAATGAACAGAAGGAAAACTGAGATGAAAACATTGAGAAAGTAAGAACTATTGAAAATAAGACACTACATACTTTCTCTTTTTATTGTTATCCTGTGTCAGAAACATTTCTCTTCATTGCAACTTCCCTTTTGCTAATTCAGATCCTGTCTGCCTCTGTGACACATCAGTTAGTCATTCCTGATGAGTTTGCATTGTGAAGAATCAGGTCCTCATTTTTTGTTTGTTTTGGGTTTTTTTTTTTCATATCCCTGTCCACATGATTTAAAAATTCCTGAACTAATTATCCCATTTCAGCCAATACAAAGTCTGAACATCCTTGTGTAATTACCTTGACAATCAGAGTCTCCTGTCCCACTTCAAAGGCAGTTAAAAGATTGGCATCAACACAAAATTTCACAGCAAGAACATTCTGCCCTGAACTCTTTTAAATGCGCCTCAACATTGAACCGGATTTTCTTATCAGTCCAGATTATGTAAAATTAATCAGCTCTTTAAAATAACAGTGGGGTATTGTTCCCTTCAGTTAAGAAAAATAGTTCAAAGGAATAGAACTGATCTTTCAATATATTTAGAAAGCAAAAATGAAGGGAGAAGCCAGCGTAAGAGAATCTCTCACTCTTCTTCATATAACCTTTCTATTTGATTTATGGACAAGCTCTGTTTTTATCGTGGAGAAAAAAGAAAATCTTACAGGAAGAAACAAGAAGAATGCCTATTGGTTTATTTAAGTCTCTCCAAAGTAACAGAGCACCCACAGGGAGAGCACTGCTTAGCAACCACATTAGACAAGTCAGTTTACTCAAAGCACATTTTTCACCATTTAGCTAACCATTGATTCCATCAGCATTTAGCTAAAGCAACATACCATTTTGTTTCTAATTAATAAACTGCTGTCCTTGGTTGTCTCTACTTTCATATATATATATATATATATATATATATATATATATATATATATATATATGATGTATTCACAAACAATGTATTATCATTGTACAAGTTTAGCCAAGATAGCAAATATCTGTATACGGTATGCATACATCTAGATTTCAAAATAATTCCTTTATGATTCAAGAGAGAAGATGAACTCATGAAAAGTCATAGATAAGGGTGTTTTACCCTCGGTACTGTAGGATTAATCCGTTATTTCACCCCTGATGCTTTAAGCTATTACAAACAACATAAGTATTCAGAGAAAGAAACTTCAGATTTTAGTTGCAATCTACCAGTGAATTCTCATAAACATCACCAATAAAAATACCTTGTATTCTTAAAACCCTTTTTAAATAGAGATGGTACATGGAGTCAGTAAGTAAACATATTTTCACATGACATAATATAAATATTAAGTAAAATAGAGTTGGGTAAAGGGGCTTGGGAATGTGAGTGTCTGCATCACAAGGGAGAAACAGCAAATATAGCCTTAAAGAAGGTTAGGTAGAGTGTCACTGCATATAGACAGAAAAACAAAAAATAAAACAAACAAAAAAGCTATAGACAGCAAGAAGTCTGTGGCCATTTATGCATTCAAAGGTGTACATGCTGAAGAACCCCATACAGCATCTGGGCCAAGTAGGGAGCATAGCAACCATAATGTGCTAGATTCATGAAACTCAAGAATGTTCACGAGAAAGAAGGGCATAGGGTGGAGAGGGGAGGCAGCACAGTAGCTGGACGAGAGACAGCAAGGAACACTGTAGCCTAAGAGCAAGGAATGCTGCATTGAGTTGGGTTTTTTTATTTTTATTTTTATTAATTACACTTTATTCACTTTGTGTCCCCCCATAAGACCCTCCCTCCTTCCCTCCCGATCCCACCCTTCCACGCCCTTCTTCATGAGATGGTTTTTAAATAAGGATAGCATAATTAGAAACCATGTTTGGAAACCAAGTCTAACCAGAAGTTGTGGAGAATGGTCCCTGGCTCATGACCACTTGTACATTCTTTTATATACTAAGGATCCCAGAGGATCAAGAGGTAGCCTGATGGTATAAAGCCAGGACCTCATTTTCTATCCGATGGAGCTATGTTGAATACTGGCAGCATCAAAGCATCTAGAACATTCTGTTAATTCTTTTTTGTTGTTCTTATTTTCCATCTGCCCTTTCTTCTTTGTGTCTTTCTGTCCTTTATTCTTTCTGACTTTCTATTTCTCTGTCTTTTCTTCCTTTTAATTTATTTATTCTTTTTGTTTCAATGCTGTAACCCAGTGCACATATAGACCAGGCAAACACTGCCTTTTACTTCTGAGCCACCTACAGCCTGCTTTCTTGTTTATTACAAATATTTTAGGTGTTCAGCATAATGTTTTGATTTATACTTAGTGGCTTGGTGACTATGGTTGAACAAATTAGCAGTTTTAGTAACTTGCATTTACCCCTTCCTGGAATACTGGTTCTCATTGGTCAACCTAATACAAAAAGACCAAAATAAAAAGCCTCACTCAGAGATTTAAGCACCTAACATTTTGTAACCCAGACTGGAAATCTACAAATCCTTTCTGAAAGTGCCGAGTTGTTTGTCTTCTAAACTGAGTGGACCTCTTTGAGTATGCCAGAGCTGTCAATTCTTTCTTTATGTTACAAAAGTATCCAAAGAAGGCATGAAACAAGTGTATATGTCTGTATTTCAATAAAAGTTAACCTATAAAAGACAAAGAAGATTGTGCCTAATCTACAGTGGGAGTCCATTGGCTGGCCTAGAGCAAAAGGAGTCAAAAGACTTTGTCCAGTAATGATGGTGTCCTTATCTATGTTGTAAATACAGCTCTCAAAGGCAACATGTGGCCCATGTACCCTAAAATCATGGCTAACGTGCTTCTAGGATGCTCCACTTTCAGTTACATTTCCTTTTAATTTATACATCCAAATCGTGCCAATGATTATGGTGTTGACCAACTCTGGCCTATAGGAAAAATTAGGCATAGGAGAGTACAAGACTGTCTTAAAAATGCTGAGACTCATACAGATACAAGGAAGAATCAACTAGTTCTGATGCAGAGTTTGCATAGAATTTGAAATGAGTCTTGAGAAAAGTGTAGACTCTAGCTTTTTTTCAGCATTGCAGGCAAAACCAAAGCAGACATATTTAAGAACTACTTTACAATTAGAGCATTACACTGTTTTCCAAGAGGCCTCTGAATCAGTGAAAGAAATGAAAGTTTTAGAACAGGAAAAGTGACTGAAAGTCAAGTTCTCTGTATGGAAATCAGGATGAACCTCTTGACCATACTCAGTCTCAGTTTTCTCATCTTTAAAATGTACCAAGTAACACTGATCACTTCAGTCACTTACAAAAATCAAAGATGGCTCAGTTATAGTACTTGGGATAATGAACTCAGGATCTGGTTCCTGAGTCTTCTACTATCTGCCATTAAGTCTCTTCTTAAGACAAACTAATGAAACATTTGCAATGGCAGTTCTAGACTGAACCTGCCATCTCGTTAGATACTTAGTATCGTAGGTGTTTGACCATCAATTCAATTATAGTTACTAGTCAGGTTTCTAGTTTTGACATGAAATCTGTCCAGACTTCACTTTAGTTTATAAATAATCTTTAAAAGTTATGGCCATCTGTTTAAGCATTAATCACTGTGTCATAGACTAGAGTAATGAATCTTGGTATTTAGGAGCATTATGTAAAGCCAACACACATGCCTTCTCAGGGTTTTTATCTTTAGCGTCCCTTCACATGGATTTGTGATAAGTCATGCCCTCTCTAACAGTTCATTCCTCTTGTCAAAGCAAAGCAATAAATTACTCAAACATGGATGAAATCAGTCATGCCAAGTCCAACCCTACCTTGCTTCCCTGTACAAACAGGGAAGAGTCATGATTGTCTTTCTTCAACACAAACATAAGAAAATGTCAGAAATGTATGTGTACAGCTTTTGTCCATTTTACCCTAGAAGAAATTAAGCTAAATAACGATAAGTGCTGTAGAAAACATGTTGAAAGCTAGTGTATATTCTGGGGTTGGCATTCCCCCCCATGCTACCCATTTTGAAGTTTTTCCTATTAAGCAGAATTCTCTACACTAAACTTATCCTTGAGGGATTCCTCTTTCTGGGTACATTTGATGGTAAGTTGTTATTAGTACCTAAAACTTGGGATTATTTCCCACTGAAATGTGACTTGTAAATGAAAGAGAAACTGCTCAGCACAGGTAGCAAACCAATGTTGCTAGACCCTCTCTTCCCAGGCTTGACAGCTCATCTCCATCAGAGATGGTGTAATTAAATATTGCTGTTTCTATCTCATGTTAGATTGACTATCCTCCATGGAATGTGGCTGATCACAAACCACATGTCACAGAAGGAAAACTATCAAAGCCAAGATATAATAGTAACAAAAGAACGAGTCAGTTTTGAGGCTGTATTTCCTCACTTTGTTTACTTGAACTAGAATTAGCCACATAGTCCCACAAGCTTAACCTCCAGTGAAATTTCTCATACTGAAAGTCACTAGTTTGTGTATGCACTACATTTTCTGTCTCCTTGTTTCAAAGGAAATTTTACAAGTATATAAGAGGAAAGTAATATTGAGACAACTGTGAGATACTGTTTATTTAAATACTGACTTGTTTTAGCCAGTCTATTCTTTTGGTATTGATGGATAAACCTAGGTCCAAAGAAATGAATTTTCTTCCCAGGAGTCTGATGCTCGGCAATAGTAGAGCAGCGTTTAGCATCTGTTCCTAAGAGGTTGCAGTCCGGTGCTTAGTCAACTGAGCAGAATGCTTCTTTTACATGGCCTTCTTCCTGAGGACACCAGTGCTTTCTAAAGTTTGTTTTATCTCTAAGAAAAATATAATTGTTTATGTTCCTCTGTGTCAAAGTCTTTTAGGCAATTAGAATTCTTTAGAGAGCTAAACATACTGAATTCATAAATTCCATACTACTGGTTTTTCAGAATGTGCTCTGCTTCCATGATGTCCTCCTATAGACATTCTTTGCCTATACTTTCATACCCTTTTCACACTTGCAAACATGTTGTTTATATTAGCCCACCTCCATGAAGGTTTCCTAAAGAGCATCATTCATTGACTTGTACAAATCCTCAGGACTGAGTTCATCAGTGCTGAGTGATCCTCTCAAAGGGTCCATAGCAATTGTATGTTTGCAAAGAGATTGTACATGATGTTAATTCATGACACATAATTGCTTTCCCTGGCAAGGCAATGGGTAGAACTTCCTTCTCAACTATGTGATTTAGAAGGACCTAAGCAATCCATCCTTCATTGACTTTAAGGAATGGCCTCCCCAGATTACTCTGAAATACTTGCAGTGTCTGGCCCCTTAATAATCTGATGCACCTCTGTGTTTCCAAGGAGGCATGAGTACTATGACTTCATTGTATTCACGCCCCCAGAGACTTTGCTACATTTTAACAGAGCCAACAATCTTCAGAAACATTTATACTTCATTCACATCACAGTTTAGGAAGCTTTGCTTCCTCTGTAATGGCTGAGAATAAAACTTTAAAGCAAAACACCCCAGTGGGGTGTCTAGCATCACTTAGGAATGAGTAATCTGAGGCCGCCAGGAAACATTACTTGATCATCGCTTTGAATTTTCTTTTTCTCCTTGGTTTCATCTCATTAAGTATTTCTTTTATCCCCTCACTGTTGTTCTCCCTTCTGGCTGTCTTAAATCTTTCAAATATTTGACAAGCTGCACATTTTGATTGATCTGTCTTTTTTGTTGTTGTTGTTCCTTCTCCCCCAAGTGCTAACTTCTATCTTCAATGGATTCCTGACTACTGTTCTTTGAGATTAAATCAATGAAAATTACAAAAGCCAAAGAATTCACTAATAGCTACTTTACCACTCCCTCACATCTCACAAAGATTCTTTTTCCCCTCATCTTATTACTTTTGCTCCAAAAGTACCATACACCTTAATTAAATTATTACAATTCTTTTGAGGTTTATGAATAACTCTTCATTTGTTCCCCCTATTAGCATTGGATCTGCTTTTGTTAATTGTGTAAATGGTCCCCATAGGCAGAAAAGCAATATAACGCAAATGAAGCAGGGCTGTTTGTTAAGGATAGTCGATTTGATTAACATCGCCATCAATATGATGGATGGAAGTATTTTGGAACAAGTTGCCCAGTGACTTGAAATTGACAATATAATGTGTGTGCCATTAGGACTAGAACAATAAACTCAACAATGTATCATACTATTGATTTGGGACACTCCTTAGTTTAGAATAAAATAATGATCTTTGCGTTTACATAGCCCCATTCATTCTTAGATTCAATGATCATAAATAAACTTCGTCTTCTTGATACTTAAACGATGTGAAAATAAGTGGGTCTCATCAGGGCTAAAGGAGTAAAATGGTAATACAAGGATGTAGACTTAGAATTTAACATGGTAGTAATTGATTACCCCTGGCTAGCTAACATTATGTAGTTAATAAGGAAGGATTTATAGCAAATATAAATAAATGTCTACGGAAACCACTTAAAATGCAAACCAAGAAATTATAAACTCCCACTTCCTGTGTTTCAGCCAGATGGTTACCAATGCTCACCAGTGTATAAATGTCTACTTAACAAATTTAGTGGGATGGTATGTATAAAAGAAATTGTACCTAAGGATTGAGTTATGAAGACTAAAAGCAGAAAATCTACCAAAAGGCTAATTTCCATTAAGAGAGCCCTGGAATTGTTTCAAATAAAAGTTCAATGTTACAGAAGTAGAAATTAAAGTATTTGAGGCGTTTGCTCTGTGCTTTCCCAGTGGTTGTTGCGTTGTGTTTGGAATGTCGTTTTCTTTTTGCACAAAGTTGCAACTGTTTTGTTTGCTGAGGAAGAGGAGGTAATTTATAAGAACAAAAATCCCATTAAAGAAAACATCGATAAAAAAGACAGAGTGAGGAGAGAGGAGTCTATGTGAGGTGTTTATTTACCTGAAAATGAAACCAACACAAACACAAATGTGAGGGGGAAGCAGCAGTACACAGACTATCTGCGGTACAGGAAAGAAAACATCAATGTAAAGAGCCATCTGTAGACTTCATACACTGTCCCTCCCTAGTCCTCCTAGGAAGAAGCATGCTCAGTCATAAACTACTACATTCCTGCAAACCTGTCCCAGGACAGTATCCATCAATAGCTTCCCTTCCTTTAAACTTTCTCAGTAACAGAGACAAGTCTTAGGATATCCATATTTTCTATTTATTATTTTAATTTAGTCGAATTCTATATCCATAGACTCTGAAGAAAGTGTTACATATTTCTTTTTTCATGAACTAGTATAGACAAAGCAGAACACAGAATCTTATTTTTAAGGGATCTAGGGAAAATATAATTTTAGAAAGAAATTCTGTTGTAAATTTAAATATTGGTTCCAGGTTATAAACTCTCAGAGGTATACAGAACTTTTAATAAATTACATATAAATGTAGAATGAGAATCTTCATAGAAAATAGAAGTTTTAAAGTTGTTTGGGGAAAGAAAAGCAATGTAAATCAAATATTCTAATTTTATTTTTTAATCACAGTTTCCTTGGAAGTTCCTTTATTTTCACCATATAGCCTCAGTGGAGAAACATGACTATGAATTTCTTTTCTACTTTAGAGTTATGTCAGTCTATGCCAGGACTGTCTTATTAGGATTTATATTAAATTAAATTAAGTCTATAACAAAAGTAAACATCACACAACATACATTTTCCCTGTTCTCCGTCTTCTGTTTCCCAACTACAAACCTTAAAAACCACTCTCATTTTTACCATCTCAAGAATGCCTTAGAGTTGGAGCAAACATGCATCTGTGCCTTCCTCAGAATGTCCTATAGTTGGATCATTCATGACTCTATGGCTACTTTTTAATTTCTTTTATTTTTTGAGATTATAATACAATTACATCATTTCCCGTATCCTCCTTCCTTAAAATTATCTTGCTCTCTTTCAAATTCATGGCCTCTTTTTCATTAGTTACCTCATGCATATATGTATATGCATACATATTCCTAAATATATAAATGCAACCTGCTCAGTCTGCATAATGTTAGTTGTATATATGGTTTTCAGGGCTGACCATTTAGTACTGGATAACTAATTGCTGTGTTTTCAGGGGAAGACTATTTTTCCTCCCTTTAGCATTCTTTAATTACCTATGGGTTTTTGTGTAGGGTTGAGTGGGGTCTCTCGGGTTTTCTTTAGCATGTCTTTTGCTGTTGCTCTCGTTCGGCTCATATTTAAGCAATCATGTTGGTGAGTTTTTTAGGTGTTGCTTCTGTCATTGCTAGGAAATCAACGGAGACACAATCTCACAGCAAACTTCCTATTCCTCTGGCTCTTACAATCTTTCTACGCCTTCTTCCACAGTGTTCCTGAGCTGTAGGTTTGGGGGAGGAGGGTTATATAGTAAATATATCCATTAAGACTGGTTGCCCCAACTCTGTGTTTTGATTAATTGTGGTTTTCTGCAATGGTCTCCATCTGCCAGACAACAACGAAACAAACAAACAAAAAGCCCTCAACTTATATACTTAGAACAAATATTTAGAATATAATTAGGGATTGTGCTGTTTTACTATGGTGGTTGTAGGCTGTCCTCCAAGAACCACGACTTCACTGCCTTGGGTATTGGACTAGGTGTTCAACTGAGACGGCATCAATGGAGGATAATCCTATCGACTGCATAGGGATCTTTTGCCTTTCAATGTGCCCTTGCTTTTTGAAGGAACTGGGTACCATCACTGTTTTATCCCCCACTGTGCACATCAATATCACCTTTGAACAGGAGATTCAGATTCCCTAAGCACAAGGAAGCCCTTTGGGTAGAGAAGGAGAGGGGTCAGTGAACCCTTTGACCCTTCTTTACATTTTTACCTCCTCCTTTGGCATTAGTGCACCCACGGGAAATTCCAATAAATGAAAAGTCCCAGTGCCAGAATTTTCTCCCTTGCCACCCCATCACCATCTAATCCTTGCCTAGCCTGAGCTGCTTCTTATCCTTTTGCCCCAGGAAAGGTTCCGGTATTTTGACCTTTGATTTTTTTCCTCTCTCTCTCTCTCTCTCTCTCTCTCTCTCTCTCTCTCTGTCTCTCATTACCTCATTCTCAGAAGCTTCTTGTCTCTTCACTCCAGATGTGCGCCTTACAAAAATATCCACTGACCCTGACTTTTGAAAAGAGCAAAAAGAGGTTTTTCCTTTGAGCTAACGGGGAGCAGATGAAAGCTCCCTGGTCTCTATGGAGCCCGAGGATACTAAAATTTCCCAGGTGCATCCCTTTTCTTTTGGTGTGTGAAGCCACTGTGTTTCCTATATGACTGGGACTAGCAATTCCATGGCGAGAAGCTATGGGGCCATCAGGGTATAGACCATAGCCTTCTGGAGGGCATAATCTCTATCAACCAAATTCTCCTTGGCAGAAATACCCCCTTCAGAATTTCTCCCTTTATTCAGAAATTATTATTTAACTTCCCAATTAAGCTTCAGAGCAAAGTATTAAGAAATCTGTTTACTTCCCATGCTATTTCCTTAAATAAGAATTTTTTTTTATCTCCCAAATCATCAACAACAACAAAATATCACCTTATAAGAAATCTGGCTAGCTTCAATGTGTATTTGAGTGATTCGAGGTAAATTATTCAAAATTACTATAACACACAAAGAAATCATATATAAATTAAAAAGGTGTTAATAGCACCTTTCCTTTCAAGATCAGTGAGAGACTTTGATGCAATATTTAATTAGCAGAAATATAGTAAAAGATAGCTCACTTGCAGTGGCTAGAAACCACATACAAGAAGGATCTCCCCTTTCTCCTCATTATCTGATGTGTGTGTGTGTGTGTGTATGTGTGTGTGTGTGTGTTTTAATTAAAGATCCCTAGTCCCAGCAATTCTGCAGATGTTTAACACAATACTCATTTATTAGAAATACTTTGAAGATGGGACTTATCAGCTTTTGCTTCCAACCACACATCCCAGATTAATATGCATTGTGAGCAGACTTATTTGACAGATTCGGAGGGTTGGCCAGTGTGGTGATAACATTGCAAATCTTACTAGAATTAGGGATAAAAAAGTCAGTGTGGCTGAACTAAGTCTCCATCAATAGTTCAGTTTGAATGAGTACATATGCTATTATCTCACAGGTGCATAAAAGGAAAAGAGAAAAGATAAGAGAGCTGTTTTCCACCGGTTAGTACCCCTGCTTCTCTCCTATCTCCATGCCTTTCTATGTCCTTCAGCTTATTCATTTAGCCAGCTGGGCTAACTGAATGGGCTCCAATGAGCTGACTACACAGGATATTTCAAATGCCTCAATAATCCTCCAATTTGGAGGTTCACAACAACAGTGATCCAATACACATTGGGTAGACATCACTTTTGGGTTGTTGCTGGGCAGGTGGTGAGTCATTTTTCCTCTGGGTCTCTGTTGTTTCTCTCACTTGATGGTTCCATCTGTCCTCACTGTAGAGTTGCCTGGGTGACAGCAAGGCCATCATGTAGAGACCAAGTCCTCCGTCTTCCACTCCATCTCTGCTGCTGCATGTGTAGCATTGTTCCCAATCTCCTATTAGAAAATTCGAAAGGAATCTCAGTCCGTGTCCCACAGACACATGACCTTCCCAGTCAGTACCCCTTCTTCAAGTATCCACAGTGCAAAGTAGTGCAAACAGACTTCAAGAGAAAGGCCAAGCTGATATAGTAAGGGGAAGGCAGGAAGCAAGGACAGCCTTGGTCAGAGGCACATGGGGTAACTAATATCACCTGCACAACTTTATTGGCCTCCAAAGGATTTTTGCTATTGTCTCTTTCCAAAGAGTGATGCTGGTTTTGTTCTTATGAAAAGTTCAAGGTAAAAGCAGCAATGTTTGTTACAGCAGAAAATGTTGTATATTTGGCCCTGGGGAAGGAAGAACATCTACATCTGCCAGATACCACAGAACTTACCCTCTGGGATAAATTGTGCTTCCCTTTAAAGTCTTAACATTCCTACCTGATTTCCGAGTGGAACTTCTGCTCCGACATGGTAGTCTACACTATCACTTTATTTGATTGTTGCTTTTTCTCCTCTCATTTAAAAAGTAGCTACTTCAGCCAGGCACTGCAACACAAACCTGTAATCCCAGCACTCAAGAAGGCAGAGGCAAGTGGATCGATGAGTTCTAGGTCAGCCTGGTCTACAAAGCGATTCCAGGACAGCCATAGCTACACAGAGAAATCCTGTCTTGAACCTCCCACAAAAGTTAGCTTACTTCCACACAATAGGAGTCCCCAAAATCTGCAAAAAGTTAGTAATAATAATAATGACTATGAAGAGATAGGGAAAATGGAAAGTAGATATAGCTCATGAAATACTTCATGTAAGATTTATTCTCTTTCTCTCTCTCTCTCTCTGTCTCAAGTTTTGGCTTTGGTTAGACTTCTTACCTGACACAACTTTCCAAAACACCTGATGTGTGTGTTAGGTGGACACAATGATTGTTCTTGACTTAGAGAATTTGAGGGGCTAGCAGAGGAGAAATATGGGGATTTAATGTAACATGAGATCATTAGGTCTAGCCAAGTGCAATGGAACACTCAGAGTGAAATTATTTTTAAAAATGAATAACTTATCACAGTGAGCACAGACACTTCAAGGCAGGAAAATTCGTGAGCTCAGATTTATAGACATGAAATGACAAGTCAAGGAAAAAGAAGTCAAAGCACATGATTCAGGTGGGAGAGTATGAGTCGATGGTGAGCAAATGTCACAGGGTTTGCTAGAACTAGAGCTCAAAGTTTGAAATTAATGCTACATAAGTATAAAAATGCATTATAAAGGAAAAAAAGATTATAGGAGATAAACGAGCTGTGTGTCCTGGACACATCAGGTCATAGACATCGTTTGTTTGAACCTTGAGTGGAAATACTTGCATTCAGGCTACCATAGGCAGAGTTGTCCTTCATTGTCTTGAATGTCACACAAACCTCAGGATTGCTGACTAGGATCTTGTATATAAAAACTGCCTGAGAGGGAGAGAGGAGAGTCAGAGACTGTCCTGGGTAAATTGCTATTGCTATGGTAAAAAACCATGTCCAAAAGTAAGTTAGAGAGAAAAGGGTTTATTTGGCTTACATTTCCATGTCCCAGTCAACCATGAAGGAGAATTGGGGCAGGAGCTCAGTGCATGAACCTGGAAGCAAGAACTGAAGCAGAGACTACGGAGGAATGCTACTGCTTACTGACTTACTCCTTGTGGTTTGTTCAGACTCCTCTCATGAATCACCAAGGACAACAGGCCCAGGGATGGCACAGCCCAAAATGAGCTAGCCCCTCCCACATTACCCTCGAATCAAGAAAATACCCTATATATTTGCCTCCAGGCAATCTAATGGGGCCATATTTTCAAGTGAGGTTTCTTCTTTCAATATAATTCTCATCTATGTCAAGTTAACAAAAAGTAACCAACACATAGAGGATGCGCAAATGTCAAGTATGAAAAGATCAAATGTCTACATGTTGGCAAATCATGGTGTCCTGGGACAGGATTTGGAATACCTTTGGGCCATGTCATATTTTATGACAGTCGACTTATTTTCTTATTAGCCAGTTCATTTTCTTTACAACATCTTCTTTCATGGATTCTGAGAAAGGAGAGTTGCACAGTCCACTGAATGAGCTAGAAGAATGCTTTATGGAGGAGATGAAACCCAGGGAAACAATCTTCAATGAGTAAAGACCCTGGGCAGATTTCCTTAAGTTAAAACAAAAGTTTTTTAAGGGGATAGATTGTTTTAGTGATGACCTACTTCAATGAATAAGAAAAGCCATCTACTTTGTGTCATTAGCTAATGAATAAATAAGGCAAATATGGTGATATATAAATCCAATGGAATACTACTCATCTATATAAAGGACGAAATCCTGTCGGTTATGAAAATGTAGATGGAATTTGCTCTCATTATATTAAAGGAAATTCATCACTCACAGAAAGTATTGTGTGATCTCGAGTGTATGTGGGGGGGTAGTTTGATCTCATTGAAGTTGAGCAGGGAAAGGTGATTAGCAAATGCTGGCAAGATTAAGAAAATGAAGAGTAAGAACAGAATAATCAAGGAGTATTGTGTTGGAGGAATAAGGCAGTCAGGTATGGTCAATGAGTGACACTCGATAATGATAACGGACTACATATTTCCAAGATCTCAGAGAAGAGACTTGTAATAAATTTACAATAATGAAATGATAACTGTTTGAGGAAACAGAAATGCTTTAAACTATTCACACATTGAAACAATTACATGATACCCAGTAAAAATACACAATTATAAATAACCACAAAACAAAATTTTAAAAAGTGTTCTGCACCCCCTAGTGGCTGCAAGCCAGCCTGCTGGTTTCCTGAGGTCAGTTAAAAACCTTCACAAATGGAAACAAAGAAGGCTAACTATAGTGTTGGGGAAACTTAGAAAAAGATCCACATGGGAAGAATTTATCCAGCAATGACAAGTCCTGTGAAGATGATGTGAGCTTGCCAGACACTTTTATGATCTTTCCTTCAGTCTGGCTTATGTGCTTTCAGAGGGAGGATGCTGCTTGATGGGAAGGCAGCCTTGAAATCAATTGACAGCGAGGAAAGCATTAACAGCACCTGCAGCCACAGGACACTCGGCCACAGTGAGATTTGTTGTAGGGCAGAGATGACAGCTATATAACAACATCTTATTGATATGGGCTTCCTGAGCGTAGATGGGGGAAAAAAAGAAAGGGGATCCGTTTGCAGCATAAGTTAGGGATTTGATGGAACAAACCAGGCTAGCAATAAAGTAGCATAAGAGTAGAAATGGCATGCAGCTGAGGAAAGAAAGACAAGGTCAGATGAGGCCTGTGCTTGGTGCAATGCTATGCCTTGCCACTATTTTAACCTAGCCTATCCCACTCTAACCATAGCTACCCATTCATCTTCTTCCCATTTGAAAATCTATGCGTGTTTAACAGCGGGGTTACTTTACAGACATGGCATGATAATAACAAAGCAACAGCAGATGAAGTCTATCTGCTGGCACAGGTGGAGTACACAGAGACAACTGCTGGCTTAGTTTCATGGTAAGTTGGTAATAATATACATAAAACCCACCTCTAAGTTAACCCCAGGTTCCACAGACATTTTTTAATTACATACACTTATACTCAAGAAATGGATTAATTGATTTACACTTCAAATTCAAAGATCCTGAATCATTTATTTGATTGTTTTAAAATGGGAAAACCTCATATGGTAACAGCAGGTCAAACTGTACAAAACAATATAGGATATATTTCTAGCGTGTTACAGCCACAGTTCAAAATAGCCCTGATTTGGTATGTTACTGTATTTTTTTTTCCAACTGCAGTGACAGTTTTGATGCTAATCCAAATCTTTCAAGACAGGAAACGATGTGTCTGGTCTACTAAGAAAAGCTGTTCATCAGAGTTACCGTTCTTCTTGGTGGGGGACATGAGAAATAGCTAAATAGTTTAACAAAACTGATCTTGTGACAGGGCTAGACCGATACCATAGCAGAGGCAGAAACCATCTTTAACTCCTACTTGCCAAGCCCTCAATACTTCAAGGTCAGTGATAGAGATGTAGATTCCAGTTTTACTGGAAGTTATAAAACATACTACTTCCTGGTTTCAATTTTTGGTGTCATCTGTGTGCATGTCTGCATAGAAAGGAAGAGTCTCATGGAAGACAATGTAATGTCTGACTCGACGTGCTTCTGGAGCATCCTTCCCATATCTCTCTCTTCTTTCTTAACAATTGTATCCTACTGGGACAGTTCTGAAAGGCTGTTACTGGGCTTAATTTGTGACATCACACTTATTGTTAAATCTTGCCTATTTCAACTAAGACAATTCTATACAATAATAATAATAATAATAATAATAATAATAAATGATAATGAACTGCATTTTTCATCCTGTAGATATTTTTAAAGGTATATTTCATTATTTTACCACTTATTTGGGGCTTTGGATAAAATATAATGAAAGATAAATGAAGCCTACATGTTTTTGGATTAGACTTCCACTCTGAATTTTAGGACTGGGAAATTGTGGCCTTGTTACAGAATTTCTATAGCTGGGGATGATGCTAATATAAAGTTAATGGTGAATAGTAAATTCATAAAGATGCACACAGTAATGAAAAAGGTTTTGTTTGTTTGTTTTTAAATCAGGTATTAGGTACTGGATGTCAGTTTATACTCAAAATGTAGATTTAAAAATAAAAAAGCTCCATGCATGCAATTAATACTCTGAAGGAGGAATTGGGAAAATGATCATCAATAAGGAAGCAAGCATCAGAGTACTTGATGTTCTGACAAGACTAAGATGTGAGCACAAATATACTGAGAAGCCTCCCTGAGGAAGAGCATGGACCAAAACCCAAGTGACTCAGCAGCCAACTGTGTGAGTGATGTCACTCAAATGGAGGGGAGACCACTGAGTTCTGGGGTGACCAGAGGATACTCAGGAGTAAACAGACTTCAATACCACATGTACATTAGCTGAAAGAAGAGCATTTGTTACTCTAAAGAAAGAAGATTTAAGGGATGAAGAGGCAAAGAGGTAACATCAACTAAGCTATGCAATGCAATAAGACAGCAAAGCAGGGTTTATTACAGAAGAGGGGGAGATAAACTAATGTTGGATTGTAGAATACATTCAACCTTACGATATCTTCGAATAGCAGAGTTTGCCACATAGATATACAGGTATTAATAGTCGGTAAGATGGAGAAATAAATTGTCCCATTTCCAACTGATGGAGTCTTGAAAAGGGTATCAGACATAAAAGGATTGAATGGGTGACTGTTAGGTTTGTTTGCTGTGTGCCTTAACCCAAAGCCCTAGAAACAAAACTGTCAAATAATTGGCACAGAATAAAATGAGAAACAGGATAATGGATACTAGTTACGGTAAGAAAAACATGACAGAAATTGAGAGAGACAATTCAAATATTAATATCAAATCCAAATCACAAGTGCCTAATTTCAGCAAGATAGCAACAGGGTCCAGCTGTGTAGGACACCCATGTTGGCTATATACATAAATATAGCACTGTGACCACTGGACACAGCACACATGAACACTCAGAGAGGGTTCACTGATGAAATCAAGACCTAGCATGTGATCCAGTGAGAACATACATTTTCAAGAGGACTGCTCTCAAACACTCACGAAAAATAGAGCTTATGAAAACTCAAAACCTAGACTGGCCATTAGGTATTTCACAGATGATCACTGTCAATATTCAGAGAAATAATTCTAGGGTTATACTAGGTGTTGATGCCAGGCCTTTCTTTTGATCCCTCACACATCACTCCCTTTTATTAAAAAAAAAAAAAATGCCTACCACCATACATAAATAAACACATTATCTTGTATACTAAGTAAAAGAATAATTTAGACAGGTACAGTGAGTACTTCGTGTGAATGCTGAGAGTTAATGGGCTGCTATGCAATCCTTACATTATTAGATTTTTACCCTGAATTTTTTCTTTTATTAAAAATAATTTTTTGATTGTGCAGAGTTGGCGGGGCAAGATGGCGGCGCCGGGAGGACTCTCATTCTGAGGAGCAGCACAGCAGGATTGGCACAGTGACCAGCAATCAGAACTCGTGGCCATAAAACACAAGTGATTGTGTTTCACAGGTGAGAGGATGCCCCACAGTGGGGGATTCAATCAGCTTTAACTCACCCAGCTAAACCGCAGAAGAGATCCCTGTTCTGCCAGGCGCTTGGTCACCAGCCCAAAGCTACCCGCCAGCGCGATCTGGTCACGGTCCCAGACTGAACTGTGGGCCCACAACACCATAGACTGGATTTCCCAGTCGAGAGATAACCCCACGGAGCAGGAAACAATTGGGACCGACCCCAGGTTACCCAGACATCCCCTGGAAAAGACTCGGATTCCGCGGGTGCCCTAAGAGCCAGATCAGACCCAGAGCCGGGACACAAGCTCCTGCACGGAGCCCTGCCTGCGCGCCTGATTCACCGCCTCAGATAGAACTGTGGGCACCAGGGCTCCAGGGCACCAGACTGCGTGTCTCTGGCAGGAGGAAACCCCCAGCGGAGGGGGTCAGCAGCTCTAATGCTTAGGACACCCAGCACCAAAACACTTCCTGGACTCACGCAGACTCTAGTGCAGGCAGGAGCTCTGTGCTCTGCCGCCATTATTGAGTTCCCCTAGGGCACTGGGACATACAGCTGCATCCTCAGACCTACAAAAGCCAGAGAGCCATTACAGCAGCCCTCAGATACTGTGCCAAAGATCAACCAGTTATTCCTAGCTAGACTGTCAAAACTGGGGGAATCCCTGGTCCTTCAAGAGGGCTGCACCCACAGCGTCTGGACCAGAGCAGTGCCTGCAGCTGCCATCCCAAACAGAGACACACAGCTTCTGGTCCAGAGTGAGGCACCCAGCCTCCAGACCAGAACAGTGCCCCCAGGTGCCAAGTCAACCTAGGTGCACATTCTCCAGGACCAGAGCAGAGAAATCAGCCTCTGGCCCAGAGACTTGCTGAGTGCACCTCCCACTGTCCCGGACAGAACTGTGCGCCCCATGATAACAAACTGAGTTTCCCTGTTGGGAGAAAACCCCACAGCTAGGGAATCAGCAGGTTCTTCAAGAGGACTGTACATGGAAATTTAGTGAGCAGCAGCACACTAAATTTACAACAAGAAACCCAGCAGTGGGGCAGCTGTCTTGAGAAATTCTGTGGGTAAGAGGAGATCCCCCCTGCCTAACATAGGCCAGCTACTACTTAGGGCTATAAACCTGAGGTGAGCAGTGGCAACTCCTGAGAAACACTGGCCATACAGTGACCATAACCAAAAAGCAGAGAAGGACTCCTTCAGGAAAAATCATCTTCTGGCCAAGGGGATACTCCCTACCTCAGGACTCCAGGAAGCACAGAAACTAACAGCCAACACCTAAATCAGCCCAATATGTAGAGGTCAGCTTAAAGGCTCAACCAACAAAAGACAGAGCAATATGGCATCTCCAGAACCCAGCCATCCAGAGGCGAACAGCCCTGAACAATGCAGCATAATAGAAAATCAAGAAGATGACCTTACATCTATGTTGATGAAGAGGATAATAGAGGAAACAAATAAAATACGTAAAGAATTAGAGGAAGATAAAACCAAACAGATCATGGCTATTCATAAAGAAATGGAGGAAGATAAAGACAAGCAGATTAGGGCCATCCGTGAAGAAATACCGGAAGACGCAGCCAAACAGCTTGTGGCCTTCAGAGAAGAAATAATTAAATCATTGAAAGAAATAAAAGAGACAGAGTTGAATGAACTAAAAGAAAAAGAGCAAAATACAAGCAGACAGGTGAAGGAAGTAAACAAAACAACTCAAGCACTGAAGATAGAACTAGAAAAATTAAAGAAAACACACATGGAGGAAATAATGGAGAGGAAGAATTTAGGGAAGAAAAAAGGAACTACAGAGGTAAGCATAACCAACAGAATACAAGAAATTGAAGAAAGAATCTCAGGTGTAGAAGATACAATGGAAGAAATCTACATATCTGTCAAAGAAAATGTTAAATCCAAAAAATTCCTGACACAGACCATCCAAGAAATCCAAGACAATATGAAAAAACAAAATCTAAGAATAATAGGAATAGAGGGAAAAAAAAAAAAGGCTCCCTTCTCCAAGGCCCAGAAAATATTTTCAACAAAATCATTGAAGAAAATTTCCCCAAGTTAAAGGAGAAGCCAATAAGGATACATGAGGCCTACAGAACACCCAACAAATTTGACCAGAAAAGAAAATCCTCCCGCCACATAATAATCAAAACAGTAAGTATACAGAACAAAGAAAAAATACTAAAAGCTGCAAGGAAAAAAGGCCAAGTAACATATAACGGCAAACCCATTAGAATCACACCTGACTTTTCAACAGAAACTATGAAAGCCAGAAGGGCCTGGACAGATATCATGCAGACCCTAAGAGAACACAGATATCAACCCAGGCTACAATACCCTTCAAAATTCCCAGTCCTCATAGACAGAAAAATCAAGATATTCAATGACAAAAACAAATTTCAACAATACCTACATACAAATCCAGCATTACAGAACACACTGGAAGGGAAAATACAACCCAAGAAAATTAGCTTCTGTCAAGAAAACACAGGAAATAAATAACCTTACTACAGCAAAACAAAAAGCAACCAAGCACACAACCTTATGAACACAGCCAACATCAAAATCAAAGGATCTAACAGCCACTGGTCATTAATCTCTCTCAATATCAATGGAATCAATTCTCCAGTAAAAAGACACAGATTAACAGAATGGATACGTAAACAAAACCCAGCAATCTGTTGCATACAAGAAACACACCTAAGACACAAAGATAGACATTACCTGAGGGTAAAAGGTTGGAAGATGACATTCCAAGCAAATGGACCCAAGAAACAAGCAGGAGTAGCCATTCTAATATCTGATAAAATAGACTTTCAACCAAAATTAATAAAAAGAGATGAGGAAGGACACTTCATACTCATCAAGGGAAAATTCCACCAGGAAGATATCACAATCCTGAACATCTATGCCCCAAATACAAGAGCACCCACATTTGTAAAAGAAACATTGATAAAATTTAAACCACATATAGATCCCAACACATTAATAGCAGGAGACTTCAACACCCCACTCTCAACAAAGGGCAGGTCAACAAAACAGAAATTAAACAAAGAACCAATATCTCTGACAGAGGTCATGAATCAAATGGACCTCACAGACATCTACAGAACTTTACACCCAAACACAAAAGAATTTACCTTCTTCTCAGCACCTCATGGAACCTTCTCCAAAATAGACCATATAGTTGGTCACAAAGCAAGCCTCAACAGATACAAGAAGACTGAAATAATCCCTTGTATCCTGTCTGATCACCATGGAATAAAGCTGGACTTCAACAACAACAGAAATAGCAAAAAGCCTACACACACATGGAAACTGAACAACTTGTTACTAAATGACAGCTGGGTCAGGGAAGAAATAAAGAAAGAAATTAAAGTCTTCCTAGAACTCAATGAAAATGAAGACACAACATACCCAAACTTGTGGGACACAATGAAAGCAGTGCTCAGAGGAAAGTTCATAGCACTAAAGTGCCTTCAAGAAGATATTCGAGACAGCTCATTCAAGCAACTTAATGGCTCACCTAAAAACCCTAGAAAAAGAAGAAGCAGACACACCAAAAAGGAGTAGACGGCTGGAAATAATCAAACTCAGGGCTGAAATCAATCAATTAGAAACAAATAAAACAATTCAAAGAATCAATGAAACCAAGAGCTGGTTCTTTGAGAAAATCAACAAGATCGACAAACCCTTAGCCAAGCTAACTAAAACGCAGAGAGACACCACCCAAATCAACAAAATCAGAAATGAAAAGGGGGACATAACTACAGACACTGAGGAAATCCAAACAATCATTAGGACTTACTTCAAAAGTCTATATGCCACAAAATTTGAAAATCTAAATGAAATGGACAATTTTCTTGATCGATTTGACTCACCAAAGCTGAATCAGGACCAGGTAAATCAACTAAATAGTCCTATATCCCCCAAAGAAATAGAAGCAGTCATCAAAAGTCTCCCATCCAAAAAAACCCCAGGACCAGATGGCTTCAGCGCAGAATTCTACCAGACCTTCAAAGAAGAGCTAACTCCAATTCTCTTCAAACTATTCCACAAAATAGAAACAGAAGGAACATTACCAAATTCATTCTATGAAGCCACAATCACCTTGGTACCTAAACCTCACAAAGACTCAACAAAGAAAGAGAATTTCAGGCCAATCTCCCTTATGAACATTGATGCAAAAATATTTAACAAAATACTTGCAAACCGAATCCAAGAACACATCAAAGATATTATCCACTATGACCAAGTAGGCTTCATCCCAGGAATGCAGGGGTGGTTCAATGTACAGAAATCCATCAATATGATCCACCATATTAACAAACTGAAAGAAAAAAACCACATGATAATCTCCCTAGATGCTGAAAAAGCATTTGACAAAATCCAACATCCATTCATGTTTAAAGTACTGGAGAGATCAGGGATACAAGGCACATATCTAAA